>NC_091495.1:2031458-2338731 GCF_947461875.1 Haliaeetus albicilla | reverse complement strand
TTAGAGAAATGGGTGATGTATTCACTTTCAGGATAGTCAGTACAAAATATCTCCAATTCTACTCTCTGTGCAAGAGATACTTATTATAATCTACTTCTAATTTCAAAGCAAATACTGGAAATTCTGAATGGTGTTTTAGGTGAGTAAACATGAGTGGTATACTGAAGCATTTACGCTATGTCATGCTTTATGATTTTTCTCATGGATAAACTGGTAGCACAGAGTGCACTGCTAAATGATAATAGGACAAATGGTTACTCAAGCAAGGGAAAAAAAAATGTACATCACTGTGCTGCAAACTGCTGGACCAGTACAGTATCACTTACCCAACTGGCTACAGATTAACCCATAACTGTCCTTTGTCACAGGGCTTAGTCTAAGAGCAAAATGCAAAGGCTGCACTCTTTGGCAATTAACAAGCCGATCTGTAATAGCCCAGCACGACTCGCTGCCTTCTTCTACATATCTACCATTTTCCATAGCTCACCTAATGGATGCACGCACCAGATAAGTTCCTAAGCCACAAATCAGCACAAAGCAGGTACGCAGCATTTACACATTACAAGGACTCTTCCAGGGATTCTCTAAAGCCCATCTAGATGTTTTATAGAAACTCACAATGTTTTTATTCTTTAGTCCAAGAGGTAGAATGATTAAACATCAGTTTAACCTCAGAAAGCATCTTACTTCTGTGGGACTTACCTCTCCCACCCCAACTGCTCCCTTTTGAAATGAGAAATAGTTGTCTACAACAGGCAATATATTGCCTAACATCTCCTTTCCAGTAGCTAACATAAAAGATTTGAGTTCACACCACACAGGAGGTGGCCTTGTTTAAATGACAGGAACCAAGACTTATTACATTTAAATGAAATGTTGAAAACAAGTGTTATGAAACCAACATGAAATTATTGCCCATAGTAGACATTGTTTTTATCTGCAAAGATCAAATTCTTTCTTCATTTTTGATAAACAAAACAGCCATTCAACTCCATTTCTACTTCAGCCAGAGCAGAAGTATAGGAATATTCTTATAAAAGTGACAGCACCTTCAACCCTGAAGAAGAGAAGTATAACACAGGACCTCTCATGGATTTTTTTTTTTTAAAGGATAATGAATTATGATGTTATTTTGTGCAGCTATAGAATTAATGAAAAAGAATTAAAGAAAAAAAAAGAGAATAAAATCATTTGCCATGCTTCCTCAGAAAGTCACAAACTGTTCATACCACATTCATCACTGAGTATATTGTATGCACAGATTTCAGAAAGGGTAGACAACCAAATAGCTATAAACTGAAAAGACAAGCTAATATCAAGTTGAATACCTCAAACAAACCCAGCAGCTCAAGAAATGCAAGAATTATTTCAACAAAATAATTAGCTTGAGCACATCACCTTGAACAGTAGATCTCTAAAAAAAATAAGTTACAGCAAAAGATGCTGAAAATTGAAAATTGTCATATGCTAATTTATCATTGGTAACAGGTCATCCTTGAAAGAAATAAATATAGTTCCACTTGAATAAGAACCCTGTCAGCTTCAGGCAAAGATCCACAGCTTTTTCAGCTGTATGTGGTCATGGACAGTGGTGGCAGGGACACAAGCAGCAGGATGGTACCCTAACTCTTCAGATGGCTGTATAGTTTCAAATCTTAAAAGACTCTTAAAATCAAGAAGAGAAAAAAAAACAAGGCAAGACTTTTTGGCTTGTGTTTCCTGAGACTACTGCACCTAAAACCCAAAGTTACAGCCATTTAGGAAAACAGAACAAGCTAATGGAGAGCAATTCTACACTACAATAAAATATTACAAGTGCGGTGGGACTCGATCCAAAAATTGGCATCCTAGCCACGCAGCACAAGGTTCAGCATGAGCTGCAAAAGCCATCCAAGATAAATATCCAACCAGCCCACCCAGAGCTTCACGCTGCCACATCTAGACTGCACCAGGCACTTCAAAAGCTGGCTTAAAACCATGCTAGGTATGTCTGAGCTGTCATGAAACCTTAGAGGTCTCTATACGCTTTCTAGTTACCAAATGGTTGGTTCAGGGTGGGATAACAGGTTCCGTAGAAATGGGGAGCTAAAATAACAAAAGGAGGAAGACGATGCATTTTTTTTGTCACAGTTTTTTTGCTTAGAGTTTCTCTCAGGCTGGAACTTCCTTCTTGGGCTGGCTAGCATGGATATTTCCAAGATGAATTCATCAAGCACCCTCTACCAGCAGCAAGGCATCACCAAGAGGCTTGGGAAAGGCACTACACAACAAAATCATGCAATTATTTTACAACCTTACCGCACATCACAATTCTACACTCATTTTTATTACCACGTGGCTCAGACTGGGACGGATGCCTTTCAGACTTACAGAAGGAACTACCCACACCATTCTCCCCTGCTAAACTACAGGTTGAAACCTTGGCTCTAAAGAGGGATCTCCATCACTTTGTCCCTGCAGCAAAACAGGGAATGGGGAAAAAAGTGTCCATTCCTACAAACCTCTAGATGAGAAGGCTTTGAATAAAGCCATATCATAACAGAAGGCTAAAACCAAAGACCATGACCAAAGAAAAAAATCTTTGTGTGCATGCTTATAACTTCTACGTACTATCTAGTATTATGTACTATATAAATATACTAATATTATACTATATAATTAATATTATATACTATATAGTTAGTATGTAGAAGCTGTAAGCATGTATACAAAGAAGTTATGTTTTTAGAGGCTTATCAAAAATAGCAATATAGCTAGGTTTTGGAGGATAAGGCAACAGAGTGGTGATGAGGGAGGAATGAGGAAATAAAAAGGAGACCGATACAGAGAAGGGCAGGATCTCAGCAAATGGCTCTGGCAGTGACCAAAAGATGGGACACCAGGAAAATCTCAGCAGCAGTTAGAGACCCATCAAGCCCAGGATATACCTGGAAGATGCCCTGGGAAGACTACGGGGAGTCAAAGGGTAGAGGTCCTGATGGCTGTCTCTTCATTTTCCTCTCCCTGAGCCCACAACAAGCCCCGTGCAGCTGCAGGAGACCCCGGAGGGGTCAGTCTGTGTGTTCATGCTTCTCCCTGAGGTAGCTGGAATAACGTCTCCAGCTCCTAAACAGATGCTCAGTGACATTCATCTCAAAGGTTTACTGTGAAAAATGCAGGGTATAGGAGGTATAAAGTCTTGATATAGACTGTTGAGGAGGCCGTTCCACGCAAAGAACAATTACAAAGAACGGGGGGGGGGGAGAGAAAAAAAAAAAGACTTCAGCAAAGTTATTTCCAATTTTCTCTAATTTGCTTTCTAGCAATTTAGAGGAGGCATCTTGTTTTCTGCTGTACAGCAGACCTTTTTCCCCCCCTCTGTGAGACTGTCCCCAGTCATTTAATCCGCGCTACAATCACAAAGCAGCAAGCCATTTATACCCTGGGAATAACAGGACAGGCAGTTTGTGAAAGCAGGAGACTCCATAGGTTTGGTGGAATTTCTATAGGTAAATGAACAAGCTGCACAAGAAGTCAGCCAGCTAGAAATGGAAAGCAACCCTTAAATAATTGCTTCAAGTGGTGTAATAATTAGTAATTACCAAGGAAAAAATTTGCAAAAAAAAAAAATACAATGCTGAGCAAGTGACAGTCTGCTTCTCTAACAATTCCAAGCTCTTTGAAAATATCAGATATATGCAATGAATGTGCCTGAAAGAGAGGAATAGTAGTTTTGGAGTCAAGAAATTACTCCAAAACTGATGACCCAATAAGATAAAATGATTGCTCAAAATAATAAAACAAGTAAATGGAATAGTAATGGCTGTCTAATAGCTACAGCCTTCTATCTAGGTAAGCCTGTGAGTAGTTTACTCTTGTTTTTATGCTTAAAAGACAAAAAAATAACAATGTTTTAATGTGCAAGTAGACAAACGAAGATAAGCAGAATTTTGTTCCCTTCTTTTATTACGTACTGTTTTCCAGTAATGCATGACAAATAAGCCTGCTGAGTATAAAAATCACCCGTTTTCAAAAAGAAGCCTCTGCCTCTGTCATACAGAGCAGTACGCTGTGGCTCTTTGAGAATTGAGTAGAACTGATGTGCAGCAGTTAGGAAAAATGCTGGGACCTGGGATCAAATCACCCTCACGAGCACTACTACTACCTTTATTACATGCGTCAGCTAATTGTAAGAAAGCAGACTGAACACAGATGTGAAAACAGTAAATAGATCTATTAAGGATCTATTTAAAAGGCACATCCCTTTGGGAGAGATGCAAGAGCTGCACAGCCTGAGCACAGACCTGGCTCACCTCCCTGCCCAAGACCAGCTGGTAAAAGTTTTTGCGCAGAAAGTGCTGGGAGATGCCCCAGCTGGGTTTCTGTCCCTTTTGTTTGCTCTAACACTGAGGCTTATGTCCTTGATCCCCACCTGAGTTACGCTGCAGCCGCACCATAACCATCCCTGTGCCCAAACTGGTACGTCGTTGATCTGGACCCCAGCCTGCAGACCTGGCTTCCCAGCTCAGACTTGGGCTTGCCTCATCACAAGTGACTTCTCTGGTGATCTGGATGCTTGGCTGAACCTGGTGACCACCCCCCAGGTCTGCCCTACTTGGTTTGCAGCCTGTGCTGGGCTCCCCTTGCACGGCAGCCAGTTCTCACCAAAGAATATGCTTCCCCTGCTTGCTCCAGGTCTTTGGATGCTGTGATTGAACAGTAGCAGCAGTGATTGCTTCCCACATCAACTAAAGCCAAACCAGCTTCAATATCCTGCCCCACGCATTGGCCGCAGAAAGAAACCAAAGCAGCAAGCGGCTTGCTCCAATAGAAGAGCGTCCTGCTTGCGCGTAGAGATACAGCAAGGACGTGACATTTCTCTTTCCCTTGCTCAGGCAGGATCGAGCCCTAAATGGGCTGAAAGAAAATAACTAAATGCAAGCTCCACAGATAAGCCTATTACGCTCTTTGGCAGCAGCTGGGAGAGTTCACCTCAATCTGAAATCACCTTTAGGTCTTTGATAGAGAGTTGACATATAGGCAGCCAGGTCATCACAAACATCATAACTATAGAAGTGTTGGATATGAAGGGACAGCATTTGAGTTAGAGGTTTGCGGTAAGCCCAACTGCAAATGCACAGTGCCCATGGCATCATTTAAAATTCCTTCCCCTGCAGCTATTCCAGGCTGAGTTCTTTTCTATTAGTATTTCTTTCCTCCTGTATTCATTTGCTAGTGCAGATGAAGGTCAGGGGAGAGCAATTCAGCGCAGGCTGACCACAAGTTCAGAGCTCACCTCACTACACAGATATAATCAAGGCATCAAACCTGAAGGACAGCATCCACTTTCAACTCGGAATACATGTCAGACCCCAAAAATCAAACCAGATGGCGATCTACTCCTTTCCAAACACATTTTATTCATCATGAAATCTATTTCAAGCAACACTGTATGTCACCTGTCAGGGTAAATGCAGATGAGTCTACCCAGATTTCAAATTCAAATTGATTCACATTTCCTAAGCAGGGAGATATAAATGTAGTTGCGTGTTTGGGCCATTTACCAGCCAAAATGCCATTGGCTTAACGTGACACACAACCACATCAGGGGACTAAATGTAATCAGGCTGTCAGGCAGCTTCTAAGGTGTAGGTGTCCATATAAATCTGTGCACTCGTAATCTAAACTCCACGCAGCAGCAGCCTACCAAGGTTGAACAGGCAAGTGAATCCTGAGTCTCCCTGTCCCTTGTCTGCCTGCTGCCCACCTCTCCCCTGTTCCTAGAAGCTCTTTGGTCTACCACTGGCTGAAAGAAGTTTCCCCTCCTTATAACTGCTCAGTGAGAGGGGGAGTCACATCTCTGGGCTCTTAGTGGGGGGGAAAAAAAAAAAAAAAAAAGACACAAGGAGCAGCTGGTTTCAGGAGCAGAGGCCCTCCAGCACAGGAGCTCACACCAGCAGGCAGAGATGCAGCTCTTCAGGCAGCCTGCCATGGTTTGCCCTTGCTCAGCACCACACACACACACTGAACTCAGCACAGGGCTTCCTACCGAGCTCTACAAGCTCTGGGCAAGCCCATGTTTCCCATCTCCCAGCCCAGGAAACCTCCGCCATAGAGAATAGATCAAGTGAGCAATAAGAAACAGCCCAAAAGTAGCCTCACCAACAGAATATTACAGCGATGCTGTAAAAAACAAAAACAAACAAACAAAAAAAACAAAAAAAAAACAAACAAAACCAAAACCACCCCACCACACATCACATCTGAAAACCAACCTAAACAAGTCAAAGCACTATAGCCCAGCACCAGACTTCTTTAAGAACTCCCCCCCCCCAGAAGGTCTAATATCTTGCAACTTATCAGTGAGAGATGACACAGCCCTAGCAGGCATTTGTTTTTCTTTCCCTGTGAGGATTTACAGACTGCAGCTAGGGTTCCCAGATGAAAGAAAACCCTATCTCCACCTGCTCTGCAATGCCCTGAAGGTATCACTCATTCACTTGAAATGTGCACCTCGTAACCAGGGGCTCCCACCAGCCCAGGCGCACATCCCACACACACCAGAGGTCTCCAAGGGAGGCATCACACTCAAGCAGATGCTGTGCTTAGAAGTGACATCCTTGGCAGCTGGTATTGTGAATATTCCTTAGAAATTCATGCCATTTATCTACCTGTTCTTCTGTGACAGGCAGACCTAAAAGCAACTCAAATATTGATCCAGCTGGGACAGAGACATGTCACCTTATTTAACACCCTCACGAGCCTCTGCTGGAGGGGCTGGAGTTTAAAACCCTTTTGCAGGAGGATGCCCAGGAAGATGCTGCATCCCCAGCAGCCCACAGCAGTCACAGGAGGAAGAACGATGCCACGGAAGCAGGGAGTTTGGCAGGGTGTCAGAAGGCTGTTTCTGTGCCTGGGGCTGCAGTGCTGTTCGAAACCAGTATCTCTGTACAGAGTGCCCTTACAACAGCTCGTAGGGTCGGAGAAGGTCGGAGATCCCCCGTGTTGGCAAACAGCGCGCAAGGCCGTCGGAGAGGCTATATCACAGGCTGTATCGACTAAAATAGTTTAAACACTGCAATGGGACCAGTGAGATTACGAAAGAAAGTTTCCAAAGCAAGCCAAGCAACTGCTTCTTATAATTTGTTCTCACTATTTAGTTCACAGCTCTTGGATTTGAAAGGTTTCCCAGGAGCCTCAGACTATCCTGTAGGAGTAGAAAAATGTGGTGGCCATACATAGCATTTAAGCACCTCTTAAGCTGATCTGGAATTTAGTTTGGCACTTCGGTACCTAGCTTAAACTAAAACCTGGATATCATCTACACTTCTGCAACATCCCCAAGCTATCCCCCACATCCACAGCTCCATTCCTTCACGGCCTGTTTCGCAGCTTTCCCACACTGCTCCCCAAAAGCCAGGTTAGCACAGAAAAAGGTAAATCTGGTCTGTTCTTTCTTCCCAAGCTCTTCCACCCAACCCCTGGCAGCTCAGGCTCCCAAATCCATCTTGTTGGTTGACCCAGAGCCCTCACTCCTTTCTCCAGGACCCTTCCTACCTCTGCTCCAGACCCTTTAACCATCATCTCCCATCTTTTGCCCTCAGCTGGCACTGCCCAAACTTTTAACCAGAATAAAGCTGCCTCTCCGCTGCGTGATAGCCACCGTGAGCCAGACTTCCACCCTGCCTCAATAGTTTATCTAAAATTCTGTGCACCTGCCATTCAGATCATGTTCCTCCATTTCCAAAGCCTCCCTCAGCCTCCCAAGCAAAGTCCTGCAAAAACACGGGTAGCCATGGGTCAGGAGATATGGGGTTAGGACACAGGAAGAAAGAAAACTGCTGGAGAATCACAGAAACACGACATGCCATTCTGTGTACTCCATGTCATCTGAAAAACTGCCGTCATCTTCTGTCATGCTGTCACCAGGACACAGACTGGTATTTATAATACAGTTTGTGTATAAATAGTGAATACACAAAAGTTTGTCCCTTTAGATCATTTGAAATCCTACATTTAGATATCTGGCAAATGCCAGCCTCCCACTGTCATTCACACCAGCATAGCTTCCCTCCCCTGGCCCCCAACAAACAAATCTTTTGAGAACTTGGACTATCTGAGCTTGAAAATTACCTGAATTATGCTTTAATTATTCTGCATTTAATGACATATTAAAACATCAAAACAGCTAAAATATTTCTGAGCACATTGCTCCCACCAGTTTCCTCAAATACATTAGTTTTGAAAATCTGATTCACAATAGTTTCACTTAGCTTTCAAGAGGGACAATAAAGCAAAGGCTGAGGTATACCAAGGGCAATATACGTACTTCCTTAAAAGAAAGAATTTCTATGCTAAAGAAACCTTTAGTTAATCTATTTCTCTACAAGCATAGAAACTTGATTTATTGCCTGACTGCCTTCAAGAAGAAAAGATAATTGACAGTATTATACAAATGACAAGCTGAGTTACTAATCAGAGCTGGCATAAGAACAGATAAAACTGCAGTTAGAAGCCCAGGTTAAGGTTAAAGAAAACTTGTAATTAAATAAATTACAAATTTCACATGACAGGCATTTAGCTCCATTTGGGGTTTGATAGTTTCAGCTATAAATGTAGACAAACTATACTCAATTAATATAATTAAAATACAGGGCTGTCAATGTCTATGTCATTAACAAGAACAGATTTATAAATGAAGTTTGAGTCAGAACAAGTGTGAAATTCAGGACATTTCCATCTCCGTATTTGTTTCCACCTAATCTGATTTACAAGATGCTGTGTGGCCTAATACCCAGTATGATATGAAACAATAAGATTAAATAGCATGAAAAACAGGCTTCGGTCTCCCTCCATGATAGATATCATTAAAGAAGTAAATATACATACACATTGCTGTTCAGTTACAAAAAGGCTGCAAAAAGAATCAAGTTTCCCTATTTTAAAAGTACTGATTGAAAACACTAAAATTTCCTGACACCATGCTTTAGGGACACTAGAATAAGAAAAAACACACTCTAACACAAAGTTTGGGGAAAATGACCAACTGCATTCACAATCCAGGAGCTCTCTTACCTGCACAGAGGTGTAAACCCAGTGTAGCCCTGGCAGAAGAACAGTCAGCATCTCTGCCTTTGCTCATCCATGGAGAGCAACTCCTGAGCCAGGATAGTGCTCAGCTAAGGACGACGTGGCCCAAGAGACACTGGGTTGATACAGCATCAATACCCCACACCACCGTGCCCTACTCCTTCAGCACCCCTTCCCCAAATTGCCCTCCTGCCCTGCCTCACCCTTCTCCTTGCCCAGCACATCGAAATCCTTCGCTCGGAGGAGATGGGAAGCAGGCTTAGGTTAGCCAAGCACAGCAGTGCAGCCACTTCAGCCTGATTAATATCAGGGAGCTAATTTGCTCTGCTAAAAAGACTAGGTTTATCAGCCTTGCAAGCTGGTATGGAACCCTGGGTACCAGCCTCCTCTTGCCTCCTCTGCAACTACCCAATGGCACATGGAAACACCTCCAGCAGGACCGACCCACAGGAGGGATGGTTACCCATCGCTTTCACCCCTCTGTACCCACCTAGAGATCAGAAAATATCCTTGATGGTCCCTATTAGCATTTTTTGAAAGCATTGGCAATGTGGCAGTTTTGCACCTTCAAAAGTAGCTAGGAGAGACTCAAGGGTTTGAGAGGACTGGGGACACGTGTCTTGGGAACACACGTGTCTTGGGAACACACGTGTCTTGGGAACACACGTGTCTTGGGAACACACGTGTCTTGGGCAGGTATTGTCAGGGAAGGAGGATGAGGAAAGCTTAACTCACAGGGGATGGAGAAAGGCACCCCTGGGTGCAGGCTGAATTAACTCAAAATCTATAAGAGGAAAGATTTTATTCAAGAAAAATTGACAGTAAGCAGCAGCTTGATCCTGGTATCTGGCTGTATATCCAATAACGGGGCGGGGGGGGTGCTCCTTCCGCCTGGTGTTTCTGCTGGGAAGACTGTGGATCAAAAGGCTGATGCTGGTATCTCTAGCAATATTATTTAGGCCAGCGAGTTAAAATAAACAGAACCTTTCAGCCTGCCTGAAGTACTAGAAATGGGATAGTGCCTTGTTTCACATTTATTTCACAATCTGAAGAGCTAGTTTTTGTAAAAAGCCACTCAGATCCAGAAGCACAGTATAAGCAACCAGCCACATCACATGCAGAGTATATGACCAAGTAATGTGACGTTTTAAAGCAAGAATTAAAGAAGCTATTTTAAAGAAGCTATTCCAGCATCCCAGTCTGCCTCAAAGCTGGGGTTCCCGGGGAGTTGAAGCCATATCACCACCATGGAAATACACCTGTGGCACCCAACCAACAGCCCACAGCCAGAGCATCACTGCCTCCGCATGCGCTGTGCGCTCTTCCCCTCGTTAGCCAGAGTAAGGCATCAGATGCATTCACCAGCCTCGTGGTTCGGTGCCTAATGGCACCGTTCAGTGCTGCAAGTGCCTAATCGCTTCGGTACACGCCATGACACGTTATCCCTTCTGCTGAGGCCGAGAAGACTACAGAACTATTTTGGTAGCTGTTTAGTACATTACTTCACAGCTACACAGTTAAGCGACCGTTTTGCTTTCTTGTGAGCAAAGGAGTTGTCAGGGTGAGATTTGTCCCATAGTTTAACTGACATTGGCTTCAATTTGACTCTTTTCCTGTGTTTGGCATCTCTTACTCATGTCTTCTTCACGGGAGATGCAAACCCCACATAGGCATTACCAGCAGCGAGCCTGAAGTCGTACTGATCATCAAAAAGATGTTCCAAGAATTCAGCGCGGCGTGAGGCAGCTCAGGGTCTCCCAGTTTGTGAAAACCTGCCATCACATCTCGTACAAGAGCGACCTCTCGCAGTGTTATGCTCCGAGAAACCAGAGTGCCAGCTGCTGTGTCAACAACAAGGCTCGTTAAGAGGCAACTCTGACAGTTATTTTTAATATAATTGCATCCTGGAAGAGAGCGTACCTTTGGAGTCTCATCACTGGATGTTGACGCAGCCTCAAGCAGGAACAGTAAGATCTACCGCGGTTCATCTGATCATGTCAATAAAAGGAATAAGCAAAGATGTGACTGCTTAAAATGGGATAAATTAGTACTACTAATTACAGTAGAAAAACATTTGCTGATTCCTTACCTGTCACTGCCTGCTAATATTGGATGCTTTGGCCATAGGCTGACTATACCTTTTCCTTTTGAACTGCATTCTTCTTTTTGCAAACTGAGCAATGAAGCACATCCACAGAACGTTTCCTTTTCATCTCTCACATGCACACAACACTTGAAAAGCAATAAATTCTATAAAACAGTCACTCAAAGGAACAACCTTCTATGGCACTGCCTACCAGCCCCTCATTCTAGTCCCGTCGCAATCAGTCCAAAATGAGTTTAACCAACGAAAAGAGGAATAGATGCAGAAAAACAAACAAATGGGACCAGCTGAGAGGGACAAGGACAAGCAAGCTCTGAAATTAGTAGCTGGGTGAAGGAGGAGTCTCAAAGAACTTGGGCTAAATGAAGACAATTTAGTTCAACAAAAGATTACTAGGCATTTCCCAAGCAACTTCTTGCAAAACCAGGACAAACCTGCAACTTTCCAAAGTTATTTGGAAGAAAAAATAATGCTCTTTTCTATAGATAAAAGGGGTGAATAGTGAGGGGTGGGACGGGGTGAAGGACACCACACACCAGGACTATTCTGGTGTCCCTTATTCTCTCATACACTGACATACACACAAAAAAAGCCCAAAGCCAAAATAGAAAGTGTGAATTTCTCCCTTATTTCCCACCTCTTTCTGACCTGTAATTAATAATTACTAAGCTATATTCATGGATGGCTTGTCAAGATTGTCTTGCAAGACAGATGACTCTAGTAAGTTTTATATTGCCAAGGATATTTATTGGATATTAAACAGACTGCTTCTGACTCTCAGGGGAATCCAAGGGCCACCACTAGGAAATGTACTTCCAGGAAAAAAATTGCAAAAGAGCAGCACCCATCAGAAATATTAGCACAGGCTTTTTAAAATGTACATGAGGGGCAGTATCACAAACACCTATCAAATAACATATTTTAAGAGAAGGAAACCATTACCCCAGGTATATTTACTTCTCTCCCTCTGCAGAGAGGCCCTAACCCAATGGATCAAACATCTAAGGAGCCTCTCCTGTATGACTATCCTGACTCCAGGGAGAAATTGGTCAGGCAATCTGTCACTCAAAATTACTCATGTTAGATGATTTCAATCCATTAGCACCATCTGTCTGAAATCTGAGTCAGGGATCAAACTAAAAATACACTATATCCAGTAGTCTAGATTTCTTGAAAGCATTAGAGGTGCAGTCTAAGTAAACAGTATGCAGACTGATCAAATACATATAGAGCACGCACCAAAGTAAAGCACATATTAACTTGGGTAAATAGTACTTTTGTCAAAATAACTCCTATAAATTTACACAAGTCTAAATGTTGTTTATCCAAGAGTCTAAAATAGCTCCCAAGTTACCACAGTATTCTACCATTTCCCAGATTAATTTAAATTAAAGCGTGCACAACTGTTGATCCATGTTGGTGATACATTTCCATTTCCAAACAAAGCCCTTCATGACTACGGAGGTAGTGCTGGAGTCTTGGGGAATATTTACCCTGCACGTCAAGTGTGGATGTGACACCAAATCGGAGTGCCCCACGTGCATATTGGTAGTCCCTGCATCCCAAAACCCTCAGCATAACCACGCTGCTGAGAGTTTCACAATAGCATCAGCTAAGGCTAGTTTATTTTATACCATATGCTCCTCTTTGGATCTTTGCTGCTTCTGCTGCACGTTTCCTCCTCTCCCTGCTTTTCCAGCACACATTGTCCCTTCAACAGCAAAGCTTGACCTTTACTTCCAGCTTCACAAATTGGCAATGCCCCTGTAAAATTTTAGGATGTCACTAAGGCTCAGCAGATATTTACTGGGGAGCTGAAAATAAGCAGTAACCTGTCTGGCAGTGACTATGCAGGAGGACAGCAAGAAACAACACTTTACTGGTTGCTGAAAATGGCTGACAAACCAAAAAAAGGAAGCTAGCAATAATCTGCAAGAGCCGTTCATTTGAGAATCGACCAGAGCTACTGACGTCAAGTGTTTGAGGCAATATAATCCCAAAATTCCTTCCTTTTCATTGCCTTTGAATTTTTTTGTTACTCCTTTCCTCCAGAACCAGCTGCATAAGCACTAGCCTTTTGAACTCAGCCTGTAGTCTGCTAACACAGCAATTAGTTTAAGCCCCAAGAGAAGTAGGTGGAAACCAGTAATTATTTGTAGAAGGGATTACACTGTTCTAGTGATAACCAAAATGGCTTTGTTCCTTCCTTGCCTCTACTTTGTTCTTTGGAATATGGATGACCCAAATAATTACCTATTCCTTCAGACTCCACAAAGGTGAGCCCATTACTCTGGTTCGAATCATGCATGCAAAATAACCTAGAATTGTTAACTGCAGCTTGTAATTGCAAAAAATAAATCAAAGAGTAAGAAGCAGTACAATATACCCACTGTAATTACTAGCCAAATTATTACTTCTGCACTGAATACACCCTCCTTTTTCCACCCAACTTCAAACACTATTTCCTCTCCTACCCATATCCTCATATTCAGAGATTCACTTTGCTCAAAATGCTATTTCTTCCACACAGCTTCACGCTGAAAGTCTTTTTCTGCCTACTCCCAGCACTTACCTTGCTGCTACTGTGCCAGCCAGGGAGTTCGGTCAGTGACTGACCCCCAGGAGGTGGGTGAGGGTGTACTGGGGGGTTGACCAGCAAGACCTGCATGTCCCCCATGCAGGAAGAAAGACTCTGTGTCTATTTAACTCTTTTAAAAAAGAATTCTCTTTTCTTAAACACAATCAGTGAATCAATCGCAAATAATTGACCTAATGAAAACATTTCCCTACACACACGCACACGCAGCGTAACTGAAGAGTGTCAGAGCCCCGACTGCACTAGCAGACCCTCAGTCACCCTGAGCATCCTCACCTGGGACCCCCAACCAAACCTTTGCCCACAGTGCAGAAGCTCTGGATAAACTCAGGCTGCACTCCTCACTCCTCACCCGAGCTGTGTCGTTGTCTGTCTTCATCCCCGTCTCCTGGATAGACCTCGGACCTACACCGTAGTCATCCATCTCCCCCTTCCCACTGCTCCTGTCCCTACCTCCTGCTGCCGATGCCCTGCATGGACCCCGGCGTGGTTCCCCCACTTTTGGCTTCTCTGGGGCTGCTGGAGCCCACTACCAGCTCCCTCCTCTGCCCACCATGCTCGGATCCTGGGGGGCTGCACCCCGGCCAGTGCAGGAGCTGGGGTCTCCCTCGGCTCCCAGCTCACCCGCTGCCTTGCGGAGCAGCTCCCTCCCAGGCAGAGCCACAGTCAGTCCTGAACTTTCCAGAAAGTCGTATTCCCTTTGCAGCAGAAAACATTCCCAGACTTCACGGGTCCTACAGGGATTATAACCACCTGCTCTAAAGTCTTAGTTCCTACAGAGATTATAACCACCTGCTCCCAAAGTCTTAGTTCAACCCTTTTAGATACTCACGGTAATTCACCTGCACTTAAATCTGAGCCTAGTTTCCAAAAGTAAATTCATCTGTCCCTAAAAAAAGATGGGAAGCACCTTTTGTCTCCAACAGGATGCGAATAGGTGTTTGATCAGCATAAGGATGACACATCATCTAGATTTCACAGCAGAGCAGAGTGGCAATATGCATATAGTGCAACAAGAACAGCAATATCAGCAGTGTGATAAAAATGGTCTTTCCCTTAGTTTAAATAAAAAATTAATTCAGTTCAGTTAAATAATCACCTGTGCTTAACCATGATCTTTTGCACAAATCATTAGGAAAAGTCAAAAGGAGGCTAATTAAGGCACAGCTGTTAACAAGAGATCTCCTCACAAGCACAAAGGAAAAAACATGGTCACCCATTGAAAATTTAAGTGGTGAAATGTTAAGACATCAATGACCAAAACAACACTCAGTGTCTCCATTTTCCATGAGGTACAAATATCTACAAAGCTTATTATGAGAACTGGTCTGTTGGAAGGCTGGTATTTGCATAAGCACTAGTTCAGGCATGTTTGGGTTATTACCTACTACAAGTTTGACAGGAAAATGCATTATCATAGGCAGGGATAAAAGGCAAAAGTGGGTGACACACTGCACCCGCTTCCCCATCCAGAGCTATGGGTGCAGCACTGCACTGAGCACAAGCCCTCACCACCCACATTCCAGTCCCATCCCTACTTCTCAGGCCAGTAACAACCCTTAGCCCCTAGTTTCAAAACAGTCCCGCTCAAGGATAAGACTAGGTATTAATGGTTTTTTCCATCTGGAAGAGATAAATACAACAAAAACCAACAGGCCAAATGAACTCAGATTATTCAGATTACAGATAAGGCATTTTTCAGTGAGAGGGTAATTATCCACTGGAAAAAGCTTATCTCAAGGAAGGGTCCAAATTAATGACCAGCACCAGAAAGCAGTGTGCTTTCTGAATGACAACTTTTAGCTAAATTAAGTTACTGAGCTCCAGATGCAACAGGAAGAAATTGATGGAAGTGAAGAGTAAATGAGGTGAATCAACAGTTCTGTTTAAACAAAACCTATTCCACCATTGCAAAAATAAAATGTAGCAGCTGTAGCACTGAAAACAAAAGTTATTTCCTAGAGCATCCCAGATAATTGTAAGAAGTGAGCACCGCAGAAGTTACGTGAAGAAAACGAGATGATTAGATTAGTGCAGACAAAAGGTTTACTGCTGCATTACATTAATATAGCCCCTGGAAACATGAAATACAAGAGAATGAAAAGTCAGAGACTATAATTTGAGAATTGGATGTTAGACCTCATTGCTAACCAAAACCAGCTTTGGGGCCCAGTCTACTTTTTGGAGGTCTTTTGGGGTGCACAAAGTAAAGCTTGAAGGAAAGAAGGGCTGTGCTAAATCATTTAGGAGATCAGATGGAATTAGAGGAGCAGTTTTTAAATCACTGTCTGCCACTCCATTACTCACCCAGACCAAAGGTTTACTTTGACATCTTCTCATCCCAATCATTAAAGATGTCCCAGCACAGCCAGGCCAGAAACCGCCCCAGACACCATCCCACCTCACTAGCTGCTGCCAGACCTCCAGCACAACTTGCTGCAGGAGATGCGTACTCGTGCAGTCACCCCAGTCCTCCGGGGGAGCAATCCTTCCTTGCTTTGTTCCTTGTTTCTTCCTCCATTTCCCTCTTTTAAACATCTGTCCTGGCTTCAGCTGGGATAGAGTTACTTGTTATCCTAGTAGCTGGTATAGTGTTATGTTTTGGGTTAAGTACGAGAAGAATGTTGGTAACACACTGATATTTTCACTTAGTCTAAAGAGTATTTAGCAACAGTTCAAGGATTTTTTAGCTTCTCATGCCCAGCCAGCAGGAAGGCTGGAGGGGCACAAGAAGTTGGGAGGGGACACAGCCAGGACAGCTGACCCCAACTGGCAAAGGGGTATTCCATACCATGTAACATCATGCCCAGTATATAAACTGGGGGGAATTGGCAGGCTGGCAAGATCACTGGCAGCCCCAGTCCTTTCCCAGCAGGCAGGTGGTGGCAAAAAGCCCAAGCTCCAGACAGAAGCTCCGCTTTCTGCCTTTGGCTTATACTTTCGCTGCCTCTTCTTTCACTGGTTTCTATTGTTTTGGTCTCACAAAAGCAAGACGAGATTTTAGCAACAGGCACTTCAGCTTACTTTCTTCTCAGTGCCTCTGCAGACAAAGGTTAGACATAACCATCTCCAATACCAGGACTTCAAAAAGCTGTCAAACAGATTTTCCTTCCTCCCCCCAAGTAAAAACTCTTCTACTTTCAAGCACTTCGATTTTTTTTTTTCTTCTATAGCTAATAAAAGGTTAAAAAGGATTTTCATGCAAGCAGAAGCCATGGGGCCAGGCAAGCAAACATGTCCTCTCTTTGAAGCCCAAGCTGTGCTTTACTGTTTAGTGCCATACAGTGACCTGTCTGCACCCAGCCAGAAAGACTAATGCTGCAGACTTCAAACTCTTCACAGGGACCATGAGTTACACCTACCCGCTTCTGGAAACAACTCATATACGTAATTGCTCCCTACCTGGACACTCATTTCCTAGTGGCACTCGCTCCCTATTTTAGTCTTAGGTTAAAAAGAAAAGGTTTTGAAAGATCTTCAAAGGTTTTTGATAGAGCTAAGCAAAGTGACAAGAATACCTATCCGTGTTTAGAAGCACACCTTTTATTCTTTCATGTCATAATTCTTAATATTTCTTTTCATTAAATTACAGCAGTAAGTATGAATACATATGACAAATGCATTTTTATGCTCAGGTATTTACCAAAAGCACATTTTGATGCTGGTTCACAACTCACACAGTGAGCGCCCGAAGTCATTCAGCAAGGGAAACTTTTCTGCTCTCCAAAACCAGAAGTTTTAGCCCGTCAGTATAAATTTCAAACTCCAAGCTTAAGCACTTGATTCTTCTCACAAAACAGAGAAAGTGAGACCTGATCTGTAGAGGCCAAGAACACTTTCACACCAATTCAAGAAACACACATCAAATGAGTTTCAGAGCTTGGGAGCAGAAAGAAAATGTGACCATTTTGAAACGCACTAAAAAAATGAAAACAGCACATCTGAGATTAAAGTAGCAAAAATTTAGCACCTGATTTCCAACACATTTGAGGGGCTTGAATTTCAGCAGGTTATTGCTGATCAGCTTCTGGAAAACCAGTTCCCTCCAGAGCACTCTCCTCGCCTGGCACTCTTGAACAACGCTCAAGAGTCACTCAAAGTCCTCGGCTTGAATAGCAAAGCCTCGTGCAACTCTCCCAAGGCTACACACATCAGCTTGCCATCACACCGTGGGGGTCGCAACACGCATTTTGCATTCGCGGCTCGCTTCTGTTTCTAAAAATTAGACCATGATTGATGGCCTCAAACACACACAGCAAGTCCTTCAAAACAAGAGGTGAAAACGAACCAACAGCCATATGCTAGTACTAAAGTGAAAGCTGTCATATTTGGGGCTTCTGCGGCCGATGGTATCGGTAAAGGGAGCCTTGACAACATTGCGTTACTAATTTGCTGTCACTGACAATGAGTCATCGCTGCTCCAAAACGCGCATTGCACTGTCACTTGTGACAGACTTGCAGCTGGAGGTTGCTGCGTTCAGGCTGCAAGTCCACCTATGATTTCAATAGTTTTTCTTCCTTCTATAGACCAACATAAGTTTTGTAAACTGTTTTCTTCCACAAGCAGATGTTAGTATAACTGATTATTTTATTACCTGCAACAAGCGTTGCATCAGCCACAGCCAGACATGTGTTGTCTGGGCAGGAGGTCTCAGCGGAGGGGCAAAGCTCATGGGAACCACGCTTTGTAACTAGGCTGACCTATTTTAAATTTTCAGTTTGAAGATGTGAAAAGCCCTTTAAGAGAAATCAGCTTACATCCAGTTGTCTAGAAAGCCGGCGTGGTCCAAGGGGTGGAAGAAATCAGCAAGCCAAAAGAGGTGGCAACTCCAGAGGGGTAACACCACCAGGACACCAAGAAAAACTAGAAGGATCCTCTTCAGAGGATCAGAGTGCACTTTAATCTCCATCCTCATCTGCCAATAGGAGTATCTTCGTAGGGAGGACAGGAGGAAATTCTGCCTAAGGGAGCTAGCTGCCTCTGCAAGGCTCCAAGCCCTTCTGCTGCATGCCAAGCACCTCACTGCTGGGCTGAAAGCACCATCTAGTGCCTGCAGCGTCTCAGCAGGTTCCCCAATTCTGTTTGCAAAGGCCCCTGA
This sequence comes from Haliaeetus albicilla, assembly GCF_947461875.1. NCBI lineage: Eukaryota > Metazoa > Chordata > Aves > Accipitriformes > Accipitridae > Haliaeetus > Haliaeetus albicilla. The sequence goes on along the minus strand of NC_091495.1, from coordinate 2,319,863 downwards.
GGACAGAGCAACACAAACTCCCAATTCCAGGGGAAAAAAAAAAAAAAAAAATTAAGTCCCAGTTCTCTGTCCCCCTGCGACCCGCCTAGTTACTTTTGCTGCTGCAAGGCTGACCACCAGTAAATACACTGGCAGGCGTTACTCTGCTCCACCAAAAATCAAAGCCGTGAAATTCAAGATCCCAGGGAGTACGCAATCAGACTGCATGTGTTTAATTAGTGGCAGATTCAAAGGTTGCCCCCAAGCTACAAAGCAGGAATTTCAGTACCATTGTATGGTATAATTTTAATAGTCTAATTAAATCTGTTTAGAGCCTGGTAGAAATAAGTGAAAATGATTAGAGAATATCCAATCCTTCCTATTAACTCTTGCTGTGTAAGCTTAGGTACTTCCATGCTTTATTTTTAGAGAATAGTTATAAATAACATACCTTTCTTGTTAGGATTGCACCTATTATATATTTAAGCTATTGGTGGTAGGGGAGTCTAACCTAGTCAAAAAGCAGAAGTAGATATTTTTAGTAATAACTTTCAGAGTGCTTCTGATTTACTGACAACAGCTAATATTCATGCCATGAACTATTCTTCAACCTGAACGTGGAATAAAAAAAGGTTTTAACAGGTGGGATGTTACAAACCCGAGCAGCAAGCACAATCTAGCTCAGCCATTTAGTCTTTGTTACTGTGAAATGTATATCCTTGTCTAACTTGATACCTGATGTCATTTAGATGTTGCAATACACTGAACTATACTAGAGCTCTGCTTCTTTAAAACCTATGGGTTTCTTGACCTGTCATAGTTTTCCTACAAAGTAATGTCCAAATAGCATCTCTGACATTTCAAAGCGACAGCAAACAGGCTGAGTAAGTACATTCACTGGAGGAAAAAAAAAAAAGAAATCAATAACAAAGAGAAGGCATTTGCTTACAGTAGGGTAATGAATTCTCAGAGCTGGGCTAAGCAGACATACTGTCACGATGAGAATCAGAGAGTTCTAGCTTTATTTTTGGCTTCCAAACAGTAAGGGGGGGTGGGGGTCCCATAAGGTCATTTTGTGCAAGGAAAGAAGGGGTGAGAAAAGAACTCCAAAAATCCATCTGGGAAGCATATCTACCCCTTATTAATATTGCTATCAAGTTTTCCAGTTCAGACTGGAATGCATATGCCATAAAAGTCAGCTATCTATTTACAAATTACAACAAGTACATGAAGTAAAGCAATCCCCTTTACCAAGAAACTTCCCAGATGCTGAAAACATACAGAACCCATCAGGCCAAACCCAAAATATTTCCCACATCCTGATATCTCATTTCAATAGGACAGAAATAAATGACAGCAGAGAAATACACTAAGCACAAGAATTATTTTTTCCTGCACAGCAAAAATGACTGAAGGTCTTGAGGAGCAGCAGTCTCTGGTCTATTATTCAGATACAGTGGACAAGGTTGAACAAAGCAGTTTTGCACTTGGTGATATAAGTGATTTCTGAATTAAAAAAGGATATAATTCTGTGTAAGGTTGATTGTCACAGCAATCCACATGCATTAAAGTGAAATGGATATAACAGATTTCATAGCGGGAACAGAGAATCACAGAATCACAGGTAACCCCCCATAAAGCTGCTATGAAAAGTCACTGGTAAATAGAGCACTTCAGCAGTCTTCATTGCAGAGGGAATAGACACACAATTCTACGTCATTTTAGGAAAAGCAGCCACCTCCTCTCTGCCGATGAGAGGCCATCCTTTGACTTGACACGGTAACGAGGAACCGAGGCACTGGCAACCAGCGTTCACCTTACACATTTAGGCAAGGACGAAGTCTGCTCTTGCCCTAACACAAGTGGGGAGGGCATCTACTGAAAACAGCCAGGACTGAGAAAACTAGAGGGAAAGCAGTTTTATCTCCTGTACATTTCAAAAGCACGGAGTGCCAGGACCCCTGAAAATAAAAACAGGTGGGTTACCCCACTAGATCTTCAGGGGGCAGGTTGAGAAATCACATTTCTTCTGATTTACTCTTTTGTAATAAAATCATCATGCCTCCTGGAACTCCACATATTGCTGTGTCAGCAGGCAAAGGTTTCCAGAGAGATTGCAAGGCCTGACTCCCAGAGGCACCTTGGATCCGTGCAAGTGCCTTACACAGCACCTGCCAATGGCACGTTTCCTTGCAACGAGTCTTAGACACCACTTTCATTTTAGTGGTGCTACGGCATGGAAGTTGCACTATTAATCTAATTTTTCACAACCACTAGATCACGAAAAAAAAAAAAAAATCACACCAGTTCCCACAGAGACAGGCTGTGAACACTCAAGAGAGGGGAAAAAAAAAAACCCAAACCTCTTCTTTGGATGCCAAGAACAAGTTGGCATGATTGCAGGATCTCTCTACCATCTACTCCTCAACAGAGATCCAGCTTAATGACCATAGTAACATTTCATCCAGAGATTGACTCTTGGTGATACTAGTCAGTCTTGCACCATGAGAAAGGCACCATCACTCCTGATTCTGCCCCCCCCCCAAACCCATCCAGCATTGCAAGCACTTCAAGGAGTTATTAACACGCACCTCCATTTGGAAAATACATGTCTTTGACAGCAAGAGCACCCAAAGCTGTCAGATCCCCTTGAGTTTACTTCGAGTAGAGAAGCATAAAGAACAAAACCCCAAGAACTCGATTTGAGCAAAGCAGAGGAGAAAGTTCTTGAGTATAGCAGTAGGAAGTAATAAAATGGGGCGGGGGGAACCAACAAACAAAAGCAGTAAAAAAGGTCTTAAAATATACCTGATATCAGCATCCTTTCCCAGGAGTAGATCAGGAAGTTATGAAGCATGAAAGCCCATCTCCAGAATGTCTCTCCTTCCTTCAGTCAAAAAAATTCCCTTCTAATTTAGCAGTCTGGTATTTGCAAGATTACAAAGGAAGCACTGGCAAGCATATTTAGCAATGACATTTTACAGGTGAAGAGATTTGCTGAAATGCTGACTACTCACTCAAGTTTATCTTTTCCTCCCCAGTACAAATAGCAGCCACACATCAGTACGCTGACTGCATCTACTTGGACATGCCTTTAAGTAATTCAGCTTGAACTCTCAATCAAGCACTATGAATTTGTTTCTAAGCCTTACATTTTATATTGCATAAGTCCAATTGGGTGGCAGGTACTGGATGCTCTAGTACTGATGATGCACCCTCCTTACCTCTCATGCCTCCACAATGAACTGCTGACAAGGACTTATCTTTTAAAAGAAGATACATAAGTATATACAAGTAATTTTAGGATTAAAGAGTCCCTACAGGAAAATAATAATAAAAAAATCAGACTCCAAAAGTGTTCTACTGATTTACATTCTGAAACATGGATTCAATCACACTCCTTCACTGGCTACGCTTGCCTCGGGCTCCTGGCCAGCAGCGGGGAGCAGTGTTTGCCCACGGGGAACAGAGCAGCACCCGCACTCCGCCTCAGCAATCTCCACACTAACACAGCACAGGGCAGGGAAGCTCCTACTCAGGACTTCCCTCCCGGCTATATTTTAGACCCAAAAAGGTGCTCTGCGCTCTCAAGAGCCAGCCTCATGTTCGAAGCAGGCAGAGCAGAAGCAGTGGGATGATGCTTGCAGAGACCAAGGGATTGCCCCGTGTGGCCACAAGGCATTTTAAGGCTCTTCAAGTTCAGGGAGATACACTAGAAGTTATTAATCTGTGCAATTAAATCTGTGCTATTACAGTTCTAATTTTATTTTTGTTCCAAGAGACAATTCTACACCAACCACATATCAGTGAAAAACCATATTATAACATAAGGGTGAAACTGTTATTTGCAAAGATTGTAAGTTACAGGGAAGGAGCATTTCTGCATTATTAGCGTTAAATAACAAGGTTTTTACATATACTTTTTTTCAGCTTGCTTACTTGTAAAATACACATCTCATTCACTCACAAATGCCCAACTTTCAGCTTAAAGTGAGAAGTGACCAATGCAGATGCTTCCTTTGTTTCAGACAATTAGTAGAGGCTTGAAAGCGATACAGTAGTTGGATTTTATAGTTTATTCATTCTAAACAGAAGTGTATAAACATACATGGTTATAAATGTAAGTTAGCATTGGTTAAATTTGCATTATTTGAGTTATGGAAGAACTATACTGAATTACAGCTGTTGATTCCACTCTATTTATGCTTGTCAGACTTACAAAAGGAACAAACTGTATTACAGAAGTAAAACTGGCAGGAAAATGTCACAAAATAATGATAACATAGTATTATATTTCATGTCCCCCAAACATATTCCTGTGATTATTTTCTAAAGACATTTACAGTTAAGGAAAGTGCCTGGTTTTAAAATAAGTGATGCTAAATCCGCAGCATGAGCTATAAATTGGCCAGGCACAAAGAAGTCATCCCTCTAGAATAAGCATGCAATAAATTCTAGAAAGTCCTTGGGAATTCAAATCACTACTAACAGATGAGGTGCGGTAACTCACTCAGAGGCCAAAAATCCCTCTTCCTATAATGGCCAACGAGTCTGGCTTCAAGCTTGGGATCATAGACCACTCATTTTGCAGAGGAACATTAGCAGCCACCCACATGTGGTTTGAGCAGATGCCTGGAGCAGAACCTCTGTAGTAACAGAGAACTTTAACCCTTTTACCCCCTTCAGATGTTGGCTCAGTACCCAAGCACCACAGTCAGCAAGATCAAGTGAGGGTATCACGCTCCCAACTGAGAGATGTTTCCCTGCTGTCATCTCCTCATTCTCATTCCTGTCCATTCCTCTGCATCACCTTCCTTATAATTACCTCCAAATCCTTCACATAGACTTCACTTAAGTTCCTGCACAACAGCTGCTAAAATGTCAACATAAAATGATAGGTAACTGAGTAACTGTCAGCAGGAGATAATGGAGGAGACACATAGAAGTCCCATTTCTCAGCATTGATATGAATTATTCCCCACTCCTAACAAGAACAGAGACACTAAGGTCATGGTAGGACAGGCCATGGTGTAACCAACTCCCAGCTGTGTAGGACAACCACATAGTGTAACATGTACCCTACAGCTCAGAAGTCACTGAGCTTCCTTGCAAAAGAAAGGAGTAGAAATAGTTGTAAATCAGGATCTATTGATGAGTTCTCTAGCAGGAAAGGCATCTTTAAAAGGAAGACAGAGAAGTTACTGCCAAGTTCTGAGGAGGAATGAGCTCTGACTGAAAAGGAGAACTAACATCCTCAGTGATAAAAAAAAAAAAAGGTGTTGAGATCCTGTTCAGTTTTGCGTTCCACAGATAAAGTGGGTGTGGAAAGAAGGTAGAAAAAACCTTCAAGACTGTGGTTGAATGATGAAACCATCAAGAACCTTTACCCTGACTTGGGATCAGGTCTTTTGGGTTTTAAGAACAAGAAGACGAAGGTACATTGACACCAATTTGTTTCACACTTGGATATCCACAACCTACCTTACCTATCAGTCACGCTTTAAGATTTCTTACCTCAGGCAGCACAGGTTGAAGGCTGCACTAGAAAGGCAGTTCGGCATCTGCACCACTGTGAAGATGTGAAGAATTTGATTCCGACAGTGGCAAAGCTGTAGAGGTCAGAGGTTCTTCTATCCTCTCAAGATATCTACTTCTCCTCACGGGTAACTGCGAGACAATCTGCAGAAAAGCAAAATCGAGAACTAGAGCAAGGAAACACAATCTGTGAGAAGTTGCAAGTGTGAAAAACATTAATATACCAAGCATACTTTGAGCAAAATAGATCTATAGACAACACCAGCAGAATGAGTGTATCCCCAGTTACATGAGAAAAGTTGTCCCATGCAGTGTTACTCTAACAAAAATGCTTTCTATTTTACTTCCAAGACCTGATAAGCAAGTGTTTGCAAAAATCTACAAGAGCCCCAAAACAAATATTCTATTCAAGAGTACATAACTGGTTGCTGAGCCTCTATCAGAGGTTACATTTCCAAATCCCAACTCTGTAAGCAGACGTTCAGACATTTTATTATTTTTTTATTTGCGCAGATAGTATCATTCATTAGTATCTTATGTGCACAAGTACTTCTCCGAGAGAAAAAGCTGGCCAGAATAGTTATTACACAGCAGCCCCCAGGCTGACATCATGTTCCTGTACCAGCCTTCTCTATACAGGACTTCTCCGCATCAGCCTGCTGTCCGATAGCTATGACAATCAGTGTCCTGAGGCTTAAATATTTACTGGATCAGGAATCTCTGGGGCAGAAACCATAGCATCTTAGGGCTTGTTTGTAAATTGCCTTGTATAAAATAACCCCAGGTCAGATTATATTACAATGCAACCAGCAGGAGCCACGTGAAATTTTAATCCAGGGAAACAAACTAGAGACCAACTTTTTAAATATAATGAAGAATCATGAAATAAATTTTGATGATGCAGTAAGTCAATAGCACAAGTTTCTGGTTGAGTAAAGGCACCAACACATTTTGGAAGTTATTTTAAATACAGCATAATTCAATGTACAAGGCGTGAGGCTGGTCATAAATGCGTTCATCTAAATTTATTGCAGTGTGCCCTAACAAAGCCAACACCACAACAGCTGCAGGGAAACAAAACTGAAATTCAAAGTAAAGTACAAGTGAAGGCAGAACATCCACCACTGACTTGAACAAACCAAGCCAATTAAAATTCTGCTGATTTTCACAGAAGTCCTCTGATGTGATGGAACCCACAGGACTCTTAGAATGGAAATATTAATAGCAAGCATTTTACAGTATTGTTAAAATGAGCATCACAGATTGAAAGCAGATGAAAATAGCACAGAGGTAAATAGCATGACTCCAACTTGCACTTGAGGCAGAAAGGGAATCCATCATGTAGGAAACAGGTTTTCCACTACAAACTGAACTGGATTGTTTTGTGTCAAAGTGGTATTTGACACAAACATAATGTCTGCAATAGGATACTTTTCTGTATGTATTCTCTGCAAGATGACCCCTCAGACAGCAGTGACAGCTCAGTCCTACGCTACCGTACATGTTCAGAAACAGCATGAATTACAAGATTCAAGCTGATCTAGAGTCAAGACCTAATCTGCAAAGCACTACAAGGTCCAGAGGACCAGGCTTCCAGCCATGCACTTGTTTGATTTTTTTTTTTTTTTTTTTTAATTAATCTATTCCAAGCAAGAGCTGGTTATGCTAAAAGCTGACCTGCCAGCCTCATATGCTCAATGCTACAGCTGGCAAGATGTCATACCCTAGGCTGGGTGATCTGGACTAGGTCTGGACACAGCCTAGCCAAGGGCATACTGAGCTCTAAGCATGTACATTGTCCTATTGACTTCACAGGGACTCATCCCAGGCCAAAAGCCAAGCACTTGCTTACATAGGATAAGGAGTTACTGCTCAGTACCTTGCAGGATCAGCCCCCAATGGGTACACTAGTCCTCCGGGCCAGTTTACATCATCTTTTAGGTAGAGGAATAAAATTGATGGCACCCTAATGACATTCTCCCAGGTCCTTCAAAGCGTGAAACTTCAGCAATCACATGCCCACAAATGCTCCATCTCTTAAGGAGAATCTTCTGAAACTACCAAAATCTGTATGTCTTCAAACCACATATTTGATCAGTGTGCCACCTGAATATAGGAGATAAACCAACTCGCATCCAGAATCAAGGGACAAGAGTCACAGTATTAAGATTTCTCTATGTAACAGATCTTAGCGACCAGATCAAGGCAGCAAAGGTTTTAAACACTTTCAGCAAAGAGATTTACACACAGAAAAAAGCCAAAGATCCTTTTACCCCGTTTTGCTTTTTTAGTCTACCCCTGCAATGCAGAAAAGGAAAATGCTGCATGATGTTTAACTGGTTCTTAAAAAAAAAAAGGGACTTTCCATAGTTCCTGCTACAGCAAAGGTGGGTCACACTTTGCACCTCAGTTGGGCAGTGCCCTTGTAAGATAATACAGAAATATTTCAATAATTCACAATATCAGAACACTATAGTGGCACCACTGCAATCTGATTTACTTCTGGAAAAGAGTTAATCAAATAGATCCATTTGTGATGAAGAGATGCATAGGTGAGAGCTGGCACATATTAGCCCCAAACTCGAAAAGAATTCATGTTATTATAGATTTTTAAATTACCACCAAAAACCTACAAGAGTAGAAACGTGTGTTTCTCCCACTTCATTCCTAACAGCTGAGGTGCTAGAAGAGCATTTCAGAGAAAAACTGCACATAATAAACATACACATCCTCCCCCTGAAGCCATCATTGCTGGTTTATCTTCCCCAGTCCCTAAAATGGTACAGCAGTTCCAGAACCAGACAGTAGCACAAGCATGCAAGTAACAAAAGACAAATGACCATAACACTAAATCATTCCACCTAGATGCTTTTAAAGCTTTTGATTCTCCCAGATCTATTGTTCAAGGAAGTTCTACAGTTAGCAAGAAATCCAGTAATGTTTCCCAAGGTCCCCTCTGAGCGATCCCAAATTGGAATTTTAATTTCAGTTTTTAATAGAACTAACTCCGCATAGCAGCATACTTCATAATATGAAACAGAAAGCCCTGGATACACTGCCTTTATCAAAAGGGTTGGGGTGGTTTTGGGGGGGGGGGGTGGGGTTGCCAAATCCAGAATAAATAAAACCAAGTAAACATAGCACAGCTTTAACCTCCTACTTCAAACATGCAGAATCTTATTTGGTAATGGCTTAAATGAAGATACAGGAGGAAAGGTGTAATGGCAAAAAACGCAAACACTGCAAGGGAGGAAAAAACCACATGTATTTAAATTTCTGTTTTTCCCTGTTTGTTGTAAAACAGTTCTTGTACAATCAACTGTGCTTACCACCTAATCTACAAAAGACACATTATACACGGGCTTTTTTATGTTCATTTGAAGACACAATTGGGATGCTAATTTAAAAACAAAGGGTATTTTCTTCACCAGCAGAACAGAGCTCCCAGACAGTCATTACAGATGCCCCTGTGGCTACAGTTCTGCTGCAGGAACATCTACTGCCCAGCCTGGCACCTGGATTCTGTGGTCATAGCTTGAAGAACCAGAGAAGGAGGCAGGTAGAAGCTTTACACAGCCACCAGCTGGCCCTGGACTGCAGTCAGCATCATCTCCAAGACTGTCCTGACAGCTAGACAGTCCTTGCTGCTGAGATGGGATATTTTGTGGCTAATGACTTGGGGCAGCTGAACAACATGGTTCCAGGACATTTGGCGCTAGTTCATGCCATCTGTGTGAGGCTGCTTCACCAACACCCTACGTACAACCTGCAAGCTCCCTCATCAGGTTACTCTTCCAGCCTTGCTTCAAGACAGCACCATCACCTGCAGTCCCCATAAATTTTATTTCCTCTGTTGCGTCCTCCCTGTCCTTAAGCATAGAGCTGCTATTTGGAAAAACAACCAACTTGTGAAACACCTGGATAATATCTAAGTATTGTTATCTGTGACTTCTCTAGTGACCTGAGCTACTTCCTGAGAAAAAAAAATGCTCTCCCAGGTCCTTGTGGGATTTGGCTGTTGTAGCCTGAAAACACCAGGGTTTGGTTTTTTTGTTCTGTTTTTGGTTTTTTGAAGCATGCTCCACTGCTTAGCAGCCTCCGTAGTCATCTACACCCAAGTACAGCGAGGCAAGCATTAAAGGCACTGACAGGTAGGAGCGACTAGGGAAGGGCTAAGCAGTGGAAAAATCCAGGCTATTGCTCTGCAGCTTCTGCTTTCCCCTTTCTAAATCAGAGCACAGTGCAGCACTGGGGTTATTCTATCCACCTGCCAAATTACCCCTTCAGGCTTTCAAACAGGTACAGGAAAAGACTTCCTATAGGTGTGTTTTGGTGACTCGAACATGAGACTGTTGTCCAGCATGCCAAAGCACAGGAAAATCCATTTTTCTTGATATGAAAGCTCCTTAATATGACAGTGACATTATCCGGCTCCCATTAACCTTTAGAAAAACGACATCCTCATTTATATATTCTTTGTATTCCAGCATAAGCCCTTCTTTTCCACCCCCTTTCTCATTTCAACATGCACTGATGGATTTAGCTGGTGGACTGACTTATTCGGTGGGCAACCTATACAACTGAGACTTTGCCCACAAAATACAGTTACAGTACGTCCAATCTCTTCCTCTCTACTGTAACTGCAAACCACTTGGAAACGCATGCCAGGCTGCAATACATTAATGAAGTAGAGTTTTACATTAGTGGAAACTAAGAGGAAGAGAGGACAGGGGCAACAATTTTGAAGGTCGGTGCTTTCCACCTTCTGAACTGTGAGATAGTACTAACATACCCAAAACCTGCAAAATACGCTACTGCTGGAGAAGAGGAAAAAAACCCTGCAGTATGGTGTAATTAGAAAAGAAAAATGCTCCTCAGAAGAAATGCCCAACTGGCACCAGGGGAACCGTGGGTGTAAAACTCATAAGTGTTTGAACACCATCTGCAAAGATATTAAAAATGCAATTCCAGGCACAAAAAGCAGCATAACAAATTCAAGAACCTGCCGAGCACAAGGGTTCTGAAATCCTAGCTCCGAGAGGCCAGGAAGAAAAGAGTTGACAAGATGAGAAACGTGTTTCTTACTACATATGGCTGGTCACCACTGTGAATGTATACAGTTCTAAAAAAAACAAGCTAGTATGAGCAAGAAAGCATATTCTTTCTTTTGAGAATCAGTCGAATAGCTGGTTTTGAAGTACTTGTACTTACTGGCAGAAGTTATTTATTGCATACGCTTTTTCAGTACAGAATAGAGTCATTATACAGTAAATATCCTAGTCCAGAAACACATCCAAGCATTTATTGAAGGCTGCTCCTGGCCTCCCTCCCATAAAGTTATTTTCCTCAGAGGCAACTCTGCTCTGCACTTCAGACAAATGGTCAGGGTAGTGCACCACCAGCATTGCTGATTTATACGTCTTTAAAATTCAGTCCAAGACAGCAAGCACTGGGCTCCAGGAAGCAAACATGGCCTTGATGCAGCTTTCTCTTCCTATTATTTGGGATTTAGAAAGATTCCGATTAAAATTATCCTGCGAGTGCTAAAGTCAGAGGATAAAACGTAAACTATACAGCCAGTTTCAGAAACAGTTACACCTGAAAGACAGATAAACAACAGGCTGTCTGTCCTGCACTGAGGCTGCTCTGAGCTGAAGGTTAGCTACAAAGCTGTTTCAGAAGCAAGCATGGCTAAGCAAACAAAATAAAAGATAATAAAACCCCAAAGAATAGATAGTTCCAAAACAGCAGCAAAGTGCCTCTGGGTCGAGGGACTAAAAAGAGAAAAAAAGAAAAAGAGAAAAAAAGAAAAAGAGAAAAAAAGAAAAAGAGAAAAAAAGAAAAAGAGAAAAAAAGAAAAAGAGAAAAAAAGAAAAAGAGAAAAAAAGAAAAAGAGAAAAAAAGAAAAAGAGAAAAAAAGAAAAAGAGAAAAAGCATGGTCCAAGTCCCCTGCCTTGCTCCATGGGGCTGGCCTCATGCACAGACAGCCTGTGACTGAGGAGGAGGTAATGGCCCCAAAATAAATCCTCCCTGGTCCCACCTAGGCTAGGACACATCACACCTTCTACAGCCCCAGCTGGCCAGTAGCCGTACAAGATGGACTCCCTCAGAGTGAGCAAGAAGCCCCCAAATTGCTCCACTTGCAGGTCCTGAACACCAGAGGCGCCCCAGGGGGGCCACACCAAACAGCTTCTGCTTTTCCATCAAACCCAGGCAGTGTCATCACATACAGCAAGTTACCACTGCGGCTAAATCCCATGCAGAACAAACCAAAACTGAATATGCTGGGAGATGTAGTGCAAAAAAAAAAAAAAATGTACCTCAAAATAATTCATTGTGTTGGAACAATTTTCAGGTTGGTAATTACATGTTATCTGCATCTCTATCAAGACACTTGGCTTAAGCATTATTTGGACCTCTAGAAGTATTGCATACCTCCTAACAAGCTAAAACACTATGTGCTACAGCTGTGAAAATGTTAAGGTCGCATTTTAAAACTAGGACACTTGTAACAAAAAGGAAGAATCTCGGATGGTCTATTAAGTATGCCACATTTAGAAGTGGTCCATAAAGACTGTAGTAACTGGATTTAATGGATAATTATTTTTTTCCCCTCTCTGAATACACAAGCACCAATACTGGCAAAAGCAAGCATGACCCTGTACAATGTATAGGACACAGCTGCATTTGTTAACAGGCCAGAATAATTTTATTCCATGCCTCTCATATGAAGATGTCTGCAGAGCAGAGGTTATTCTTCATCCTGTTTCCATTCCAAATCTCTGGTTTGGGGGTGGGGGGGGAAGAAAGCCTTCTTTAACAGAAATGGCTAAGAAAATAAACCTCGATCCTTATACTCGTATTTGAGCAAGTATTTCAGCCAAGAACGAACTGTGGGGTTTTTGTGAACTCCTGGACTCTCACTAAGGCTTTTAATTAATCAATCACTAATTCATGAAACCTGAATAATTGATTCAGCACATGGCAGCAGCCCCCTGAGAGGGAAGAGAGAAAGCAATGAGATCAGCTCATCTGCTCATACTCCCCATGCCTGGTGAACCTATTCTCCATCACCCCGTGGGTGGTATCCTGAGTAATACCTCTGTGCTCCTTGAAAAAGAAGTGGGTACCAGGCTTCGTACCGAGATAGGCTCAGCATTAAATTAGAGCACAGGGATTTGGTGCTAAACTCTCTCATCACTTGGCTGGCTTAGCTGACCTCAGAGCCTCAGCTCTCTGGGCTCAGAGATAAATGGCTTTAAATGTTTCATCCAAATTCCTACAGCCTTCCCTTCCAGGCATACCAGGGCACCTTTCACTGGGGTCACCTCTCTTTTCAGCTACCTTAGCAAGAAACTGGATAGTCCAGTCAGCCAGGTACTGCCTGCAGCAAATGACCAACATTATCATGTCAGAGCATCTTCTCTCTACTGCTTTCATCAGCAAATGAATGGATTTTTTACTCTAAAAATGTAAAGAAGTAGGTATATAGCAAGACTAACTTCCTTTCTGCCAAAAAGTCACCCCACGGTCTCCCGTGGTACTAGCAGGCTGTAAGAGTGGGTGGATGGATGGAAAATCAGGGCCCTTTGCAGAGCACACCCTGCATCTCTTGCACTAACATTCACTACCATCTTCTTGTCTTAAGGCAGAGAGCTGGTGAGACACGCTGCAGAGATGAGGTTTCACCTTGCTTCGTGCTTTTCAAGAACAGCGTTGCTCCATGGTCTAGTCCACAACACTTGCAAGCACTTATTCTTTAAAAGAAAATGAAACCCCAGAACAACTGTAGGATTTCACTGTACATTTGGAAATTTGTATTTATAGGGCTTAGAAGTGCTTTTTCCCTCCAGAAGCTCAGTTGCCAGAAGGGAGTTGCAACCCCTAACTTGTAGGTACCACAAAAATCTACTGGAATCCAAAAATCCCACTTTATATGCCAAATCCTGTTTCCAATGGACATGGGAAGTTGGTTGCCCATGTGTAGGATCCCCAAAACTTGGCAAATGAGTTACCTTGGCTGTTCATCAAGACAGACACAGAAGCAGCATGAGGATCAGAGTTAAAGAATTAACTCTGGACCAGAGGGAAGCAACCATCCCTGTGTGGGAGCCACAGCCACGAATCCTTTGCCCCAGGATCTGTTTCACTTTTGTAGCGTACCAAAATAGTTGTAGGAACACTCCTTCCCTCTCCTGAGGGACTGCCTGTGCTCATGTGTGCTCACAGCAGCAAACATGAAGAGAAGAACACCATCCCCCCCCCCAAAAAAACCCTCTAAACTAAATAACATCTGTAATCAAAGTGTCCCTATAAACAGTGTTGCTTGATTTAATGAAATATTGATGTCCACATATTTGCCTGTGCACAACGCATCTGCAGATGCAAACTGTATCTATTCTCAATTGATTGCCCACTGCTTGCTAGTTGGCTTATTCTATTGGAAACTCAGAATAAAGATCGTTATTTCAATGAGGGCAGATGACCCTGTTGCAGAGTAGAAAGCATCAGAGTGCTGTTGCAGCTACCTGCCTCCAGGGCCTTCCTACAATCCCTTCTTCATCTAAATTGGATTTTTTTTTTTCCCCCGTTTTCTCACTTTTTTATCCACAGACTAAAGCATCATCAATTGAAGATCGAAAGATTGAACTATCCAACTTCTTGCACACTTCAGCTAGCACTGCCCTCCATCCAGGAGCCAGTCCTTGCTGTGCTTACGGAGGATGGGAGACACCAGCATCAGTTCCTCCCTCACTGGAAGAAGAAAACTTGACTCTGATGCCTAGGATTGTGGTCCTTACTGGGGAGGATGGGAGACCTGTGGCCTATTCCCCGTGCACTCACCCATTTGTCAGAGGATATATACTTATGGACATAACCCAAGGCTTTCCTTTCTCCAGGGAACAGCTGAATGATTCAGCTACGTAGTAATTCTCTTACTATTTGGAGCAATTGGTGCTTAAGTATCCTGTAGAAGGAGCTCTTCACAGCAAGAGAGGGAGCATGAGAAGCCTATTTCAGGACTCCTTATGGCCAGGTTGGCTTAGAAGTGGAAAATATGCATTCAGAGTCCTCCAGCAGAAAGAAAATTAAATGCTAGGGCTGCCTTCACTGGCTGAAGGCTCTACCTATTGTGTACTGCAATGAAGAAATGAGGGCAGGCAGAAGGAGACCTTCTGGATCATACACATTTAATCACACAAATGCAGTATCTACTTTGTTATCAGCCACTTATAAAATAAACAGAACTTTTCTTGTGCAGAGAAAATAGCCAGAACAATCTCTGGACCAAAGGGAAAAATGTCACTGTAGTGATAACCAAGTATTACCAGCCTAGGCAGTGAAACTACCCAGGCGAAATTATCAGATTCCTAGAGGCTACAATAGACAACACTTAGGCACAAGACTTATTGCCAGATAAATGAGGTGAAAGGGCCATCACTGGGAGTAAAGTAGCTTTTAATGCTAAAAAAAAATAATCTGGTAAGCATGTTAACTATAGACATCAGCAGAGGCCTGATCCTGTCAATTTTGTACTAATTCAGCTGCTTCAAGGATCAGACCTTGCGGCTATTGTCTCTACCCTGTAAATATGCAAACTGAAAGACTTCCAGGCTCGCTAACATATGCAAAAGTAATTGCTTCAGAGACCCTAGATAATGCAAACAAATAACATGCCAATTTAATGTCTGCTTCTCTTGTTTGCGAGCACAAAAAACTGTCTCAGGGTTTTACATCTAACTATCCTAGATACTGAGAAGATTTTTAATGAAGTTTTTTGCCAGGTAAAACTATTCTTCCAGTATTTACAGATCCACAACAGAAGCTCCCTAGACCAGCACACTGACAAAAAACACACATAAAAAAATATACCATGAGCACAGAGACAACATAACTTTCACAGAAGCAGGTTTTAGCATCTCCACCTTTGCCCATTGGGCCTTCTAATTTCTCAGAGTCAGGTTGGGGGGGGGGGGGGGTGTTATTGGTTTTTTTTTTAAAACACTCTTGAATTTTTTTATACAGTATATTGATTTAATATATCAAGAAATTAATTTCATAAATAAGTGAAGTACATTGTAAATTCTTTACAACTAGAGAACAAAAAGGTATTTTTATCTCCCAAGCTTCTACCAGGTAGGTCCTGCTCTAGGGTCACAGGCTTCTGTGTATGAAGACTGTAAGAACAATACTTATTGTGTACTGAATTCAAATTGCTTTCAAGTCTGGAATAAAGCTTTGATGCATCCACATGCTTAGTCATCTCCTCTCGAAACACAAGCAAAACATGGTTTTGCCACTGGCTTATTTATCTACTTCCAAAAATACTATTAACAGGGGGAAATTCATGTTTCTTTATTAAATGACCCAAAAAGTCAACCTGCTTCCTTGCTCTTCTAGTATGAGTAAGTCCATATCACATGCAGAACATACCTGCTTCTTACAGCCTTAACTGCAGCACATAGATCAGCTCCGCAAAGTCATTATTTGCCAACCTTTAACACATAGCAGGCTCTGATACCACCTTCCTCCTATACAAGGCATGTATAGTGTTTCTATTATTTAAGGTCAACTCATTAGAGGCAATGACTACACCGCTAAATTGTAATTGATAGGTTTTACGCATACATATTACATGCAGCAAGGCACCTCCTGCAAGAGCTTACAACCAGTTCCCTCTTTAAGTGTCTCTTATGCTGCACACAGAGCAGCAATCATGAGAAGCCAACACAGGAGGGCATCTGCGACCCGCGCAACTGGTCTGAAGTTTTAACATAACCGGCAGCTGGGCCCAGCTTCGAAGAGGTGCAGAGCCTTCATCTGTACCATCACCCAAATCCATCTCTCCCATCTCCCCCAGCCACTACTCAGCAGGATTAAACAACCAGCTTTTATCCTCACCAGGTCATACTTAGCCGATACCACTCTTGCTTGTTCTCCTTTTCACGGACTCAGACAGAATTGCATGTTTTTCTGGGCACGCTACAGAAGGCTTTTTGTTCCTCTTGTCCCACCTAACTCAGGGACTTGGTAGGCAATCTGGCATCCACCCCACATACTTTCTTTCAATCACAGGTGACTTGAATTCTCTTATCAATAAACACAAGCCTTGCTGTGTGTTATTGCTCACATACTTAATTGCCATAGCCAAAATCAATCAATTAGTGAAAACCCAAAGGTTCAAACATAGGCAATGCAGGGAAGCTCTGAAAATGCAAAGTTCACATCAGATGAGCTCATCTCAAGGAGCTGTTACACATGCTTAAGCTTTGTCCATGTGCTTCATGTGGGGTTATCGGAATCTGTCTCCATCACACTCCCTGTGAACCACACTTTTTCTTCCTTGGATTACATACTGAGAAACTGAATATACTTCCATATATAAACATCTTATTTCATGCACCTAAACTCACATATTTCTTAAAAAAAAAAAAGAAAAAACCAAACAAGCAACAAAGAGATACTAGGATTACCTTTGAGACCCACTGAAAGCAGCTAAAAAATCAGGCTACAGGCAGTGCAAGCACAAAGGCTGAGCAGGAGGAGATGTCTGCCCCCAACGGCATACACACTTTCTGTGGCCAAAACCCCGCAGTACTGGACTAGGAAGCCAGACACAAGGGTTGGAAAAGTGAATCTACATCCTTTTCCTAACCTTTCACAATATTATTGCCCAGAATCTGTCCTAATAGTTCAGTAGGGTGAAAAGACATTTGTAGGGTAAAAAAAAAAAAAAAAAAAAAAAAAAAGCACAGTCTGATATGTTGGTGTGATGAGGAACTTCAATCCAGAAGGACAGAGAGGATGACTGAGAATTCAGGTGCCACCATGCAGAAATACCACCAGTTCTTTCCATGGGATTTGGAAGAAAACTATTGCAAGCACCCAAGTCAAATAAAGGAGCCAGGAAAAGTTTCCAAGGGAGTGGGAGGGAAGAGAGAACAAGAAGCTCTTCCAGAGATAAAATCCTAAAAATCTAAAAATCCTAAAATCAGTTTGGATGTGAAGAGTTTTGATCATATTCCTTAACCGGAAAAATAGGTTCAAGCTTCAATGCATCTCTAGTTTAAAATATAGTCATAAACTTCACTTGAGCATTTAAAGAGGGCTGGAAAGAAAAAAAACCCTAAAAGCAGATGTGGATTTTTTACAAACATCTCATATACAATGTAGCAGAGCAAAGATTTTATTTTACAGTACCTTGGTCTGCAGGCAACAGGCAATTCATTTATCGGGTGCCACAGGCATGCGGCACATCTGGTGTTAAAAATAGACAGAGAAACAAAGGCAGTTTGTTGCAAACCAGCCCCTAAAGACAAATAAGGGCAGCATCTCCCTAGAGACACACTGAGAAAAGATGAAGAGAAAAAAAAGCGTCAAACCCAAGAGATATGAATCCAGCATGCTGGACGCTGCAAATAATGCCACCGTATTCTGGAGGCAGAGCTGTGCTTGAGGTCCTGGGATTTCTGAGGAGTGAGAGCAATCCTGTCCTGGCTTTGTGGCAGGGCGTGCGAGGAAGGAGTATAAAATCCCACATGCTACACTAAGGAACTTGGCCCCTTCCCTTATTCAGCTGCCGTGACATTAGGAGTTACTTCATGTCTGCAAGGACAGTTTGGTGCAAGCAGTGGCCTGGCCTTCGTGTGAAATTCAGGTATAAACAGAATACAAAGACTGGTCACAGCCTCCACATCTTTTCCAGCTCCCTCCAAGGCTAAACTACAGAGGGGTTCATCCAAGATCCTCGGTCCAAGACCCAACCTTGGGCTACTCTTTCAAGAAAAGACACATTCGTGTGGCTGCATCATCCTGACAGTACCTCCCTCAGCTCAAAACACCTGGCAGCTTTCTCCTTACATTTCACTGACCCTACAGCACTCGGTGCAGTCTCTCCCCTAACTTCAGTGGTCCCAGTAACTCTCCTGGGCTGTTCTGTCACTCACATTTGGCCATAGTTGTCCTTTCCTTCCTTTCAGGTGGGAACAGACAGTTCTCTCTGCCTACCCCAAGCTCCAGTCCCCCTCAAACACACGTTATCCCATTTCATTTGCAAGCGGTATTTTATACATATTAAGGGGGGGGTGAGTTGCGGCAGAATTCTTCACAAACACCTTCTACGCTGAAGCTCATGGTCACGTACCCCAGCATTGAGTGGGGTACGTAGACAGAAGGGCTGGGAGCTGCAGCTGGGGACTGCGGGAAGGTGGATGCTCCAGGCTGGCAAGAAGACGACGTGAAAGAAAGGTGCAAGCCAAAGGAGAGAGCAGCTGCTCCCAGGGAGACGGGGGAGCACCGATGGGTACGAGCTCCTGGGGAAGACCACAAGGACACTCTTGCCACGGAGACAGAAGCTGACTGAGCAAACAAGCCGAGGGCAACCTCAGATGGAGATCCATGCCAGGTGACACAGGGAAATGCAGACCACCCCATTCCCTGGAGGGCAGCGGGAGACAGGATGCAGAGGATGGACAGCTTCTGATGTTATAAGGGTCTAACAACTTGGACGCACTCTTTTCCAAAGTCTGCAGCTGAATTTAGGACCACCAAGCCTCTACCTTCTTTTGCTGGGAATAAATTGATAAGAAACCTACCGGCAGGAAGGGAGTACATTTTATCTTCCTCTAGTTGGAGTCAAATATAGTGATTTAATATCCTGTTACCATTATTTGTTATTCAAACAGCTCTGTGGCAACAATATGACCACACGGGCAAGAACCTCCTGACCCAACACAGTTTTTCTATTATTTTGTTTTGGGGATTTTCTCTCTTATTTTATTTTTTGAAATTCTCTCCGGATCAAAAGTCTTCACTTAAATGAGCATCTAAGCTTAAGTCCAGCATTAAAAGATGGTGAAACCCCTTAGGTGCATACGCATGACACCACAGCTCTTATTACATCAACATCTCTTTTTCAAGAAGGTTCCTGCATAACTGCAGAATGGCTCTGTTATCTCTTGCTAACTAAACTCAGGAATCAGTTAATGGATGGGGGAGGAGATTCATCTGACCCCTGTCTAGACACGCACATGGCAGACAAAGTTGAACGCTTGCTAGGTGCTATACTTTCAGCATAATTTCTAACTTATGAGACTCTCAACATCTAAAGCTCAGCACCCTAACCTAGAAAGTGGCGACAGTCCCTCAGTCTCCTGGATGCAAAACAGGACTGTGCTGTTTCACAGGGTTTCACTGAAGGTGCGTGCAATGATGTTCGTGCAAGTCTTTCTCCAGCATCTTAGGGGACCATGAAAACTTATTTTTGCCAAGGCACAGACATGCAAAACAGAAAGGCCTTGAATGAGGAAAACAAAAAGGAATATTAAGTAATTACTCCTTCTTTGAACAAGACAAACATTTGCATTAGACCAGGACTAGTAAGAAAACATTTCATGACGCACATGAGGACTGTGAAGACAAGCTTCCTCCTTTGGCTTTGCAATCTTAATACCCTTTGCTTCCCTTCCTCCGTTCCCTTCCTGCCAAAGAACAACTACCCCATCCCATAACAGCAGCCAAAGGGGTATTTGTGACATGCCTTTCTAAGAAACAGGATTAAATGGAAAAATCCAACTGGGAAGCTTATTAAGTTATTCATCCTTCAAAGGTGTTTTCATCTTGGACCCTCATAGTCTCATTCTGTAGTGGAGATGTGTTTGTTTTCTAAGCAAAGAAATTTACTTCCTGCCAGTTGGAAAAATTTGATACAAAATAGAAATTTAACACCACTCTTCAGAAAGAAGCTGAAAAGATGTTCCCTGACTGCGTGCTCATTTATAGTACATGTCTACTGATCTGCAGGGAAGTTTTCAGTTCTTTCTACTGTCATAACCCCATCATGTGCCCATATGAACAGATTACATGATATTTTCATTTGAGGTAATTTCTCCCATTTGTGCAAGATGTTAGGGTAATGTTATTCAGCATACATGTAATGGCAAATAAAGTTTTGATCTCCGGCCTTCCCTATGGTTTCACTTACGCTGTAGAAGGCAATAACAGTACAGATGCAAGGCAGTAAATGATTTCTTGCAATAGTATGGGATATTTGACAGCCAAACACCTTATATGCCTTATTCATTCCAGCCACTGAGTTGTGCCAGGAGGAAGATTCAGTTAGTCATGGAAAAGCAATGACAGTAAGGTACCAGGCCATTAGAAAAAAGAATTTCCACTTGGGCAGAAGAGTCATTAATAGCAAAAAAACCCCACATTCTTAGAAGGACCACACCAAACCCTACAGGAAGGCGGCACTGGGAAGGTCCAGGCACAAGCACCCAGATGTAGAAAATGAAAGTTATCTGGATGATGCAATGCAACAACTTTTTGCACCTGTGACTGACACCCACCTGGATTAGCCACACCAGGCAATTCAGTGAATTATCCTGGATCACCTTTCTGTAGGAAAGGTTTCAGTTCTAACACTAGCCTATTATAAAACACCAACATCTTAAAAAAAAAAAAAAAAAAAAAAAACACAAACACATTTAAGAAGCCATTTGATGCCTCTTTCTCTTTTCGTAATACCCCTTTGGTTTTTGTTTCGGGGTTTTTTTGTTTGTTTTTGGTTTTTGTTTTTTAAACCAGCCCCTACTGCCATTTTCCTGTCTAATTATATTAGACTGTGAAGAGGGACAGACATTTCCAGCACACCTCATTAGACCACAATCTGAGTCTGAGGGACCCCACAACCTCACAGCCCTCCACCACGTACCACAACTGCCACCATAGCCAAAACTGGCTGCTGTTAGCCCTCCCATAAGGGAAAATATAGCAAGCATCACAAAACAAGGTATTTATCCCATTTCAGTGTTACACAGTGCAATGTAAAGCAGGAGAGACAGTGCATAGGCTGTGGTTCCTAAGGTCATTACGACAAGTCATCCAAATAAGTTCTGCAGGAATAGGAGCTGTGTTCAGCCTGAATTGCCAAAACTTGGCCTTTCTTGGGGTCAACCTCAAGCCTCAGGCCCATAATTTCAGAGAATGGGTATGCTGCACTTCAGTACTGACATCTTGGCTATTCTGAACTTAAAAAAAAACAAAACCAACCCCACATTTATTGGACTTTTAGAAGTCTACAATATGCAGAAGGTAAAAGTCCAGGGACTGGTTTTGGCAAATACGGTGGCATTGCATCAAAAGGAAGCGACTGCGATGCTAATGTGGATGGTACATCTCACAGGGAAGCGTTCTGCCACGTGTCTAATAGATGTAGCATTTTGTATTTGTCTGACATGAAACACCCATCCAGCGTGCAGAAAAACAAAGCCCATAAAAAATACATGTAACGCTTCTCTTTTCTCTAGGTACCAACATTACACTGAACAGTCATATAACTCTTCTTGGGCAGGGTAAAAACAATAAGCTTTACTCTAAATAGCAATACATGCTCAAGAAGCTGGTCCCACTTTAAAAAAGACTGATAGGAAACAGGATGTTTTAGGTGACCCAAAAGTAGTTCAAGAGACATATGAAATGAAAAAGCCTATTCAAATTATTAAATCGCCAAACTACAAAGCAAGCGTTTGCCCTTTCTCAACCCCTTGTTAGCCAAACATTACCCAGGAGATTAACCAGCCAGAAAGGGAGTTTGAGACACCAGCTTTCAATAAGAAGCTGTCATAAAGATGGACTGAATCAGTACAGGTGCATTTCATGAAAATTAAGAAAGCCCCCAGATGATAGTGCTCCTCACTGCAGAGCTCAGCTGACTTGGGCAAATATATCGAGTGCAAATACAGCTCTGAGCAGCACTCTGGATGCTGCCAGCTTCAGTTAGCCAAGAGTCTGTAGGCAGAAAAAAAGAGTATCATAAAAATATGTTTGTCTGAAACAGAAGATGGTGGTTGACACACCCAACATATCAATGAAGGCAGCTAAAAAAAAAATTATTCATATAAAACCATATTGGTGACTGGATAGTTAAAAGCATTCTCATTTGCAAACTTTTTGCTCCTGGCCTGTTTGATGGCAGAGGAAGAAAGGACATCACATTGGCACTCATAACATCTGCATGCGGAACAGGGAACCCTCTAAAGCCAGTGCGTGGGAAAGCCTGAATATCAACCCCTCCGGGAATTAATGCCTGTACATTCCTGCACACACAAACAAGGCCAGTTTAATATCAGGCTACGGTCTCCATCCACAATCAGAGATCCCAGACTGGGCTGCACTGGTGTTTCTCATGGAACAGCTGCTGGACAACTGCAAATTAGCATGGCATGTTAAAGAAAGCAGGGATTTTTCATAACACGCAGCAACAGCTGTCTGAGCTGTGTGCTGAGACTTAGTATTGCAAAGCTCATTTTCCCCTCTGTTAAGATACTAAGCATGCTGCTATTTCAAGCAAGTATCCCAGAGATAATGCACACTGGAACAGAAAGAATCATTTCTTCATGTTTGTTATGCATTACTAATAGAATGAAGATCTATTTGTTGTTCAGCTGAGGAAACCCACCGATTTCTTTTTCACTGGGGACTCACTTAAATATTTCCAAAAATCCAATCCATGATGGAAAGGGCTTCCTGAAGCGTACGATTTCTAAGAGCAGCAAAGAGCAGAAGGAAGCCAAGATGCTGGGTGAAACCCAGCGCAGCAGAGAACCCAAGCAAAGATGCTCTGGGGTGGGAAGGCATCGGTCGGCTACGGACTACACAAGAGCGCTCAGGTGCTGCTGTAATATCTGGTGACGATCCACTACACCCCCCCCGCCACGGCTCACTCGGAGCAGACAACCGGCCCGGCTGGTTTTTGGTTTTCCGACGTGCCAAGAGCTCCCCCAAGCTGCCGCGGGCAGCGAAACCCACCGCAGCCTTTGCAACAACATCTGGCCGGTACCGCTGGCAGCACGGGGAGGGGAGGGGGGAGAAACGGCTGTCAGCCCTTGTAATTCCTGTTTGCTACATGTATACAACTGGCTGATCTGTTTAATTCCTCTTTATCTACATCAGCTTTCTTTAAACCTGCCAGGCATCTGCTACTCCTCCCAGCCTTATCATTTTCTCTTTCTTTCTCCTTCTGCCGTCTTGGGCGTTTGCCATTTCTGGGGTTTTTTCAGTTCCAATTCCCCGTCACTCTCCCTTTCCCCTTCAGCCCCATCCCTTTCTCCTCACTGTACGTCTTGTTTTTAAGAGAAAATAATGAGTTATTCAGACATAAAAATCCATACATCTATTGGATTAAATAAATGCTAGGATGTGTTTGACTCTGTGTAAAGAGGATGTATACATATCCTGAACCTTTCTGCCCCTTTATTATGGTATCCTAGGCAACCTGAATTTTCATGCTGGAGATACAACCATCCAAGCTTTTCTTTTTTTAATATAAACATTAACCTTTGCACATCATCTGAGAATTTCAGAAAGCACATAACCTGATTATGCCTAAACTCCATGAATTATTCATTTTGTCTGCAAGTAAGAGAGATCAGATTTAATTACGTTGGAGGGGCATCTTCTATAGAATTAAATGTTGAAATCCTCATTTGCCTACCTAGCAGTTTTAAACACAACCTACATTGGGCAATAAATGTACATACATACGCACGGCATTAGTTCTGAAGATGCATGAAGGGAAATTAAAAATATACCAATACCTCTATACATATAAACAATAGACCTGTGCACTCAAGTCGCTCATATATTAAATCCAATGCAACATTATCTCCATTATTACAAAGTGAAACCAACAATAAATTAATAATTCTACATTATCTAGAATGTGGCCATGGGTCATATAAAACCTTGTTTACGCACTCTGCTTGTAAGATCAATTTCTTAAACACCTATAGGCCAATGTTAGCCATCAAAAAATGTGTATCAATCACAAAGTAGCAGCCTCTTGTCATATTTGGCATGCCTTAAATCAACCTCAAATGACAGACTTTGTAATCAATATTAGTTGTCTGTGTAAGCACTTTACAGAACACTTTTACTGTGAAACACTGATGAAAAGCATCTTACAAGAGCTATAATAATAATAATAATGCTTTCGCCATTTCAAAGGAACTCATTGCCAAAACCTAAGAACACTCTGTTCCCCTGCCCCATCAAAATTATTTATTTTAAGGGCTGACTCACCACTGCATTAATCTAATTTCACACACATGTGTAACCTGGAAGATTTCAGTGTAGCCATTCCCCAGTAAAACAAGAAGCATATCACAGTTCAGCAATCCCATCCTTTCTCTGTATTGAGGGGTCAGCTTTAATTTTTTTTTATTTGGAACTGCTAATATAAAACAAAATAATTGACTGGCAGAGAACGCTTTTGTTTGTAGGGCCTGATGTACAGACTAGTTCCCTTCTGATGGCCAAGTGACCTATAGCCACAATCACAGTGTCTCACTCCCGCAGCCAGCAATACAGGCAACCGGCAGGTGAAGAAGTTGCACTGCCTCAGTTTCTCTACCTAAAAAAAACCACCTGATGATATTGAACTTTCTTCACATAGTATTTCAGGATCTACTGAGAAAAGGCCTGTTTAATAAGCTGCTATTCTTAACTGCTCACAGAGTGGATTTCCAAAGCCAAAAAGAGAGATTGCTTTTTACTCCTATTTTCCGGTGGTGTGGTTTTTGTTTTGGGGAGGGTGTTTTGTTTTGTTTTTTAATGGAATTAAGCGTAACTTGTGTATATGAAGCCCTCCCTAGATGTCTGGCTTTTCAAAGGGATATAGAAGGGATTTGGAGAGCAAGCTAAGCACCTCATTCTTCCAAACATTGCAGCTTTAAAGGCTGCAGCTCTCTTACCCCGACCATACAACTGCACTCACAAAAATTCATTTGAATGAGAAACAAAAGTAACATTTAGCAACAAATAAAGGATAAGTCTTCCCAGACCCCTGTATAAAACAGGCAATTCAGTGTTTGTGTGTGGTGCACACACACATGTCACTAGGTATATGACACAGGCAGCAGCTCTTGATGGTTTTGAACTGAATCAATGTTAAAAAAAAACCCACAACAGAAATGTAAAAACCCTAGGCTGCCCAAAACTTAATTAAACATTTAGTATTTCATTACCATCCCCCGATCACTACTGGGAGAAACGAGCAAGTGACAGGAATTGATATTAGATACGGTTCAATACTGCAAAAATCAGATCTGGACTTGGAATCCCCTAGAGACTGCAGGAGTGGGATTCCATATTTAATAACAATATACAGCAAAGGCTCTTCTCTTATTTATATGCCTAGAACAGCAGGAAACATTATTTTCAAACCCAGTAGCCTAAATCTAACCCCCTAGTTTTTGAATCAGAGGTCTAACTTCAGGGCAAGGTGAATACCATAGATACCAATTTATTTTATCAGCTTTCACTTAGACTTCCTTGACAAATCTCAGTTGTGAATCACCAGTAAAGCAAAAATGAGCAAGAAACCCTATATTTACCTCAGTCACTTTCTCTGCCATTTGGCAAGGAGGAGGCCACAGCGGCTTAAGGTATTTTGTTCCAAATGTGGCACGTTTTCGCTACAGAAGCCTGAAGAGGTGCCTACGCTTGGGATGAAGCTCGGTTTATGCTACAGCTGGTATCTTACAAAGGACAGAGACAAACTGTTCAGCCTTCCCTGCCCAAGGCTTCACACAGGGAGCAGTCATTCACAGGAGTAACCCCATTAGCTTCAGTTACTACTCAGCAGTTGGAATATCAGCATCCAGCTAAAGCATCTCCGTTTTCTGC
The DNA here is from genome assembly GCF_947461875.1 of Haliaeetus albicilla. Taxonomy (NCBI): domain Eukaryota; kingdom Metazoa; phylum Chordata; class Aves; order Accipitriformes; family Accipitridae; genus Haliaeetus; species Haliaeetus albicilla. Next base: position 2,293,661 of record NC_091495.1, on the reverse strand, counting down.
CGCTGAGCACTCACACGTGCTCACGGAGCCAGCAGTTCTGAAAAGTGTGTAATTCTGCCTTCAGGAGGCCAGCAACAGGCCTCTGAACGTGACTGTTATAGCTGGTGCAAATACACACAAATAAGTTGTTGTAGGTTTATCCCAGGGTACAATGTATAGTTTAAATAGGTATGGTTGTAAAACCAGAAGTCACCCTGAAAATTGCCTCCCTTCTCCTATCTAGTACCTTTTTATACCACCAAAGCCTCACACGTCATATAAATTGCAAGTCTACCCTGATGGGTTTTTTTCCTACAAGATGCCTTCTTGCAGTTTGTCTTCCATTGCAAGGCTAATGGCTAACATTGTATTTTAATACTTCAATATACAACATTTCGTTGTTTCGTGAAATATTAATGAATCCTCAATGCATCCTTGCATAACTGCTGTAGGTGTCTAGACTGCCTGCTTACTTCAAAACTGCTATGCTGCATAAATTTAGGTTTTCTGTTACTTTTCTAAATGCACCATTTTCTGACACGAACACCCTGCCTAACATATATAAAAAGACATTATGGATAATTGTCTTTACATGGCAGCACTCTTACAGGCTGAGCACAAGGGGTCTTTCAGCCCACAGTCCTGCAAAGATTCATAAAAGAATTTAAGGATGCACAAAGTTTAACCCGACTCCTGCAGTACCCAGATAAATATTATGTATTCTCCTTTCATAAATCAGGATATTGCATTATATAAACATGCTCCTTCAGAAGTCACAATTCAAACGCACCCATGTAGCTCCAGCACCAATTTTAGCAGAAGCTAAAATCCCAGCAGTACTTACGCTCATGCCAACATGAAGCCTCAATGGGACTTTAAGCACATGCCTAAAGCTAAATCCATAGTGGGCCTGGCTGAATTGAGGCAGATGCAAACACAGGGGCCCATGTGCTCTCCCAAGCTGACATCAATCACCTGCAAAGGGCTTGTCTGATCAGGGCCAGCCCACGCAGCAGGGCAGGAGGTTTACTCCGGTTTCTTTCTGGTTTGGGGTTTGCTTTTTTCTTAGCAAAAGCAGCTAAGTTTTTCCCCACATGGAAAGATTTGAACTTCCAAAATTCTCAAGAGCCTTATCTATCTGTTAAAAAAAACCTGTTTGCTTGGTACTTCATTTCCACTTCTTTCTTATTCCCGTCCCTAAGGCATGTTCTGCTTTTTTTTATTGCTAGTAACCCACATGATACTAATTTCATACAATTTTAGGGAGATGGTAAAGAGCATAAAGCCCATCAACCACTCCAGACAAGTTGCCAGCACCTGTACAACAACTAGCACCTCCCCAAATCCTAAAAGCTTAACAGCAAGAAACTAAAACCAAGGACCTGCTACCATTCTCCAGTGACTCCCCACAGCCCTCCAGCAGCAGAGCTTGCATAATTTGCTTTACAATCAGCCCTCCAAATATTTTGCCGTCCTTCCTCCCTTCTAAGCTTGTAATCAAAAGTGCCATTGAAGCCCTTGTTTTACATAGATTTTGCAGGCAAACTTTGGAGCCCTTCTCCAGCTTGATGGAGCACAGGCTGGAAACATTCCTGTGTCACCCTCAGCCACAGCATACCTGCATCCCCACTGCCAAGAGACACCTCATATACGGGGCTGGGGGTTACACATGGACTGCATGGTAACCATTTACGTAGAGGTAAATTTCCACCAGGAGAACAGAAATTGAAAAAGTGTTTGGTTTACTTCTTCTCTTGGGTGGTCTCAGTTTTTTATCTCCGTATGTCCACCTGAAACAAGGTATGTCATGTTTGTCACCTACACAGGGTTGCTTATAGCTGTCTCTTTATCCAGCACAGAACAGAGAATGTTGTACCAGTCTCTAGAAAGTTTTCATGTGAGTCTGTATTGTAAGTTACATCCCTACCCCCTGAGTAGAATAGTTTTATAACTTAATAAGATCACCTACAAAATTTACTACATTTTCTAACCAATTATAATACATGTGCTGCAATTCTTCCCTATACAACACTGAGCTGCCAAAACCACACTCTTTCTGGAGCAATTACACACACAGAGCTGTAACCACAGACGCTGTACAGTCACATTTAAAGTACAATCATTTTCAAGGGGCTTTCCCTCCAAGACGCAGTAATCTTGCATAAGTGTTACACAGCCAATGTTAACCTTGAACTCAGCAAAGCTTCCAAGCCCGCAGACATGTTTACAGACCCCAAATCTGCTCCAAGAAAAGACAACTCATACTTCAGGAACACTTTTAGCAATGCAACTCCCATCTGCCCCCCATTACTCAAAGATAACACAGAGGAGAAGGTCTGTATGGTTTCAGTGCCTAGCAAGGCAACTAAGACCACTCTCCCAGCACCACCTAAGTCACACTTTAGCATTGACTTCAAATGCAAAATTTTTCCTCCAGCTCCTCCCTCCAAGGAGCCTACAACACACAGCATGCTTTGCAGCAGCTACTCACTAAAGAACAAACTCACCTTTTGCTCCAGAGCTTGTGGGGGCACCTCCTGAGCTGACAGCACCCTTCACCCCCTGAAAAGCCAAAGTGTAGAGATCCCTTGATCAGGGGGCAGCTTGTGCAGACACAGGGACAGTTTTCTTCTTCTGTCAGCTGCTGCCACACTTCTCCAACCCCTCCTTTTCACGTACATTGCTGGAAGAGGGGGTGCAGGTGTCTTCACCTCAACTGCTGAGCTTGTCCCTCCTCTCCTTGGCCAACCTGAGAAGCAGCAAAATTCTGGCCGTTGTCACAGGGTAAAGCTTGCGTGCAGCACAGGTGTACCACCCTGGTTTCCCACCAGTGCAAAGCATCGCACGGCACCACGGAGGGACGCCGCTGTTTCCTCCATCGCGTCCTTGGCTGTGGGGACGGGGTCCCAGATTTCCCCCCAGAGCATCAAATTGCTCCCAAGCACACTGCAGCGTAGTCCCTCGACCCCTAACAACACACAGGTCCCCCCATCTGATATGCATACCATCCCCGCCTGCTAAGCAGAAAGTCTCAACGCAGTCCCTTTGCAAAGGATGCTCGCGTTTTACGTGTCTTTACTTACCACTATAACCTTAGGATGTGTACAGCACGGAGCACGTAGGACAGTCCTTCAGACCCAGTGTCTGCGTAGCGAAGGTATGAAGGCTCTCCCGGGTTTAAAGTATGGGAGTCTTACCTTGTGGGTGTTCGACACCTTCGAAAGTCAAACAATTCATTGTTGTCACCTGAAAATGGACCAAAAAATACAAAACAGGAGGTTCCAACCTGTGTGATTTATTCAAGCTCATGTGGCCAGAACTAGTAAAGACTATCTCCTCTTTGAAAGCACTCTTGATTTAATGGAACCACAAGTATTTAAAAGCAGTGACCAGAGCTCAGAGTAGCAAATTATACCTACAAAGGTGCCTTTATGAGCCCATCCAGCCCCCACAGAAATCAATAGGGTCCTGCCCGTGTTTAGCTCAGACCCTGGAAGACAGATTACCCTCCTAGCTAGGTAGGAGTGATCCTTCACACCAACGCTGTCTGAGCAGGGAAGAGAAGGGAGAAATTCTTTCCACATCAGATGTGTTCCCTGGGCCAAATGCTCCAAGGTGCTCCCTGCTACATAGGCATGGCACAGCTGCCCTCTGTTTTCCAAAAGTTTGGTGTAGGTGCGCATGCTGCAGGTTAGCACAGTTTTCACTCCAGTTCAGAAAAGTGCCTCTTCCTTATCTGAAAATATGAAAGGTCAAGAAAAAGAGGCAGAAAAATATTAACCTGGTATTAAAAAGAAAAAAAAAAATAGAGGGAACTCAAAGCCATTTCAGATTTAATGGATAAGAATGAGGCATACAGGTAGGGAGAGCAAAAGCAATGCACAGCCATGCTCCCTAGCCTTTTGCCCTCCTGTCTGAGAAGGTGCTAATTTTTTCTGCTAACGCCATTATTCTGTCTACCCCAGTAAGGAAAAACACTGTTTCTAGAATTAACAGAGCTTGTTAAAGTTACCTAGAGTTAATGCTGCTGATCTTTAGTCCCCTTTGCTCTATTTCATCACTGCTGTCATATGAAAGGCATTTGAGCTGTGAGTTCACTTTTGTTGTATTCCCCTGTAGACAGGCAGTGGCCCTGTCGTAGAGAAACCCTTAACGAACTCTGAGATCCTATTAGAAGCGGCAAAACCTCCCTGGATTTTAACAGGGTTGCGATTTCACTCATGCTCTTCAGAAGGCACTTTTCTGCATGGCAAACCCACTGCAGAGTTTGGAGAGTTGAGCTGAGCCCCTTGGCAGAATTGTATAGGTTCCTTGCTTAAGTCTTACCCACATGTATTTCTCCTATGAAACCTCATTTCATTTTGCCTGCTGCAGTTTGAACACCATAGGTAAGGGTCCTGTCAGCCTGTCTCCTTGAAGATTATGTTATTGTCACTTGTCAGGACTGAACGTATTGTTGGACTCCCTGGTCCGTGCTTTTATTGCATTCTTGTAGCATATGGCCGTATGTTTTCGTACTTTCTGCTGCCTCCAGAAATCTTTCACTTTTGACCCCACCAGGTCTTCACAGGAGATAATTAGGAGCACTGCAAAGCTGTGTGAAGGTGCCCCAGCCCAGTTTGACGCCAGTGACCGTCTGCCTCCCTGACCGCAGCCGTTCATAGGAGCGTTGTAGCATCTGCTCTGGGAGCAAGGGCCAAATTCCACGGTCTTCGTTTGAGCTCAGCTTGCGAGGCAGTCGGTTATTAAGGAGGGCAGGTTACCATCAGTGGGCTTTCTTCTTTCCCTTTTGGGCCCAGCTGGGGGTACAGGAAAGACTCCTGTTGAAGTTAGCAGAGCTGAACCAAGCCCTGGTACCAGGAGGGATTACACACCGAACAGCCCCTGCCTTTTAATAACACCCCAACTATATGGGCTCAGATAAATTTTCTAGTATGCAATTTTAACAGCTAACAAGCCATATCATTTTTATTACGGAGATAGTAATAACACTTTTATTAGCCTTAAATGCTCTGCTGGCAGGCAGAGGACTTCCTCTTCTGCAGAGCAGCTCTTGCTCACAAAGTCTACTGTCTGCTGATAGATAAGCGAGAGCTGCCTGCGTTTGGAGTGATCACAGTGAAGACATTGGAGACAGCAAACAAGAAAAAAGTGAAGAGTGTGCTTCGATTTAGAAACCTGAATTAATCAGAACCAAATTAGTTCTGCCACCCCGCAGCTTCCCGCTGCCCTCCCAGAGAGGCAGGCATGGTCCCACCATGGCCCCCTGGAGCTAGAGAGACAGTACATGAGCTTATGGTCAGTGTCAAGAGGCAACAAAAATGTGCTTTCCACTCTTTTTTCTGACCCTGAAACTTCTGCTGATATGTTTCTACATTGCCAGGTTGTAACATGAGAAACCACCTTTTAAAATTTTTCTTTTCAGGCACAGAAGTCAGACTTAGGTCAGAGTTTCTGCAACATCAGGAAACCCTATGCAACATGCTCTGAAGGTTAAAATTTCCCCCTATGGTTTCCTCCATTCTTCCAGTCTCCCCACCTCTTCCCCAATCCAAAGCCCATGCTCTTGTTAGGGAAAAAGCTGCGGTCACTGCAACTCCTCCCCAGAGTAATATCTCGTTGTAAGGTGACTGCTCTGTAGTTGCAAAGTCCCTGCTAGTTTGAGATGCAAATCATCTTTCGCAGGAAGACAGCCGAAGACTGAGAGACTAAAAACTCAGGACACTCATGAGGGTTAATAACAGGCTCAGGTGGTAGTATCATACCAGTAGAAACAGATTTTGCGTTTTGTTGGCTCCGTAAGGTTGACATTGTTCCTTGTGACATTTGACTAGGAATTTTATCGACACCTGTTGCCAATGCCTGCATATATGCATGTTATTTTTGGTTGTCTACAGTAGGGTCTCTTCTTCATGTTGCTTAGTTTCTGCAGTGCTGCTGCCTGGATTGGCTTTGCTGCTTTTCTAATAACGGGGGAAGAAACCTCAGAATGATTCACAGGGTTCAAACCCCAGGCAGCTGGAGGAAGAGAACTGAACTCCAAAGAAAATAGAGTGGAAAAGGAAACCTGCCTTCTGCTGAGAAGCTACAGAGGATTTAGGCACAGGGTAGACAAGGTCTCCCCGTCCCAGTATCTTCAAAATTTGATTTTACCATCTTACTCTCTCCCTCCCTTCACCCCCAAGTATTTTTAATACATTTGTGTGGGTGCAACTCCCTTAAGATTTTTCATAAGAAGTCAAAACTAAATTCCATCATTATTCACATGGGCAACCAGCAGTGTTGAAATCTTCGGACCCAAGCCACAGACCTTTACCTGCCTGGTCCTTCCTTCCATGGTATGTCCAGTAGCTTCTCCTTGCTTGGAAAGTTTCACTGAAACCACAGCGAAGAGTCCCTGTCTTCAGTTTGGATGGCCAGGTGCTAGAGCCACCCTAGTCACAGGAAAGGTCCAGCTCTGTCCCAACCAGAACATGCTCAGTGCAGGCAGCTTGTCAGGAAATTAAGTTCCTAAAAGCTAAACAGCCTCTACGTTATTTGCACTACCTGCACTGTTTCAAAGGCATTTCACTTTTGCATTCTTCGAGAGTGTCTTCCCCAGAGCAGAAAATCGTCCACCTCCAACAAAAACACCATCTTCTCACCCAGAGCAAGGAGGAGGGAGAAGCCACCAGAGATGGGCCACAAAATTTCAACCATGGCAAAACTTTGGTTTTATTCTGACAGATTAATGTGACTGAAGCAGAAACTCAATGCAGCAATTACCATTTAGCAAAACTCTGAGAAGCCAGGAATAGGTTAGATAAACACTAGCCCATATGTTGCCTTTGACGCTGATGCCCCACAGGGAAGTGGCTTGCTATTTCTCCTGTTGAGACAAACCGCTTTCCATCGGTTGAGTCCCAGGACTGAGAAGGTCAATGCAACACTGGGGATGGAGACACCGCTCCAAGAAGTGCAGTGGAACAATGTGCAATTTTCCCCTATCTTAAGGTATATTTAAATACCTTGAGGGGGATATTGCTGAAAGTGAGTAGTTGGTGTGTTACATCTCTCCAAATGCGTGTACAAACACACTAGCTGGGAAGAATATACAGAAGAAAATATATCAGTGACAACCAGGGCAGATTACATCCGCCCTGACATTGTTAAATGTATAAAAAAGGGATTTCCTTCAACACAGTCTTACGAAGTAAAGTTCAATTTATTCAGCTTGTTGAAAAGGAGGTTGAGAGGTGACTCAATCGTTGTGTATAGGTAATTACATACGGAAACACTACCTGATAGCAAGGGACTTCTTAGTCTCACAAAGAGCCAAAAAAATCACGTGGCTGGAATCTGAACAGAACTGCACCAATTCAACCTTGAAATAAAAGTGCTCCTGCCATTAGCAGTGTAATGGCAATTAGGGACTGGAAAAGAATATAAGGGGAAGCTTTAGAGTCGTTCGCTGGAGGTGTTACGACAAGATTAGGTATCACTCCAACAGATAGGTGTTTTATTCAGATTCTGAGGCACATTTTGCTGGCTGCATATGCAGAGTCCAGGTGCACCATTGCGGCAATGCCATTTTGCCTTGAGACTGCCTTCCTGCACAGTCTCCTTCTTTGTGTTGTCCCTAATATATTTGTAATATTTATAATACTACCATTAAGATAACTACCACAATTTCACATTTTGGAGCATCAGACAACCTGCAGGATTTAGAAACACCGTCACTTCGTATCCCACACACTCTGGTTCTCCACTGGTGAGACATATTCATCTTCTTGTTTTTCTATCATCTTGCTTTAAAGAAAAAGGGATTGGACAGACCATCAATAAACAAGATACAACACACCTGGAAAGAGCAATCAGAACTGCAAATGAGGAACACTCTTAGATGCACCACTGGCATGCATCCCTTATGTGTGCAGGCAAAACTAATACCAGCTTTGGGTAGCTAGGAAGGACCATCCAACAGAAATTGCCCTCATTTTTTTCTGATGTCGTATCAGATATGATCAGCACAGTGGGTATCAGCATAGGGTCAAACAAAAGAGCAAGAAGATAAATCAATCCATTAAATAACATTGCTATTGATATTTCACCTGACTTTATGCATCTAGTAGTCAGGCATCCCTTCAACTAAAAAGGAATACCATGAACGGGGAGTATTTTGGTCTGTCCTGAATGGAGATGTCTCTGGGTTTGCCACGTGCTAGAGACAGACGTAGGCAACTGGCTCGAACAGAGCATGCAGCTTCCAAAGTCAGGTCAGTTGGACCGGTTTCAGAGCCGGCTCCTTTCCAGCTAGAAATGTGGGGAGCATAAAGCGAAAAACCACATTAAAACAAAAATATAGTCAATCTGATAAGAGCTCTCCAACATGATTTTTTTATCTCTGACATTGTTTTTTAAACAAGAAGAGAGGTTGCTAGCACAATGAAAATTCATTGAGGTCAACGACTGCAGAACGAGTATTATTTACTAATACTGAAAATCTGCAGTTTGCTACAGCTTAGTAGATACGCAAATATTTAAACATGCAAAATTCACAAGTTAACCAGATTTTATGCAGCAATTTATACAGAGAAGAGGATCCCATTGATTCTATAATTCATTGTCTGTGAAAGAAACAGAAACTTTGAACCACCTTCCTCAGCAAACAGGAATAAAAAACTGTAAAGCTATGAAACACACCATTTTGTAAATTCATCTATGTAGCAGGTAAAACATAAACTGCTTCCATGAGCCTGGAAAAATGCATAGTTAGTTATTGTTCTAGGACAGCCTTTGAACAGAACAAACCTATCTTGGAAAATTTTCATCATGTAGACATTACACATCTCCCAGTGTTTGATTCGTCTCAAATATCTCCCAGATCCTGGCTCCTAACACTGTCAGATAATTTGATGTTCCATATTTTGGATCAGTTGTTTTCTCTTGAAGAAAAGGAAGATGCAGATTTGGTTTTTAGTCCAGCTTTGGGGCAGTAGGTGTGTGGCTGAACAGCAAGGGGTTGTCTGCAAGAGTAAGAAAGACCTTACCATTATGTTCTGCTTAGTGCACTTCTGAAATTCTTGGTCTGCCATCCCTCCCTTGCCCACCTTGCAGACAGGGGCACAGCTATCATGATGGGTACTGGGAAAACAGATTTTTTTGCACATGAGGAGACCAAAATTTTTACAAAAGTTCCTTTTATAGCTGGTATTTGCAATATACTGCAAGTCACATTAAAATTAAATAACAAAAATAGCATTCAGGATGAAAGATATTTGAAACTGGGATTTAATGTGAGTTACAAGGCTTAATTCCATCTCTCCGGTTCACAGATGCAACTCATAGAGGCTTCGCTTAAAAATGTAACTTTGTATTTGAGGTGCAAAATGTATTCTTTAAAGAATCCTTACTCCAGATCAAAACTGTAAACATTCTGAAGGAATTATGTTGTTGATATACTAGTCACTCAGTAACAGAGCCAATGAAATCTCTTGACTTTGAGTCATACTGATTTACTAATAATGTTCAAATATAAAGATTTGCTCTTTGGTAAGTATAAAAATGTTGACAGAAAGCAACAGTGGAGTGAAACAAGTGATAACAGATATTGCTTTGCCAAGGATATAACAAAATGGCTCAGCTTTTAACCTAATCACAATTCAGAGCACACATTGCAATTGCTATGAAGTGAAAGGAAAAAATGTACCCAAAAAAATTCACTCCTGTGGGTTGGTTTGGTGTTTTTTCCACTGATATAAATGTATAGAATACATGTATGTACAGGTTGACTCATTATATAGGTGCTACACTCTTTCAAAAAGCATTTAAATATCTCCATCCCCCCCCCTTTTTTTTAAATACTTAACTATAAATTCTGAAGTCATTCTGTAGCACTTAAGTTCTTTTGTACAATCACTCCAAAATATCATTGGAGTAATTGTTAATTCAGACGCTGATACAAGCATTGTATATTCTACTAAAGTAAACATGTATAAACCTGATCCACGTTTCTTTTTAAGTGACACAAGTTCACGTTAGACGGACAAAAAAATTCCTTTCAGAAATAGGAAATGTTTGCAGACTTAGAAAACGAGAGTAGACTTTTTAAACAAGTACATGGTACAAAGTGCAATGAACTTCCAGACGTGGTGCAAAACTGCAGCACGAGAAGACGTATTACTACAGACAATTATTTCCAGGAGCTCATCTCTGGTATCTGCTAATTCCCATAACGACATCTGCGGCTCCAGCATTGCATCATCACCTAACACCAGCATTTCACGCTTCCCTCTCCTCTGCACGGGCAGGGCTCGTCGGAAGAACTGCTTCCTCCATTCCCCGAAAACCCACCGCTCGTGGACCAGCGCTGTATTGGGTTTGTGGTTTAGCTGGGGGGGGGGTTACAGGGGTGGTTTCTGCGACAAGCTGCTGGAAGTTTTCCCTACATCCGACAGAGCCAATTCCAGCTGACTCCAAGCTGGACCCGCCGCCGGCCAAGGCTGAGCCAGTCCGCAATAGTGGTAGCGCCTCTGGGATAACAGATTTAAGAAGGAAAAAAATCTGCAGTGAAGTTGTGCCCAGGAAGAAGGGAGGGTGTTTTGAGATTTGGTTTTATTTCTCATTACCCTACTCTGGTTGATTGGCAATAAAAATTTAGTTAATTTTCCCCAAGTTGAATCTGTTTTGCCCGTGACAGTAATTGGTTGAGTGATCTCTCCGAGTCCTTATCTGAAGGACGCCCTTAAATATATTTTCTCTCCCCTAATCCAAGGTGGAGGGCCGGCTTCGATGGGCTCCCAGCCAGAGTTAACCCACCACAGTCTTTTTTTTTTTTTTTTTTTGATGCGCCGCCCGGGAATCGAACCCGGGTCGCAAGAATGGGAATCTTGCATGATACCACTACACCAGCGGCGCTCACGCTTGATAGATGCCAGTCCTGGGGACAAGGTCCTGGGCAAACCAGTCACCTTGTAGATGCTCACTCTCTAAAATGGACCAGATAACAAAAAAATGAGACAGGGAAGCAATAAAATTAACATTTTCGCTTTTATCAGAAAGTTTCATCCAACCAGCCTGCTTGGGGAGAGAGAAGCCAATGCCGCGTTACCAAAAATCAAGAAGAATTAAGGCTAGAAAGGAGCAAATCAAGCAATAACAACAAAACCGGCAACATGAGGGAAGACTCTGTTAGAATAAATATTAAGTAATAGCCTGAGTCATCTATTATTGTTCAAGTTATTTTAAACTAACTTCGCTTGATGTATTAAAACCTGCTAAGACTCCTAATTACATTTTGTACACATATAAATCATGTTAGCCTGTATGCATCAAGGTGAAATGAGAAACCAGTCCTCGGGAAACTTTTTTCTCTCGGTCTTATGATATATAATGCCAGATGTTCTCACTGTGTCTAACGTTGCTAAATAATTGGGGTAAGGATAGGCAGTGTGCTAAGAAATACACAAACACGCCTGTAAATGCGCATTCACTCAAAAAACAAACTTCAATACTCAGGAGTAGCATATCCTAATGCAAGCCTGACACTTTTGTCACAAATATGGTCAGAGAGACCCGACAGCAGAGTTAGCAAAACTTCACCAAACTGCAGCCTCCAGAAGGACTTCTTTTCTTCCACTCACACCTTTGACTCCTTCATGGAAAATCTGATTTTTCACTATCTTTCATGACGTTTCTTGCAGGAGACCGACGCGCCTTGCCCTCATTCCCATTTACAGAGACACCCCTTTGGCAGCCCTCTGCCAGCACAGAACGGTTGTGGTCACCCGCAATTATATTGCGCCTTTAATAACCTGAAGGTTTAAACCAAATCAGGAATATTAAGCCAAGTCTTTTTTCCAGTTACAACATGAATATATTTAAAGGAATATATACCTAAGAGACTATATCGAGTTCTTTCTAAATGGACCTTGTAATGTCACAGTCAAGCCTCATAACTTTTAGAAAGTTGATTTAAAATTTGACTGCAGGAGGAAAAAAAAGGCTCATTTAAAAGGGGAGGCTTCCTTAAAACTTCCTACAAAGGAGATTTCTGTTTCTTTAGATGTTATAAGTGTGATACAATAACAAAGAACATAGATTGAACTAAAGTTGAAGCAGGCTGAAAAACATTAAAGGAATCTGCGCCAGGCTTTCTGCCAACAGCATTCAATGGCAGAGAGCAGGTGGGTAGCAACAGAGCCGGCAAAAGGTGCCGGGGCTAAATTTCTGGAAAAGAGAGCCTGGCTATGAGAAAAGTTCAAATAAGGAGGAAAAAAGCTAGAGAAGAAGGCATCAAAAGTAGCAGAGGACAGCTTCTGCCTTTTTGGTGAACTGCCAAAGGGGCAAGTTATGGAAGAAAAGGTTAATTTAATTAACAAAATACTCAGGTGCAGACATGACTTCATGTCTGCTGGCTGACAGGAAAATAAAAACAATTTCTGATCAGAGTTTAACATAACCTTTTCAGTACTAAAAGATGGTATTTCATCTTCTTGTTTGTCTATTTAGCAACTGACGATCACCCACTGCATCTTCACTATCCGTTCCCCGAAATGTCTGGTCTGTGGTTATGTGGTTTCCATAAGTAATTGGCTGACCTTTACTTCGAGAACAGGAGTGCAGCAGAGCAACAAGAGCATTTAGAAAATACAGCAATGCATGTAATTGAGAGCTTTAATTGGGAAACAAAAGTGTATGTGTGTCCCCTATACCCAGATAGGAATGAGCCTGAAGTCCTCTGCATCTCCGAGCAGACTCAATCTATTCCTGTCGGGATGGGGGGAAGCCCCTGTCGTCATCTCCAAGATGCAGCACGGGAAAGGAAAATAGTTAGAATAATCTTGCCTTTGGAGTCCTCTGCTCCAGCCTTTCCTTTAGTCTCTTTTCCCAAGATCAACACGAGCTACCGCCTTGTGGATGGCCCTTGTTTTGCCTGCTTACCTAAGTGGGGAAAGCACCTCCTCCCTTGACAGGGATACAGCCCAAGAAAGCAGTCGTTTTCAAAAATGGACGTATTTGGTGTTGACCACAGGCATTAGGGAGCAGCCAGGAGTCAAAAGGACCTCGGTGAGGAGGAGCGAGGGGAGCAGCTGCAGAAGGTCGCCGCACCCAATTCCCAAAGCAGCGCACTAATCTCAGTATACAAGCTATCATCACCCTCACGAATGCTCATCTAAGACCAAAATCATATATTATTTAGCAATTTTTCCCAAAATGAGGATAAAAAACAGTGATCTAAAATTAAGATCGATTCCTAAAATAGTACTCCAGGCACGACAAATAACTCGCACATCTGAGCAAAAACTGGAGCATATGGTATGAGTCAAGAATAAACTGGCAGTCTTTAATACATATTCTCATTTGAAAATGGCATCTGTGGTTTCCTGTATGTATGTGCTTTTGTCGTGCACAAACCTGACGTTACATATTTCTGGGAACCAGTTAACACCAACAAGCACTCCAGTGCCTCCGAACCCTTCTAGAATTGCTTCCCCACTTGGATTATCCAAAGAAATTGAAAATATTTACTGCAGTTATTTCTGCCTTACTTATTAAAAAAAAAATCTGCTTCAGTTTGTTTATTTTTTATATGGTTCAGGCTAGAGAGGCACCTGCTATGATCAAGCCCATCTTCTTCGTGGAGTTGGAAAACTTATCCCATGGAATATGCTCCCCGCAACAAAGAGCGCTTCACATTGCAGAGGGACACCTAGAGTCCCCACTTTGCAGACTTTCCTTCTAAAGGAAGCAACATTCTTTACTTATTTATTGTATCTCTGCCTTTTTTTTTTTTTTTTTTTTTTTTTTTTTTAAGACCTTTAAGATGCTACTTATTGCCTATGCTGGGAACCAGGCCTTCCCAAACTTTCTCTGTAAATCCACACACCTCACCTGATTCTTTGAAATTCTAATTATATAAAAGAAACTGTGGTTGCAGGGGCTGCCATCCCTCCCAAGAAAAGACAAGACAAATTCTTCTGATATCCAGACAAAGTTTATCTGTAATGTTGATAAATCTCATGGCATTTATTACATGTTATATAACAACATTTGGTATATACGTTCTTTAAAAAGTTAGCTCCTGAGATGGATTGCATGAGAATAAGTACTGTTCCTAGAATCAGAGAAAATAAAAATATAAATTCTAAATATTCAAAGCATGAAGAAAAAACCACTCATTTCTTCAGTTCTTTGTTTTAAAATCATAATTTTCATTTAACTTCCTAACCAAGAGGGAGGAACAGGGGAGAGAGGAGTAATTTTAAGCTAATATTCGCAGCTTCTAAAAGCCTGGAACTAATATCTGAATGGCTCCTGTGTTCCAAAATATTTCTGAATTTAAAATTGGTAGACAAAGTGTGGAGACCGTTTGTCTGCAAGCAACACTGTGCTAAGAACAATAGTTCTTGGCAAGTAATAGTTATGTTCTTTGTGGAAAAGTAAGAGTCTACTGTTATCTATAGCCCAATCTACCATCATCACTCCAATGATACAGAATTTTAGAACACTCTCTTTTTTGTTGTTTTAATGAAAAAACTTAACATTCAAAGCAGCTTGGTGACATTGTCATTGCAAACAAAATCCAATACCTAAATTATACGTGACCTGCTTTCAGCAAGAACGTTTTTTATTGCTACAGAAGCCAAAGCACAGTGAATGCAGCTGGCCAACAGCTCGTAATCATGCTCCCAGAAACTAAGGCAGGCTCCGTTTCATAGATCAGGACCTATCATAACATGTAATTGAATACAACATTGCATATAGGAACTATACATGCTGCACATTTGATGCTGTGTAACAACTACAGATAAGTATTAGTTACTCTCCTGTGTTGAACAAGGAGATTAATGCTGGAACTCCCAGTGGCAAACAGCAAGTCATAGCACTTATCAATAAAGTACAGAGGTCTCGGCAAGAAGCGTAGGATAATTATACTGCTATCATACTGTGAATCAAAAGCTAGGGATTTTAGCACATCGTCACCAATAAAAATGTGGTTGCTTATGGTAGTCTCCAAAAAGCACTAATGCCTGTTGCACTTCTGTAGCTTTGATGTTGTTTTCAAACAAAAAAGCAGTAGCTTTCCAAATCAAATCTTAGCTCCAGCCTACCACCCTAATGACCTGCCTTCAACTTTATTCACTGCAAAACAATTCCATTTAGTTGTATTTGCAGGCAAAAACATGAGTAAAGGTTTTTGAAAGTGATGTTTGCTTCACTTACTTCAATCATAATATTCATATGTTTTACTTTACCTTTTGTATTGTAAAATGAAAGTCTTACTTCGGGCAGCAGCAGAATTCAGCTTCTTGGGAAATTCTTCCATTGCACACTTGCTATTTCATATCATAATAGCATACTTTGAAGATGACTGCGTACATATCAGGTCACTAAAAAGTTCTTTCAAGGCAGAAAAGAAGAGGGAGGTTGCACTGAAAGTTTCCAATTTGTTATCAAATTTTAAGTACCATGCAGCTCAGAAGTGACACTACATATGAAGGGAAAAGATTCACTCTTTTTCTTTTCCTGTAAGAACACAGTCCCCTCTTCCTAAAAAAGCCCAAAGTCGAGAAGAAAATGAACTCCTCCTTAAAAGGACAATAGTGATCAATGTAACAGCTGCAAGAAGTCACTATCTTCTCGAAGCAAAACTTTTTTTTTCTTTTTTTTTTTTTTTTAAACGATATTGCAGGGATTCAAAGAAAAAGCTTAAACATTTCTAAAAAGATAAATTATTTTGTCATGTCACCTTTTACCCCCAAACCTCACTGAATAACCTTCAGGATAGGGAAAGACAAATATGAAGCATAGCACAGCATACACATGAAACAAAATGGTGTTTTCTATTAGAAAGATGGGAGTCCACTTCCAGGCAACTTGATGAAGAAGCAAAATAAAAGTACTGCAGATTCTGTGGTAACTTCCTTGTATTGTAAGACAGAGATTTATTTATCATCTCTGACGAGCAATGCTAAGACAGTCAGACTTCAAAGAAGAAAAGGAAAATTTAATAACGAGTAATAACCCAGATAAATGTCCTAAATAGCTCCTGCAAACTGAGAAATCATATTTCTGAAATATTTCACAATTGCTTACTTTTGGAACTTGACTTTCCCCTTTTTTAAATGGTAAAGAACATTCAGTTTTAACTTCGGATAATGGTTTACTCTTAAACCCTAGCTGCACCGTGTTCTCTTTGGTACGTACTCCAGTGCCAGCAAGGCACAAGCAACACCCACTTACTATTAACATGGACATCACATTCCAGAAATAAAAATAAAATTAAAAAAAATATAAATTAGGCATCAACATCACCATTCTTCCACAGGTTATCTTATATATACTGATCCCCAAGAGAGCAACTGCCTAAGACCTTGCTTCTACCGTGTGACAGAGGGAAACTGCGTGGTAGGGGCAGGGTGACAAGTCCAGGCTGAAAGAATGAAAAAGTGAAAACTTTTGACTTTCCCCCCACCCCACCTCCTCTCTTTGTGTTTGGTTACTGGATACTGAGCCCACTGTGCAAGGATGTAGCTGCTCATCTGCTATAATTTCACTAAGACTTCCAAGGATGGTTCAAAAAAGCCTGGGCAGTACCAGCTGCCCACCACATCCTTGCTTCTCATGGAACGTAATTAAGCCTGAACTTAATTACGGACCCACTCTCATGGCTTTTGTTCACCGAGGTGAGCAACTTGCATGCACACAAAAAAATGAATGTCAGTAATTATACTTTTCATATGTAGAGCTTCAAATAGCAAAGGAAACAAAGAAAGAACTCCAAATTTCCCCAGGTGACCCCCCTTTGTCACTCCAAAAAAACTTATGCCAATTAGCATTAAATATAATATTACAAAGAAACTCTTCTCTAATAACATTAACACAATTTTAGCACCTTTCAAAGAAGAATTTTGTTAGAAATTAGTCACTACCAAAGGCATTCAAGCACAATTTTTTCAATAACACTACATACGTCCTATGGCAAAGTCTATACATGAAATCTGCTTTTCTGGAGGGTGGCATTTGCAGACAAACAGCTGTTGAATTTTTTTGGCTCACCTCATATTGATTATAGGATTGACAATAAGCTGTAAATATTTATTATGATAATTTATGTGGTTTGTATTTTAATGACTATCAAGTGCTAAGATATCAGGTTAGACACTTTGTTGTAAATACAAATCAAATTTCAAGACTAATAAACAAAGTCAGTGGGATATCTCCCACCTCCCTTTGGGCATCAAAGGGAATCAACAAAGAGCAAGGCCATGTCACCATCTCCCAGTTCCTCAGCTAACCTCGGAGAACTGCACTGGGAACATATGTTTGTGTACGTTTGCGTACGTACTCATACGGACACGCTTGCAACGACACCGTCCCCTTGCGTTCGCACATACTGGGGCTCACGAGACAGAATCCCAGTGACTTCCCACAGCGTTCAGCGTGGTGCGCACATTAATTTGAGGTGGACGCGGTAGCTCATATGAAAAATAGCTCCTCGAAACACACCGAGTATGAATGCAACACCAATGCATTCACACATATATTTTTCTACGAAGGTAACTACTATTTCTTCTCCCCATTTTCTGGACATGAAATTACTATCGACTATTTGACCTTCTGTTGCTGTCGTGCATCAGCACAAAGAGCTGTTTCCCACTTCGATTCTGGAAACCGGCGTCTACAGAGGGGTTTTTGCTAATTGTACCGCTTACCAAAGGGACTGCTGGCAACCCAGGCAGCGTTCTTTCTGTGGCCTCAAAGGTTTTTCTCCACAGCTAGAGGGAGTCCCTCCCCACTCATTAGTTCCAGAAAGAAGTTAAGGTCATCCTCATTCACAGGGCAAATCCTACATAACAAAAATTTTAACATTTTACACAGTAGCATAAAAACAATAATGGGAACAATACACAGAAAGCTTTGTTATCTTCTAACAAATCCTTATCAATCTACATCCTAAGGACAGAAAACCATCAAAGACACTTCTGAAGTAATTTTGACAGCATAACCCTCGTTAATGCAATTAGATCTTCCTCTGTTACTTTTTAAGAGTAAGTTAGACTGGAAGAAGAGGTATCTGCTTACAAACGTACATGCCTCAGTAGTAGGCAGCACCCTCCTCTGCAGCATTTTGTTATTCCACCTAAGCTCTAATAAGGTCTCCTGTTACCAGGGCTTTATAAGCATTTCCGTCACATTTGGAGAATCAATTAAAAAAAAATTTTTAAAAAAAGCGCCAGATCAACTATATTTAGCTTTTTTTTTTTTTTTTTTAATTAACAAGTGTTTCAAACTCTCTTTCCAACAGAGATTGCGCTTGTACGTATTCCAAAATCGGTCTGACTTACATTTCAAATCTTTATAACATGTGAAGAACTTTCAACGATAGCTTAATTGGGTAATGCAGCAGGTATGAGCAACTGTTACAGTTATGTATGATAAAAAGCCGTGTAAGTTCCCAGAATAGCTTCCTGCCGAGATGTATGCATTCCTGAATTTCCATCTAAACAGGCAACTAAATGCTCTAAGTGCACAAAAATATCAGACCAAAAGTCTTTAATAATTAGCTTTTTTCCAAGAGATTCATGTCAAAGGTTATTTTATGCACTTTCTAGTCTGGTTTTTAAAAATTATTTCTGTTTTCAATTTTAAGGGTCTTCATGTTTGACTGCAACCAGCAGAAAATCATTTTTTATACAATTACCAAAAAAGCATACAAGGGAGAGACCCAATTGCTTAGCTCTCTTTAAGCAAACGGTGACTTTGCTTTGCCACTAGTGACAGTGCCATTAAAACCAGCAGTGCACTAGATTGACCAGTACATCATTGTACTACTGCTTCACACAGTGAGCCAGAGACAGTTAATCAGCCATGTGCATAAATGTCATTTATCATCTATAATCATCCTGGTATTTTCCAGGATGAAATAGCTAATACTGCAGTTGAGCTTACAAAAACATCCGTTTTCTAGATTATGATATGACAAGCACTATTTTAAAAAGCAGATTTTTCAACAAGGCAAGCAATCCGTATAAGTGCGTTTGTGGATTATGTAACAAAAAATTAAAAAGCACTATATATGGTATGAATGGGCAGCCAGGTATGGTTGTGTTGGAATTACAATTGTGTAGTATGGTTACTTTTGCAATTACACTTAGTCTGCTATATATAAATATGATCTACAGAGCCACAGATATACCAAGCTTTAAGTATTCTCCTCTGACTGCTGCTTAGAAAAGCATGAATGCCAATGAATAACAGCATTTCACTAGATGCAATTAAACCTACAAAAAGCATAACATCAAACTCTTTTAAACATTTTTAAATGTAACTTTTAGCTAAAAAAAGTTTTATTGAAACACATTTTGACATCTTAACGGTATCCGAAATATAAATCAATATTTAAAACTAAGTAAATCTTAAAATCTTGCTCTTTTCATATAGTTAAGTAATCATTTTAATGACATTATACATCTTAAATTATGTTGGTAAAAGCTCATAAACATGGAAGTCTAAGGATCTTCTCATGGATAACAAAAACCAGAGGAAAATACAAATACTCTCTGATTTTAAATACAAGTTTAATTCTATAGGACCTAATTAAGAGCTAAACATTACCACAGAGTTATTTCTATGTGGGAAAAATACAAAAATCAGACTGGTATTTTTGCCTTGTTGTTTTGTTTCACACGATCTCTAACCATACCCATTCGCTTCCCTCCTAACCTTGGCACAGCTTCACTTTACTTTCATCTCCTATCTCTCCAAACCTCCTTCTACGCATTCGAAATTATTCTTGTTGCTCAACAAAATTTGGGGGCAAATACGAGACATTCAATGTAAGAATAGAGAAGTGATGCTTTTCTCCAGGGTAGTAATAAAACAGTTTTCATTACAGCTTTCTTCCTAAAAAAAGGGGGGGGGGAATATATTTTGCCGAATCTAGCCTTCACCCATTAATTTCTTTATTCCAGATTTTCTATAACCCTCACTAAACCTGATCATGGTAACTAATTATCACGTACCATCCTTTGAAAGCACATGTTAAACTAGCCAGGTAAGAGCTTTGGAGATTAGCATACCATATTTAAATAAGCAACATGGTATTATCTGCTCACCAGGATCTGCACAGTAAATTCAGCGGATTAAAACCACCCGAGAGCAGATAAGGCAGCCGTTCCTCGTGCTGCTCGTGTGCTTCAACTGCGTAACTTAAGCAGCATCAGAATAAAGGAAACTTTTCACGTTACGAAGAATATCCTAAATTAACCCAAAGTAGGGTGACTGCGTGTTTCAGGAGTATATTCATTAAATCAAAACCCAAGAAACACAAGGAACAGCACATCCTGTTGGGGCACCACAGAAAGCATCTGCCACTTAGTTCTGCTAATTACCGCTGAGAAAGTAAGTTGCCTTTACCAAAGACACCCCCTGCCAAACCACAGAAAAACCCACCAAGGCCTCATGACTGCAGTTATTTCTAGGCAGCATCAGCTTAAAATTAAAAAAAACAAAACAAAACAAGTTTCAAATACGACAGTCCTTACATTGAACGTGTTTGTTGGGTTTTAGGTGGTTTTTTCTTCTTCCCCTCCCAAAAAAAATCCTTTGCCGGCAAACCTCCATGTCCGTAACCCAGGGATGCTACCACCATTCCTCGCCTGCTGTGGGCTTCTCTTAGGCAGGCAACGCCGTGCCAGCTTGCTTAGATGTCTCCTTAAAACCATGCTGCGTGAAATATCAAAGCACTGCGTCTCAGAAATAGGGACTGGCCTAATACTGGGAACTTTTTTAGGATTTGCAGTCAGCTGTGTTTGTTGGAGGCTCTGCCACCCGCCGAACTTCTATTAAAAAAAAAAATAATTGCTACTTTTAGATTTAAAAAAAAAATACTAAAATCATTTTACAGGATGCAATGAAAGTGATGGAGTTTAAGCGTGCAAGAGCTGTCAAGCAAGAGCTCATGATTTTAAGTACTATTTCTTTCTACCCTCAATTTTATAACCAAGCCTACAGACCAGAAGGTCATACATACTCACAAGGCCACTGAATCCACAGGGCCTATTTTAACTCACACAGTAACTCCTTCCTTTGTGCCCGATAAAAGACAGAAGGATGTTGCCAAAATAATTTGCTTTCTTTTGCCCTCATTGCAGTTAGCAGCAAATCACATTTCAACATTTTATTGTATTATAATTAATGCAGAATAATGAACAACGGATGAATTTCTGAGCAATAATTTGTGTGTTCCTTTTTACTTAGTAATTCCACTACACATCACTTTTGTGAAGTGATCTGGAAGCTACCGGCCTCAGCTATAGCACATTTTTAGTACAGTTATCAGGTCTCTCTTTGCTAAATTATTGTATCGTACACCAAGAGCAGGACAGAACACGATGTCCAGGGATGTTTAAAGACACTTTCCAGGAGTTTGCAGCGAAAATCATTAACAATAAATCCAAAGCCTTCACTTCACTGCAAACCTGATATGTCATTTTTAGGAGATGTGGTGAAGCCCGTTCTGTTTATTATCGAGACGGGCGAACTCCCGTGCACAGTCTGGGATGTGGACGAGCTCCTGCCTCAGGCCACCCACTGCCACCCACGACCCGACCCCAGACACTCTGGGCTACTATAGGCACAGTCAGGGGGACATTCTTCATTTTAAAAAACAAAAAGCAAAAAAACCCACACCACCCCCTTGCTGATTTTCTCCCCTGAAATAAGCCCTTCTAGTTGAAGCGGGATAAATTCAAGCAAAATGTTACTGCAGTCTTTTTTTTTTTTTTTTTTTTTTTTTTTTTTAGGAAAATTGCAAAAATGGCAGGTTATTTATTAAATTCAAGTACCATCCCCAGACTGATTGCCAACATTTGGTAGCATTTTTAAAATACTTCTTAAACCAACTGTAAGAATGTGCAATCCTATTAATTACTAGCAGGTAATTCTCAAGAATATTTGAGTGAAAAGCAATCATACTTATTTAGAAGCACTTCGTCTCATTTAACATTTGAGATCAATACATACTCCATATCCACAACCACTAAAGAAACTTCAAAAGCAACTGCAAACTTCAGCAAAGAATATCCCAGCCACACTAATTCTTTCAAAATCTTTCCTCAGCAAAAAGAGGTGCACCACCTCAAGACCACTATTTTCAATAAGAACAGGTTTTTTCTCATACCAGGTAACTTCTCAGATACCCTCCCCACATCTACTCTATTTTGGCCTCCCTTGGTTATAGGAGTCAGGTTGCAAGAGGCACTTACTTTAAATTTTAGTATTTTGGCTAAGGACCTTTGCAGATAAAAATGTTCTGGAATCTAATAACGGTTAAAGTGTTGCTTGCTTGATTTGATTTTTCTTCCTTAAATAAAGTAAAGTAAATCAGAGCCAGTCACATGTGGAAGAGAAGAAGAAAAAAAATGAGACACTGAAATAAGGATTCACAAATAAATGTAAGCCAGCCCCGAGAGCTATGGTTTTCGATCAAGTGCATAACTTGTTGGTATTTTATAAATAGAGGATGAACTAAATTCACTGCTATCAAAAATTCATGAGATACTGAGTTAGAATTTGAGTTTAAAGAAGACTTAAAAGCCTTTTATGAAGATGTTTTCCTTCCTGAGGCACACTAGCCACTTGCATTACTTCACTTCACAATGCTGAGAACTGACTGTAAAGCATGAACTAAATTGAATTCTGGCAAAATATTAATTGAAAGACGGCAAGAAGCCAAAGACAAAACAAAACAAAAAAAAAAATCATTTTTCAAATGTATTCTCTACTACATGAAAGTTCTTGATTTCTCTGTTGTTTTCCAGCATAAAGCAGTCTCACATGCATGGACTCAAGTCGCCATCAAAACCTGTAAACTCATTGATGCTATAGCTCTAGGCAGTACGCAAAGCTCAAAACTTCCACGAAGCGGCTGAGATTTGATGCTACGTCTTGATCTGAGCTGTGACAGTATTTAATCCTTTAAATAATATTTTATGCATTGAACCTGTTCGGTGAGAGGACAAGGAGAACTCAGAGAGAGTAACATAAGTTTTTTCAGAATAATACCGTACTTTGCCATGAATTAATTCCTGTAGAGTTAGGAACAAGAATCTGTAGTACTAAAGGAAAAGTCAACAATAAGGATGTGAAGGCAGCTCACTGACGTACCGTATGTATATATGTATATTCAAGAGTAAGGTTTTTATATTCTGTTCTTTTTTCCTCAGCAATTATAGGCATTGCATTGTAAAACAACCATTATTTTATTTTCTGGTGTACAGCAGGGGGGCGTGCACCACATGCCATGCAAAAATATGCCTTCAGTCGTGATCTAAAAGAATTTATCATTCAATAATTTCAAGTCCTCATTAGAGCTATTGTGTTGAACTGATATTCTGCTTGCATGGCACGGTGGTCTTGTTGCGAGAATAATGAAGCAGGGAAGGTACAAAACGTGGTGGGGGGTGAAACTTTAGTTATAAATGTATGTCTAAAACTTATGTAGCTTTGTTTTCATGCACAACACTGGCATGCAGAGAAAGTAAATCAGTGTTTTTCAATAAGTCATCCTTACTGAAAAGAATCTAACTAATTAAGAGCCTGCTTGATTCAATTACAGCATCAAGCCAAGTTCCCAGAAGACAGAGATGGGCTGATACGGCCTTTTGAAAGCACAAAAACTAGACTGCAATTATGTTGTACAAGACTTCTCTTCAAATTGCTGAGCTTCCCAGAGAGGTTTCAGCACAGTTGTTTAGCTCCTGTGTGTGACCCCAACCCCGCACATCATCCGGGTACTAAAGGTGTAACTTTGTCATCTCAAGAGTTAAGGAAGGAGGGCAGGGAAACTCTGCACATCAAACCAAAAAAAGAAAAAAAAAAAAAGGCAAAATGAAGGCCAACACAGTTATGAATAATTTCAAAATGTAAGAGGTAAACTTACTCTTTTTGAAAGCTGCACACCCGAGAATGTGATCTGCAGCCAAAAGTCAGGCACTTTTGAGCATCTGGGCTGGAGCCTTCTTTAAGTAACATTTCCAAACATTCTTCATCACCACCACAAGCTGTGGAACACACGGGGCTCACTTTTTCTGCTCCTTTGTCACAGATCTCCTCAGTATTAGCAATTCCAGAATACTGCAAATATTTAAAGTCGCTAATTATTTGTGAGACATTATGGAACATTTTCTGGTCATTTCTCATGTGGTCATTAAGAACAAAAATCCTACCTTAAGAACAAAAAAATCCTACTTATTTTTTTCCACTACTCAGTTTGCTTAAAAGAATAGCATTTATCATTCAATAACATGCTCATAACAAACGGTGTGCTTTGGCACTGCTTTATGTCGCTGACTGGCTGTATAAATTACATTGCCACATACAGGCTCAGGTGCCTCTAAAATCTTCTATTCCATTATCCTAAGTAGGCAGGCAAAAAACGTGTTTTAATTAGAATCAGAGACAGATATTTGATATTACCCAGCAACCCCTTCTACAGCAATACTGGGTGCCCGCGGTGCGCATTTAGATCCAGGATTGTCTGGAATTTGGAGGTTGTCGTGGTTTGACCCCAGCCGGCAGCTAAGCACCACGCAGCCGCTCGCTCACTCGCTCCTCCCCACTCCCAGTGGGACGGGGGAGAGAATTGGGGGGGGGAAAAAAAAAAAAAAGTAAAACTCTTGGGTTGAGATGAAGGATAAAGACAGTTTAAAAGGACAGAAAAGGAAGAAAATAATTATAATGGTAATAAATAATGCTAACAATAATAATGATAATAATAATAGTAAGGATTGGAATGTACAAAACAAGTGATGCACAATGCAATTGCTCACCACTTGCTGACCAATGCCCAGTCAGTGCCCGAGCAGCAATCCCCAGCCAATTCCCCCCAGTTTATATACTGGGTGTGAACATCACATGGTCTGGAATACCCCTTTGGCCAGTTGGGGTCAGCTGTCCTGGCTGTGTCCCCTCCCAACTTCTTGTGCCCCTCCAGCCTTCTTGCTGGCTGGGCATCAAAAGCTGAAAAATCCTTGACTTCATCTAAACAGTACCGAAAATATCAGTGTGTTCACAATATTCTTCTTATACTAAATCAAAACATAACACTATACCAGCTACTAGGAAGACATTTAACTCTATCCTAGCCAAAACCAGGACAGAGGTGAAGTGAACACGTGAGCTGCAGACAAAATTAATATTTCCTTCCGTTGACCAGCACTCACCAAGATACTGAACCAGAAAAATCATCTTATTTCATAACTTGCCCCTCTGCCCCGCATCCTTCCCTACTAACAAGGATTAGGGAACAAACACTGGTTCCTTTGATACTCCAATTTATCCATGCTGCTCAGAGCTTGGAAGCTACGTATTGTTGGAAAAGCTACGACGGCAGGATTTAAAGACGTTTCTGGAACTGACTACTTTGCCAACCCATCTTTCATTGCCGGAAAGTTGAAGGAAGAAAAGCAGCTCTCTCAACATCTGCTACAGCCTGACCTCCTCATCAGCCTAAGCAGAGTCCTCAGTCTGCACACTGCTTCAACCACAGCTCAGCTGATGATCCCCTTTTCCTAACAGTTAAGATCAAGCACCTGCTGATTATTTTGCAGTTTTAAATATCCTTAGCCTGTATTAAACAGCTTTGCTCTGAAGTGCGGCCAGCCACGTGCGGATCATGGCGTTCCCAGGAGAACCTTCTCTGCGGTGACCTGCTACTCTGGGAATTACTCACCACTCTTGGTTTTCTGCTGCAAAAGCTACTTATTTCTTAGGGATTGGGCACATCTAGAAATACAGCGGGGGTCTGGGAGGTCTGGATCTGCCCCTTGGCACGGCCGTCCCATCCAACGGTCCATAGGGTGGTGGCTCTTTCCTTGGCTTGGCAGTTGATGCTTGCCCGTGTATCGCATGGTAGATGACTACCATTACAGCAGCACAAAATAAACAACACGTTGCCCTTAATTGGTAGTTAGTGACATCACAGAGTGACCTCACCATTCAGCAGTTTGTCCGTAGCAGTAAGGGAACCCTCAGCAGGTTGCTGCTGTTGAAGCCGTCACTGCCGGGATGTACCAGCAGAGCAAGCGACCTTCCCGATGGCTCTACGCGTGGCTTGTGGCAACAGGTTTTCTCTTTTCTGTATGTAAAGAATTGACTTGTCTTCAAACGACAGTATTTTAAAGCAGATTTGGGGCCGTACACCTTCTTTAGACCAGCACAATTGTCTGCTGAAAGCACACCATATTGATCCCCCTGTTTTTTAAGTTAATCATAAAATACTAAAAAACACAGTGCAGCAAAAGAATGCAATCCTTTTGTATTAGTTATTTATGCCATACTATTAAAATTGCACTAAAATAACACAGTACAGAGGAGAACCACTTTCTCCATGCAGAGGGCACTGCCATTATTCAATACGCCAATAATCTTCCCCAGCTGACAGATTGTTAGGTTCATATAGCCGCAAATTATTAGCAGCATATTGTACGCTAATAATATAAAAAAATGTGTAAGAAGTGGAGCTATAAATCATATTCATTTCTTATTACTATCCACAATCCTGCTTAAGCATTATGTATGGTTTTCTACTCCTACTCAGAAAGGAGAGAGAGCAGGGGGCACCAGTTGAGCTCCCTGAAAGATCAGTGCAACAGCAGATAAACCACTAGCAAACATGTTGGAGGAAAGGCAAGGGGATGGATGGTATTTCTTTGCCATACTTTGTGGTTGATTTTTTTTTTAAATATATTTATGTATATATTCCCCCACAGGTACTGACAGACCAGTTCGTATGATTTCTCTGGTTAGGTTAAGGCACCCTCACGTTTAATAACAATCCATTTAATTTTGCTTGAAAGGAATAATTGCACTTCAGTTTTATATGTCTGTGTGAATGAAATTGTTGCTGTCACTTTAGGACCAGAGAGATATTATCTTCACCAAACAATAACCTATTACAGGAACAGTGTCATCAGAATCCAACCGCTTTGCTAGTGCTACTGCAGGTGATTAGTAACACCCTGAAATTTGGTCTTGAATCTATTCACAGGTTTGATTTCCTGTTTCTATTACTTAAAGGAAAATATATTAAATTACTGAAACAAAAAGATGTAAATAATTAGTAATGGTTTCGCATACCTGCATGCAACTAAAATGAAATTGAAAATATTGAAATTTGACATTACAATGTCCAAAAGTAGAACTAGTACTGTAAAACTGTATCCGATGACGATTCAATGCAAGTTTAAAAACCCAAGCTAAAGGAACGACAACCATTACCATGGGATAGAAGCTTTCTTAAATTCTCCAGCTTTCCATGCTGAGCAGCAACAAACAAATGTGTAATTCAAAATCATCCTCACATTCCTTGCTCGCTCCTTTCTCTAGAAGTATTTTTATTTTTTCAGCATATCCCTAGAATAAATATTTTTGCTCTTAAAAAACACTGGGGAACTGACATAGCCTATTTTTTCCCCACACTTTCCAAACAGAAATCAGAGATATGCAATATATTCAATACTCTAAACATAAGCTGAAAAATTAATGGTGGAACAAATTAGACAAATTTAATTTAATTTTTCACGTTTGCTCATTTACCCAATAAATAGAAATGGAAATTGAATTAGTTTATTAGAAACATTAAGTTAATATATTTCTGTTCTGGAAATAGGTCATATAACTCACTTATGAAGAGATACTAAACAGAACTCTTTCTCAAAAAAATCTCATAACAGATTCACTTCCCAAATATAATAAATGAACTCATAAGTACATGCAATATACTTAAATAATTATTGCTTTCTAACAGCTGATGTAGTCTCAATACGCTCTTGTAGTGCATTTCAACTCCATTAGCATTTAGACTGCCTTACAGTGTCAGGGTAGGTTGGGGGGGGAATCACCCGAAAACAATGTAAAAAGTACACAAATTATCATTCAGAACACAGCAGTACATGGAAATGAGACGATAGGCTTACAGGTTACCTGAAACGAAGCTTGGGGCAAAAAATTTCCTCCACACTGAGGATGGTGTCCACGAACATTTGCTCCGTGTTGGAGCACACCCTTTGCAATGCCTGCACGCCCATTTTCAAAACCTTCAAAAGCTCAACAGGAGAAAAAAAAAAAAAAAAATTCTTATTAAGGAGATATAATTAAAGGATTCAGTGCACAGCTCAATGGTTTCATCACTAAATTCTCACTGCAATAATTGTAATTCTTTTGCTTTTACCCTCCCCTCTCAAACCAAAACTAATTTGTCCTAAATGATCACGCAGCGCTCATTACCGTGATGTTTGTAGTCTGGTCTAAAAATCAGACACACACCCTGCCTTCTACTGTGTTTCGTGTAAAACAAATTCTTTGCAACATTGCTTAGAGACAGGACAAAATATTTCAGGCTTTGAGATGAAAATTAAGGTATAGTCAGTGATTAGAGAAAAGGAAAGGAGAATCCCTTTCTTCAGGAGGCACAGCAATAGAAATCAGAGTCAAGTAAACTTATCAGTACCTAAGTTCTTACCCTCAGAATTAAGGCACTTTATTTTAAAAACACTCATTATGCCCACACACAGCATTCATATGGAGAAGTTACTGCAAATAAAGAAAGGCAATCACTTGTGCAAAGCAGTCAGAATTTAGTGTTAAACTTACCATTCGATGATATTTCAGAAGTCCTTAGCAGAACATTATCTGTGTGCCTTCATAAGAAACTGCTAATTTTTCTGATTAATTAGTATTTCATCAGACTGGTCTAAAAAGTAATTTGAAACCGTAGCAACTTTCTTAGGCTTTGACATGGGCTGTAATGGTCCCAATATGTACAAAACAATTTGGACCAGCCACCTTCCTCGTGTCCATCGCACCCAACCCAGACCTTGCCAATGCAAACTGCAGGTAACAAGGGGTTTTACTTCTGATTTGCACTGCAGGTGGTGAGCACAGAATCAGTCCTATTAGCACTAGAAAAGATTCCTTTATTCACTTTCATATTAAAGAGGATGTGTAATACGTAACTACTTGCTTACTGATTCTAATTAAGATATAAATCAATATATCAGAAATACCTGCAAACTGTTAAGTCCCCAAAAAGCAATCACTGGAAGAAGGGGAGACCCTTTTCTCATTAGATCTACTACTGATTCACCCTGCCAGACACTGTGAATATTAAATGTCTCTGCGTTTTGCAAATATAAGACAAGGCTTAATAAACTTTGTGCAGCTTTTCAGAAGGCCTGAAAGCAGAAAGCAACAGGACTTGTAAGAAATCCCTGTTGGACGTCACAAGATCACCCTGGTAAACGCCATTTCACAGGATGTACCTTTGTCTTAAAATGTTCTGAACCCCAACAACACTAAGACAGTTACCTTTCTCATACCTCAGCTTATTAGCATGCATTACTACAAAGGAAAGCTAATATTTTAATGGGACTGTTAAAAGAGTATCAAGCTAACTACAGTTTGGGTTTGGTATGCTGCATTTCTGGAGTTTATACAAGCACATTTGGAAAAATAATATCTAGTAGAAGTGTTTATATTGGGGGGGAAATCAAAGTACTGGCAGCCAAAGCAAGCAGCAAGGAATTCACCAAAAGTCGTCTGTGAGGGAAGTTAAGAAACATTCGCATGGAAGAAGTCTCGTAACTCCAAGAAGTCTCTAGGACAGCTACCAAGGAAGGCTTAGGTATCAACAGAGAAGAATTAGAAAAAAATACAAGTGTACGACCAACCATCCAGAAACTATCTAGAGTTAATTACTCCTGATGTAACATTTTTCATTCTCCAGTTTTCCTTCCAGAAGCATCTCCTCCTGAGAGCTGGAGCTCCTGCAGATCTTCTAGCAAAGCCGCTCACTTGTGTGCTCACTAACACCAGCCATTGTCAAACACTTGTAAACCCAAGGACAAATTAAGATGGAAAAAAGATGAGAAGAAGGAAAAACTATGTCATTTTACCCAGAGGTTTGTCAAAACACGTGCCTCGTGAAACACAAAGAGTATTAACAATTGCGGATGGTGACAGACTCCCCGCTCCTGCAGCCGTTCAAGCTCTCATGGACCTACTAGGAGAGATTAAAAAGGCAAAAGCAAAACCTTAGAGCTGAGGCAAGGGATCAGGCTCGTCTGATAAGACCTCTCCTAGACACTGGAGGCTTTCCCAGAGAGACCAATAAAGATTAAAGGCATTATTCATCACATGAAAACATCAAATCCCTCAGCCCAAGAGTCTAATTTGAGCCTTACTGAGATGCCTGAAGAGGCATCAATAGGCGAACGCGACTAAGGGCTGATCCCAAAGCCTTATATCAACCCAGCACAGCGCCGAGTCCAACCCAACTGGTTGGACTGAGCAGCTCCGTCGAGTAGCCAGGGTCTACCACCATGGAGCGAAGCTTCCGAAGCGCCCACGCAGCTGTCTTGGAAAGTCAACGTGCGAAAAACACCCATTTTTTTATGAAAAGCATGACTGTTTCCTCAATATTTTTGAATCTCTCTCTTTAATCCATCATGTTGAATTGGGAAAGCAAGAGACCAGCGCGGCTCCCCATGTGGAGTCAGAAGCGGGCAGCCCGCCTGAGCGATGCTAGGGCTTTAACGAGCAACAACCAGAACGATCATAAAATAAAATGAGATGTTGCAAACTTCGACGTGCACCGCACCCCTCAAGGAGACAAAGTCGGAGTGAAGGAACAAGTAAAACTGCTCCTGCGGGCTCTCTGGTAAATGAAGCTAGTACAGCAAAACGTAAAGGACCTAAATATATTCCATATATTCCACTTTGTTACAGAAAAGACTATTCAGTATTTCTGTAAACAGTGGTTTTATAGGTAAGAACACAGGTCTAGGTCAAAATCGCTTGGAATATTATTATATTATGTTATGCTATATTGTACAGTACATTTTTGGATTCTCTCTGAGAAGCAGATAAGACGGGGTGAGCTGAAGCCAGTGGTCCCAAGAAACAAGCACTGCAACTTCAGGAAAAACCCCACGCTGAGCAACACACCTTGGGAGACTCTGGCAAGGGTAGAAGTAAATTCTCTTTGAGAGAAGATTTTGTTGATCAAAACAGACTGGAAAACAGAAACAAACAGAATTCAGCACACCGTGTGAAGCAAAAACGTGCTGGACCTGCTCGTGTCTGCTATACAAGCACATCTCTAATGGAGTCGGCACAAGCTGAAGCTGCCAAGTGACCTTTAAGGGTGTTCTTAATAAGAAAGTACCAGAGTATCCCTGGCTGGAGGCAACAGATGCATACGTATATATATATGTGTGTGTGTGTGTAATATATATGTGCATCTTCCAGGAAGATATACTGGAAGGAGAAAAGTTGGCAACTCTCAAACTAATCACAAAGAGAAATGCTGTATGAAACCCTGTTGCCGTGAGGATCCAAGAGATACCTTACGTTCAATAACCCAAGCTGATTTGACAAAGGCACAGCATATTTCTTGAATACAATGATCGGCTGCAGTTTCACCAGTGTCTCTGGATTTCCCCATCAGGAACATCACTTTCAGCTTCTTTAAATTAATCCTGGTGATGCAAGAAAACCGGACTAACTGAACCGGATGACCAGAAGAGCTAGAAGCAAGACTCTTTACTGTACGAAGAACACCACGGCCCAAGAGGTCTTCGTCAGCATCTCCTGTGCTTTCTGAACAGGGGAATGATAGCAGAAGGGGTACAAGACGCTGTGGATGAAGGTCGGGGTATGTGTGTTCTCCCTTGTTCCTCTGGTGTCATTAAGGGGTCACCAGTCCACCACCAGATTTTTGGCCTCCATAGGAAGAATACAAGTCCAAAGTAAGGTCAGGGCTTGATATAAAATAGACTTAATAAAAGCAGCATAAATGGGACGGCAGGCAAATCTCAGAGCGCAAGCATCACACTTCAGAGACATACAATTACTGGGGACTGACTGCTGAAAATGATTGCACCACACCAAACTAGCATTCCAGCAAGATCCAAACAAATGTTGATGCCCCAAATTCTTGCTACATGTACAGTTAGAGACTAACAGATGGTCCACCTACAGACCCCACTTCAGAGTTCTTCAGACCACGGGTCAATGTACTTTATACTTTATTTACAGCAGCCTTTCTGGGAACACCATTATAGCGTATTTAATTCATCCCCTATGGCATTTACACTTGGCAGTACTGGGCATGCTGCCATTAGTCTAGAAATATTAAGTTAGTACATGAGGCATCTTTTACGCCACTTGGTTCCCTCTGAAGAAAAACCTCACAGATACCACTCGAGCTTCCAGCTGCTTCCCTTTCCCATTACTCCCCATTACCCCACTGGGGCATCAAAACGATTCATGACTGCACAGGTAAGTGGCTTTTCTTCCTTCACAGCACCTTTTATGTTATTTTTATATCCTTCTAAATATTTCCAAAACCAACACAAAACCCACTTTGCAAGCTGTGCTGGAAATTGCACTCATGTGGGACCCTTGGTGGGATGGATCCACCTTTCAGCATGGGATTACAAGAGATGGAGTGCTACGGCGGACCGGAGCCAATCAGCTTGATTGCGGGGAAAGAAGGGATGCTGGAAGACCAGATAAAATGTACTCAAAAATCAGTGCATCTGGGACCTTCCCTATGAGGCACAAGGCATCAAATAGGAATTGAATGTATTCTGCGTTTATCTTCACAAATACAAGTATTTCAAGTCAGAAATACTGGAAAAAATTTGTTGACTGCCCTTATATTAAGATATGCAAAAGCTTTCTTTCTTTTCCAGTATAGAGCAGAGGATAACCAACACTGGGACCTGCATCAGAAGCAGCACTGCTTCTCCTGGCCCAAGATGCTATTCCCCCTGAAAGGTTTCTAGAGCTGCTACAGGTGAAGAAACAAGTGAAACCGCCTGAACGCAGGGCACAGTTTAAACGCCAATGCGGACAGCAACAAACAAGTTTCGAAGTTGAAGTTAAGAGGTTGTAGCCAAAACTTCTGGGCTATTTTTGAAACCTTTTTCCTAAACATAATGAGTTCCAGTGTCAGCATTTTTATTCTTGCAAAAATGAACTGTGCTGCTCTACAAGATGGTTTTCTTATCAGCATAGGACTACATGCTCCATGAACTTGTCAATGACAGTTTCTCCCAGGCAGAGGACATTAGTCTGGAGATACATACTCTGACCATTTTTCTTTATGGATTTTTAATCAATAATGCATTCTATTTCACTGTAATTATTTGCAGGAACATTCCGTTTAGCTCAATATACTTTTAACAAAGGAGCATAATGGAAAATACACAATTCCTGCTACCATCAGTAATATTTCTAATCAGTTTTTACAACAAAGCAACATGAATTTCCCCAAAACAGGGGTAGGGAAATGGAAATTTAGTCATAAAGGGTTTAGTTAGACCTGTTAAAAATATACCTATATTAAACTAACAGAAAATAAAAGCGAGTTTCTCATCTCCCTCTTCCCCCCTGAAACATAGAGGCAGTTTTGCAGCAGGCAGACAATGACATGATGGTCGCAGCGGACACCTGAACTTGTGAAGCCCATGGATGCATTCCAATAAAGTCCCTAAAACTTAAACTTTTCATTGTTATTCTTCGTAACCAATAATAATTAATAAACATCCCCATTGCTCCAGCCTCCCTCCCCTCTCATGGAGTCCTCACTATGCATTAGCATATCAGAAACAATTTTAGCAGGTTTGGGTTTTTTTGTTCAGGTTGCTTTTTTAAGAATATTTATCAACTACTTTGAAATTTTCTACACTGGCCAGGAGTTCTTTGGCTGGGCCAGGCTTCATAAAGTTGTTGCCCGTACTGCTCCACTGCCTACCACATACCAGAGAATATTATCCAGTTGAACACTCGTTGTACCTGCTTCAGGACTAGCAAACCCCAACGTTGTGAGACCATAAGAAAACATCCCAAAGAACACAGCAATCAACTCTCCATAGAGAGAAATATTGCATCTAAGCACCCTTTTGAAGCTTTGTCCTGAAATGATAACTTCTAAAATGCGAATGTATTTTAGGATTAACAACAAATGCATTTGCTCTCTACCTTCCTGTCTTGTATCCTCCTAACTCAGGTGAAACAACAACAACAATAACAACAAAAAAACCCCACACTTCGAGAAAAGTTATTTGAAGCTGTCGCGAGCCTTTTATTTCTCTGTACATACAAATAAAAATCCATTGTACAACAAACAGTGTCTGGCTTCTGAGTAGCAAGGACATCTCAAAGAAACAAACGCTCAAGCCGTAACAAAAAATGTATTCATAGCCTAATGTAAACTGCAATGTAACTGCACAAGCAGAGGGAAAATAAAACGTCCAAAGAAGCTTACCCAGAGCAAAGGCAACCTCCTCTCTTAAAAGAGAACTTGTACACTTGTATTTGAGTACAACCTTACTCGGTTTTTATTCAAAAGGCACATGCCTGTTCTTGTAGGCAGGTAATTTGTTAGTCATAAGAAGTGGTTACAGTATTTGTAAGCAATGAACTCATCTCGGGAAAAAGCCATCTTTAAAACCCTGCCATATATATTGGCAGTGCCAAAACCACCGCTGTCTATCTTGACAAATGCTTTAAACCAAAATAACCCAGAGTCCAAGGCTTCCCCAGAAGTAACGGAGACGATATGGGTGCCAGCAGCAGGGCAGTGTACGCTGGGGTAACGCGCCTCTCGTCCAGGTACCGCTTGTGTCCCTGCGGCTTCTCTGCAAGGCTGAGGGGTTTGCACAAATATAACACAGATCGTACCGTCAATATGCAAAAAATTATTTGAAGAGAGCAGCTATCTGGAGAAGGATACAGATCCCACTTGTAGGCAAAGACATAGACTCTAAAGAATACAGCTATCTCAAATATGGCCAGAATCATTTTCCTTCAAGGAAGGAGAAAGGAGCCTTAATGCGCTGCAGTGATTTTCGGTTTCTTAGTATTTGCTGCCACCTGGTGGCAAAGGAGAAAAGAGTCTTAAAGCAAAAAACACCCGTGCTCCTGCCCTGCCAGCTGTCTCACACCTTAACCTCTCTGAATAATGACTTGGCACTTCGAGTACTGCAAGCCAATGTACTCAGAGTTTTAGAAGAGCTGCCATAGAAGTCTTTCAGAGGCTCAGCCTTGACATCGTAACATCTACCACATGAACTATTCGCCCCCAAGTATGTTAATCTTTTGCATACACTCGTCTTAGTGCAAAAGGATTGCTAAAGAGATATATATTCACGCCATAGAGCCACAACCACCCATATGAAATGAATCCCAGTTCTTAATAGGAAAAAAAAGTTTGCCATCATACCTCAGCTAGCACTGGTTAACATCCCCCAGATAACCTAAAGACAAGAGGAAAAAAAACCAAAAAACTGAATAGGCACAGATTGCAAAGTACTCTCTTACCCAAAGAGTAAATCTCCTCTCCATACATTGTGACTGAGCTGCATTCCCTGTACACCAGTGCTACAATATATTCCTTATATCAGTCGGAATATTTTGTTGTCAATGCAATAAATGGAGCAGCTCTAAAACATTGTGGGTCTGACGTTAAACACATGAAGAACAAAAAACATTTTCAGATACTGTTGACTGCAAGTATTAAAGTATTTATGAAGTCAGAAGAGCTCTTTGAAACAAATTAGCATGGAAAAATGAAATATTTGAATGTTTTAGAAAAATATTTACTTGGTACACAAGTGCCTTCAGTAACACTACGGTACTTATTCAAAACAGATTGTATAAGGATATTTGCAGTGTGGTTTTGTGCGATTCTCAACAACACATCCCAGACCACAAAACAGACCCTTGCAATTCAGCAATCTCGTTGAGACTTCAGCAGCATAAGGGTTTGTGAGCAACTCTGATGTTGTTCACGGAGCTTGTTTTAAACGCCAATCTCAGATTTACTTTTTCACGCGTACACTCATTTTTTTCATGGACCCATTCCTTGACAGGGCCTCCTCTAACATCCCGTTTCATCCTCAGGATTTTGCCACCAGCAAATCCACCGAGACACGTTTTCTCGTGTAAAGGCGAATGCCTGTAGCGGGGACGACGGCTGTGCCCATCCATCCCTGGCGCTTCCAGAGCCTCGGTGCAGCGGCTCACAGAGCTGGGTGGCTGGCACAGAGACCTGGAAAACCCGAACACACATTTTTCCCTTTTTTAAAAATCTCTTGGCAATGCAACCCCAGGTCCGTTCCCTGGTCCAGCCCTGCGCAAAGCGCTTGGTGTTAATGACCATTACCAAGCATTCCTTTAAAGATTTGTGGGTTAATGATAATACATTTGGAGCGCACACAAATTAGAGATCAAAACCTTCAGAGAATTGTGAAGAGCAGGCTTGAGATAAGGCCCTGACAAAGTAATTCTGCTTTCCTGATTTTTCCCCTGAAAACCCAGCCCAGGAACAGGCAGGGGAGCAGAGCGGGTGCCGCCGACTTGCTCATGGCACCCAAGTCACTCCGTGTTTCACTCACGGATCTGCTGTCTCCTTCTCTCAAAATCCTGCCGTTTCACTGACGTTACCCTGTCTCGAAACACCGAAACTGTCCCTGCCGTGTTGAAATCGCAACACTGCTCTGTAGAAACGCCGGGAGCGTTTTGTTCGAGCGACACGTGATAAAACCTGGAAGATTTCAAGGAAGCGCATCGGCGGACCTGGCGAAGGTGAGGAGCCCGGCAGCACTCCCTGCTTTCGAGGGGCTGCACTGAACCCACAAACCTGCACACGGGAAGCCCTTAGCACACACGGAGACATGCTGCCTTTATCCTCTGCCCCAGCCGGTACAAGCAGAGATGCTCAGCCCCATTAAGCCGTGGCTCCATCCAGTCCCCGGTATCCCGTATCTCCCAACACTGTGCTGCTCCAGTCTCGGTCCCATTTACATCCGTGGCTTCCTCAAATATCCCATGCCAATAAATTGCATGAGGGAAATGGGATTTTTTTTTTTTTTTTTTTTTTTTTGGTTGGGTTTATACCTGCTCCATCAGCCCTTCCATGCTGGGTGCAGGAATCCGAGGTCAGCTGCAGCTCCGCATTTCCATGATCCATTCTCAGGGAGAGGGACATTGTCATCAACCCCTCAAGCTTCAGCCTGACTCCTCATCCCTTTAGGAGAGTTCAGCTTGGAGCTATTTGTGCCAGGGTGAATGAGAGGCCAGTTTTCATAGGAAGGATCAGGATTTAGCCCAGCAAACCACAGACTGGGGAGGAGACAGCATGCTGTCTTCTTATGGCATTGGGAATAGCATTACTCGGATAAAATTGAGATTGGCATGGAAATGAATGGGTACTCAGGAATATGGAAAGATGACCAGCCTTAGGATCTCACGCCTTATTTCAAAGTTTGTAATACTAGTTTGTATTTTCACAACATCTGTTCTGTTTTCTGCCAGGGGTCTGTCATCTCACTTTCACCGACAATACACGCAAAAAGTTTAGGAGGTTCTTTTTTAATTGTCACCAAACCTTTGCTCCTGCAGAGTCCGTAGTTGCATGCAGCTGAGTTGACAGCTAAGCGCGGCAAATGACACAAGCACAAAGTTGACTGAAAAACGGGCATTTCTAAGGACAGCGTGGAAATGCTCGGTACGGACCAGCAGCCAGGGCAGAGCAGACACCTTGCACCAGCTGAAAACCTGTTCCAGGAGGTCTGGCTCCCTTTTGCTGGGCACACGCTGCAAGATGGAAACTCCTCTAGTCAGAGCGAGGGTGCTGGGTGGTGAACGGGAACAGCCGGAATGCCAGTGGAGCAGGTTTCCCCTCTTTTTTGGAGCCCTGTGGTTTTCTGTACCGCACCATGAAAAGGTATTTCTGCCCTCCTCCCTGTTCTGCAAGCTCCGGCTCTCTCGGGTCAGTCGACAGCACTGCGATCACTGAAAGAATTGCAGATCTGCTTTAATTGCATCCCCTAAATGCACCCGAGTGGTTTTCCCTGCACCGCTATCCAGCCACGCTAGATTTCATTTTGGGCATGCTATTAAATCATGGTTTGCAATGGACTGGAACTCCCCCAGTCCTGGGAAAGAACCATGGGAAGGTGTATTTTAGCAAAGTGCAGCAAATTATTTTGAAAGTGAAACCCTTTGTCACACAGCCACCAGATCAGAGCAGAGAGAGGGAGCTACTGCCAAACCTGTTCAAACACGGATTCTCCAGGAACTAGCATCTCTGTAAGTCAGACCAGTTTTAATTCGTTGTCCGCGCTAGCTTCTAAAATTGGAAACCGTGAGCTTATCCATTGAGCATTTACATCTATAGTTGGAAATTATTTTGCCTTTAATTCATTTGTACTTACACACCAAATTAAAATTATCCGATCATTTTTCCAAATAGCTGTGTAGGAGCATCACTTACTCTGACTAGTCCATCCTTAAAGTCCTACTTTTTAAAGCAACATAATCCATAGATTCAGTATCTGAATGGAGATGTTTACAAAACACCTACAAAACAGTTTTCTACTGCTGTAATTATTGTCTTTTCTGGTTATAGCAGTCAATGAAAATTAGCAGTAAATTTTCAAAGGAGTCCTAGCATAATTTCTGTTTACCAGGGAGATCTCCTTGGCGAGTCTTCTGCTGAGAAAATAAGGTTGGGAGAAAAATGGTACCTGCAGCAGAGCATCCGAGTGAGAGTTTCCATACAGAATGGTTTGCAGACACTCCTCTGTTAGCTAGTACTTTAAACAGCAGTTAAGGAAAATATCTGTATTCAGATTTAGATTGTCTCCCAGATACCTGCTGGGAACTCCAAATGGGAAAACCCAGCGTGACTTTCTTACAAACCTCTGTCACATACAAACGCTACCGAGCATTTGCAGAAATCCTACCAAAACTATTTTCTGTAATTTTATGCATTTGTTGTAAAGGTAGAATCGCTTGTTGACCACGCCATAGGTGTATAGAGACTGTAAAAAAGAATAGTGACACATGAACAACTGAAGCCACAATGAATCAAAAGACTAATGAGGTTTCTTTGCTCGAGGACTGTAACACTGACCCTCACTTGCCATTTTTTTATTATTACCATGGCCCTCAGAGATTGCCCAGGCACTTCTTTGAGAGGACAATTTTTGCCCGAGTTCACAAGACAGCACAAGGCAAAGGGACACCAGCACAGGAGGAAGCAGAAAGGAACCTGAAAGATTCAACCAGCACCCTTGAAGCATTATCACAAAGACGAACGGCCACAGGATATTGGATTTTTGGGGCATTCCCACCATGGCCACCCTGTAAGTTCTGCCTGCAGAACTTTAACCCGGGGGCAGGCAGCGTGCAGCTGGAGATCAGACACCGCAGGGTCTTTGAATCGGGAGCTGCTTTATTATAGCTAGCAAACATTGTCCGTAGCCCTCTTAGAGGGTCATCTTCAGACTCCAGCCCATAAATCACAAAGAAGCAAACTCTGGCAAAACTGCTCTGTGAGCTGGGACAGGAAAATGGGGAAAAGCCTCTAAGTCCAAGTCCGTAGAAAAGGGAATACTGAGCAGCAACTCATCATTCATCAATACCATGCATTTTATAATTTTTTAACATTTTATAAACATATGAAACAAACACGCCTTTTTGCTAAATAAGGTCATTTTCAGCATTTAGGAAAAAATAAGTAACATTCCTTCCAACTAAAAACCTCATCTATTTCACAAACAGACAACAAAAGCTCACCAAAGTGCTAGAAACCAACCATGCCTAAGAAATACCAGGTGGAAGAACAGCGACAGGAACTCAGGTCTCCTGGTTTTTGCTTACAGCTCGCTACAAGCAGGAAAAGCCATGGGACAGATACCGAGTTTCTAAGCCATTTAATTGCACTTGGAGAAGTGGCATTTCCCAAGTTTTGCTGCCAGTAGAATAGGGCGATAACTTTCATTAAACAGCACTTTTAACAAAGTGGGCTTGGCTAGTTGGATTTTTCTTGAATCCTGAAATAAACCACAATACAAGAAAATACACTGGGCACAGGACAACGGGAAGCATCTGCCCGAAACATAGATCCGTCCTGGGTATTTCCAGTTCCCAGGCCTCCATCACCACACACCATGACCATACCCCAATTTGCAGTGAGCTTGCCGTCACATCTCCCATGTGAGGCAGGAAAATGCTATTGATTAGAGAAGAGAGACTCAGAAAGACCACATAGTGCGGTCACTCAGAGGCAGCACAGTTGAGCAGAGCCAAGCATCAGGTTCCCCCCCATCTTTGGGCAACAGCCACTTCTTTGCCATTTATCTCTGCTTACATACAGTTGGAGTATCACCTCTTACCTCCTGAGACATATTTATGATACTTCTTGTTTTCAACCTTTATTATTCTTTGTAGTTTAGCTTCTACCAACTTACCTTTCAGGGTGCAAAGAGGCTGGAGGACTTTCTTCATGCCCTTATCTTCTTAAGAACAAGTTGTAAAGCAGAAGACAACATTTCAAAGATGCTGGAGCAAGCAGGACACTTA
This sequence comes from Haliaeetus albicilla, assembly GCF_947461875.1. Classification (NCBI taxonomy): domain Eukaryota; kingdom Metazoa; phylum Chordata; class Aves; order Accipitriformes; family Accipitridae; genus Haliaeetus; species Haliaeetus albicilla. The sequence goes on along the minus strand of NC_091495.1, from coordinate 2,253,260 downwards.
AGCTAGATGTGATAGGTCTGAGAGCTCCCTCTTCAACAACCACATCTACACCTGAGACGTAAGCACTCTGCTACCTTCCCAAGTGCATTTGCCCTTTGCAGCCAATTAAGCAATTAATCTGACAACAGCCTATCAGGCTCAGGCTGTAGTCCCAGGTGAGGGAGACTCTGAAGGGACATGACATGAGACGTGTACCTGGAGGTGGAAAAGCACTGCTTGTGACAAGGCTGTCACTTCAGGCAAACTAAATTGCATATAATGGCTAGATGAAAAATTTTGTGATTATTAAAGGCAAGTGTAACATTTCAACCTAACCTGGCTATTCACCGTTCTTGTTTAAACGCCAGGTCCGTAGCTTGCCAGAGCTTTACTTAAGCTTCATGTATTTTAAAAAGCCACATCAGGGTGCAGTTCTCTCCTGTCTTGGTTTGACTGATGCTTTACTAAACAAGCAGTCTGCAAGAGGAAAGTTTAAAAAAAACCACAGTGGTTGCACAGTCTGCAACATTGTAAATATGATATGCATTTGGATTAAGAACAACTGTCACCAGTTAGCCCCATAATCAGGTAAAGACAGTCGTGGTGTAAGCACCCTGGCTCTGACGGTGGCGATGGCAGATAGTTAATGAAGACTGTAAGGGCAAGGCAGGCCTGCTGTGTAAAAGGTACCACCGCCACCTCTGAAAGAAGGCAAAGATAAAATGATTTGCAGTCTTTCATTTCCCCTGAAACTTCCTTGGCTTTAACACCCACAGGAGAGCAGTTCTGCAGCTGCTTCTCAGCTCTTGTTGTTTGGCGGCAGCTTCCAAATGCTGTTCTGCCTCTGATGAATCTGACAGAAATGTCAGCAGGCGCATGATGCAGCATGTGGAGCAGCTGCTGCGGCATTTTGATGGCCACCATAAAGTAACTACAGGACTTAGATGTGTTGGAAAGAGCAAGGATTTCAGGTCAGCAACCTGACTTCCAAACTTCCAAAGGAGAGGTGGATGAGTTACATTAGTAGGTGTTTCTTGGCTTGTAACTTCTGCTCTGTGTCACTCACGTTGTTGCACACATGGCTGTACTTTAGGGAATGCAATACACAAACACCAACAGGCACTCAGCTAGCATCATTTGTTTAATAAAGTCTTTTCTGTTTCTAAAAAAGTTTACAAGACGGATGTGTTCCACATGATAAACGACTAGCGGCTGATCTTTCCTTTTAATAACTTAATCCATGCAGAAAGACTGGATTGCCTAACTTGGTGTTACGTAGCAGCTGAACAATATACTAAAATATACACAGATTGACACGCTGCCATGAAAACAGGTAGCACATGACACCATAGAGTGAGAATCAAAATACAAGCCTGCTTTGATAATTTTCAGAATTCAAGTGTAAGTTTAAGGAAAAACCCTGATTTATTTTTGAAATGGAGCTTATGTACTGATATTGAATGTTCTGCTACAATCTGCCTAGAGTCACCCTTTATTCAGCAGTCATGTGAAAACACATACACAAAAATGTTACAAGTCCTTTTAACTACTGATACTACACATTAACAACTGAATCGGATAGCATTGCTTTGGTTGTTTCAATACAGAATGATGTAGGTTTCTAATGTCTTAGTTCTGTTTTCCCATTTTCCATTCTTTTCCGAAGTCGTTGAAGAGTGGTTCTGAGGTGAATGTCTGTTGGGTCTCTCTTCGAGAATCCAGTGTAGTTTTTGTATGAGAAACTGTGGAAGGCAAACAGGAACATTACTATAAGTAGAGTAGAAATACAGTAGGATTCCTTCAAATCCCACAGAGAAAAGTATCTTTACTTACTGTCACAGCATGAAAATTAATGCTAGGCTATCAGTATATCACATTTTACAAAACGTTCAGCTCCCTAGAATTTCAAATGCTATCGGAAAGGTCAGACTGGCCAAAGCACTCTAGAAGGCCTGCAAACTCCTGCTCTCTAAAATGTTCTTATTTCAACGCACAACACAGAAACAGTCGGGGAAACCTCGTACTCCTGTAGCACAGCAGCAAGGCCAACAGCTGCTGAGAAACAGTACATCCTCGCTTTATTTTCTAAGAACATGTTCTGCTTCCCAATGTGCCTGCTCATTTCCAGTACTAAAACAGGAAAGTGCACTGAACATAAAGCCAAAGAGAGCAGAACTCGTGTGATTCCAGCTGCTGTACGACATGACAGTCCACTTTTGACTGCAACCCAATTAATGAACAGAACAATTTCACACCAATCTTGAAGCTGCTCTCCATGAGGCCAGGGAAAAAAAAAGCCTGTGGACTTGAAAGTTTCTTTGATAACTTCTCCAGGTCAATCCAAAACAAATTAGCATATTTCCAGAAATCTATTCAATGCCTTATGCAAATTCATCCATATTAGTACCACACAGATAATATGAACTTCTGTAAAACAGAAATCATTCCCCAATGTCTGACCCCCAGGGAAATTCATGGATTTAAAAAAAAAAAAGGCAACTTTCTGAGTAATGCGTAATACTGGATTGTATAAATCACAAGCCAGACTGAACTCTAGGGCTGGGAAAACAAAGAAAGGTTAGACCTTAACTTTGCAAAGCTGTTAATAATTAAACTGCATAGCCAGCTCAGGGCTTCAGTGTGCAGATGAGGGAAATAATACTTTCCTGAGAGCTTGGACATGTTTGAAAGTTCAAAACCAGCAAGGTAGCTTTTGCAGGAGGGAAGGAAGGCAAGGAAATCTGTGTTCTGAAGACTAAAACTGACTGGAAGAGTATGATAAATACGTATCTACATATGTAGATAATTCATGACAAAGGATTCAGGTCTGTATTTAGTCTAATTCCATTCACTCATGTCCAGGCATGTCCTGCAGGTCAAGCACCTGAAGGGAGAGAAAATCCCAGTACTCATACTGAATTCAAGCAGCAAGCCTGGCTCTCAATGCCTGGCCTAATGTTCTTATTAGATGGTGAAGATATATGAAATAGCCTGTTATCAAGTCATCCTGGGAAAGAACAAACTGAGGAGGGGGGGGTAGGAGCCATGACAGGAGTTGCAGTTCTGGCCTGTCTCCAACCTGTAAAACGTTTTCCACTTCCATTGCTGGGGACTATGTGTTATTTGGGTATTACAAATGGTGGGGGCTGTTCCAGAATGACCTGCCTGCTAGGTAAGGCAGAGGAGAAACGCAACCACGTTATCTCCACTCTGAAGAATACAAAGCAAGATTCTGAGTGAAGTCACTGCTGTGTTATAAGACCAAAATTTTAGATTTCCTGAGTCAACCTGGAAACAGTCATGGCTGGGCCAGACTCACAGATACACACCTCCAGCCAAGCACACAGCTGGGAAGAGGTTTTTCACCCACTTCTACCTTCTGGTGTGCCAACTGCAGATAGAAGCGAAGGTTAACCACCAGCAAGATTATCAGAATTTCACCTTTCAGCACTTCTAATGCAACTCTCTGCACAGGCTGCTTCAGTAAAGCACCCAGGGTTAGAGACGGCAAAGCGGGAGGACACAGTTTTACAGAGGAGTGAAAAAGCCAAACCTGAGGCCTGCTTTGGATGAGCTAAGGCTCTCTTTCCGAAGACACATCTCCTTCTGCTCCGCTGCTTGCGCTGGGGTCATCCTTGTTACGGGGGGCATTTCTTTCTCTACTTGACTCAGAGGGAACCTTGGTTCTGGTCTTCTCTTTTCTTTGTTGCTGTTTTTCAAGTTTTGTCAGCTATTCACAAAGTAAGGAGAGCGAGAAAACATTTCATGGAATAAAGTAATTTCAGAAGACTATTTCTAAAAAATAGCAACTTTGAGCATTTGTAGAAAACTTGCAACTCAGATTCACGACACCAATACATATATCAATAAAACAGAAAAGAAAAAAAAAAAAAGCCCAAGGCTTAGATTTTCAGAAATTTGGAGAAGACAGTAAATTATCATCATATGCTAACATGATTACCCCCTGACTATAAAAGAGAAGTGCACACATTCAAAGGACTACCCTCAGCTTTCTAGGGTTCCTCCTCCAGCCAACACAACCTGCAAATATGGAAAAGAATAAAACATAAGGACCAAAACGGGGAGCTGGATTCCACCAAACTCTTCTGGTTTGGTCTTAAGTGGCAGTTTTGTACTTTCAAAGCTGCTGACAACAGATGTATCCCAAGTTCGGCCATCCAGCACACAACAATCAGTATTTTATTCTTTATCCAGAGGAAGAGATATATGAGCCTCAGCATCACCTAGGATATAGAATAAGCATTTCAAATCAGCTTGGACAAAACCCTCTCCTAACGCTACCTTGCCACCTCTCAGTAGAAATGATTTCAATGCTACCAAGAGTCAAACTAAGTTGCACACAGCTGTCATTTCTACATCTCTTGCCCATTTTTCAGAGAAGCAGGTTGCAGTAAGTTTTGGGGACACTATATATTGATAGCTACTTAAATCACTATCCTTTGTGCAGTTTAGCCATTTGGATAATTTCTGTAATCTGCTGATTTTCTCTACTGCTTCCACAATTTCCCCAAGATAAAGCATACTAGTCATAAATCATAATTTCATGGCCAGAAGATCTCTTCTCAGATGAAATCTTCATAGAATAAAATAAGCTAGGTTGTGTGTGTCAATTATTAATTAGACAGGCTCATGGAAGAGGCATACAAAGATGTAAATCTGAGCTCCAAGTCAGTAGACTCTTAGCTACATGCTGCATATAGGCAAAAATTTGTGCACAGGATTAGAATCAGAGCCCCTCAATCCATTGAGACAGTCTTAAGCTATAGACATAACAGGAGTAACTAAGCCTGAAAACTCACTTGGAAAATAATTTCAGATGTAAACCTGTACATATCAATCCTTTTATCTCAAGCCACGGTACCCTAGAATCACTTTGTGTTAGACTTTGGCCAGAATCAAAACCCACAAACCAATTGGGTGTTCAGAAGCCGTCCTTTAGGGTCCCTTGCCAGCAGTCAAAACCTATGCTTTGGGGATCAATACCTGTCTGACCCAATTGCTGAATATCTGAAGTATGAAAGAAGTCAGAAAAGTCTTGAAATATCTCAGGTGTTTAAGACCATCTCCCTTGTGACCACACACAAAAATGCAAGAGTCGTTAGTCCACAGAAGGCAACTTTTCTCCCTTTGTAATACATATATTTTACATTGCTGAGACACTACTGATGGACTAATCATCTCAAACTATGTGGACATTGCGTCTTCCCCAACAGATTGACCAACATATAAAGTAATAGTTTTGAAAAAGGTCAAAATTTACATTAGGGTTGACAGCTTCTTTGACAAATTCTAGCCTGATGCAATTTAATAGTACACCACAGACATGAAATTCTAAAAATTGAATAATGACAGTGGAAAGCTAGACTGCACTGTGAAGGAAGGTTTCACGAAGGCAGAAACGTCTGCCATCATGTCAGCTGTAATACTATGTCACATCACTTTTGCAATCAATTTGCTGTAGCAAAACTATGCAAACAAACTGGCACACCAAGTCCCCCACCTGAAAATGTTAGCAATTCTCCAGGTTGTTTGTTTTGCTGAAGTTTATTTCCCACATTCAGAAATGCCTTAGTGCCAACCTTCCTTGAAGTTCTACCTTCTTTAATATAGAAACATATCCTTTGTTTTCCTTTTTCTCTGTGATCAGAGTGTACACAGAGGTTGATCGCTGCTCTAGAGACAGCTTTTCCTTTTGCGATAGCCATGAATAATACCAGGAAGAAGTGAATGACACCAGAAGAGAATTATTTTGTTAGCAGTCTGACGGAAAATCAGTGGCAGTGCTCATGTTTCTGAAACCTCAAACCACAACAAGAGCTGCAGATGTAGGTTTTAAATTTCAGCACTGGTGTGCCAAGCTGCTACAATTTCAAATCTTAAAAAAAAAAAATCACAACAACTTTAAGGACAGGTTACATTTCAGGAAAAGTCCAATCCTTCAAACTGCTGTACGGCATTACAAATCTAGCAGTTTAATACTAATGCCACTAAGCAAATGATAGCACTGAGATAAAATGATTATCAGAGGTCTACTGCAAAAATAAATCAATCGAAATGTCGTGACAGAAGAAGGGTAGTCTTCACAATCTGTTAAGGAGATGTCAGATCATCTGACTTTTTCCTTTTCCTTTCCACATATCTATAACTTAGACTTACAATCAAAGTGGAGCTTTTTTCTCTTGAGAAGAGAACACAATCCTTCTGGCCAACGAGCAGCTCACGCAAGGAATTATATACTTCATTTTGTTCCTAGAAGAAACCTGAGCAGCACGCAATAAAGTTACACCCTGTGGGCCCAAAGCCTAAGGCAAGAAAAGTGCTACCAGCCCTTCATCAGTTAGCCTGGTCTAACTGGCTGCCCAGGGTCTTGGAAAAATTCCCTAGCCAAGCAGTTTATCAGCTGCATGGCTTCCCTACCCGTTCTCCTTAACTGCTCTTTATCACCAGTGATATAGATAACCAGCTGAGCTCCCTTTGGTTCATTTTCCTCAGCAAAACTTTCAGTGTAAGAAAATTAACTCAGAGGTTTGGGATTTTTTTCTTCAAAGTAAGCTCAAAAACAGTGCAACTGGAAGAAGAGAAACATCCAACGTTGGCAACACAGCATCTAGAAAAAATGTCACCTGACAGTGGCAAGGAGAGGACTGTGGTTTATTTCTCATAACAGTGCATATGTTCACATGGGAAGGAAGAAAAACTAGGTGACAAAAGCTAAATTCAAAGACAATGGGAAAAACCCATTTGCTACAGATGGAGGCCCTCACTGTACAGTCATTTACCGTAGTTTAATATCATAAAATATTTGACACCAGCTGCATCAGTACTGTGCTACTGATCACACAATTCCAAGACAATCCCCATCTCTCCCTACAATGAAAATGCAAGCTGAAGCAACGCCATACTTGGGGAACTGAAAACACCTTCAGCTACATTATATTAAAATGTTCCAACTCAAAAGTGATAGAAAAGTTAAAATACTAGATTTGGGGTTTCTCCACATTCAGCAGAGAAATCACCTTCAGCTACACAGTTATGAGAAGTTTTTTAAGGCATAAACAATAGAATATTTATGTGGAATTTGTTTAATGGATTTTTCTATAATCAAGAACCTCCTGCCATTTAAAAATGTAAGTTACTTAAATGTCAGTCTTGCGAAGTTCCTCTCTCATTCAAAACACTGACATTTCCAAGGGGCATTACATTTTTATTTACTCCTCATATTGACAAAGCGTGTGCATGCTGCTTTACCGTACTGACACAGGCAGGTTCAGTAACAAACATCTGTTCCAATGCTTTCATTCTTCTTATCCCTCCCAATACAGTGTCCAGTTCCAAAATATGGTTTAAAATACAATGTAGTTTATTTCATTCTGGACAGTAATGGAACAAACGGGCCCAGAGAGATCAGTTCAGCATCTAATTAGAATATACACATTAAACACTGAAACTGCTAAGCCACTTCCCTTAGCAGAAGAAATAAAAATGCTCAGAATATTTCCAACCTGAATTCCACAATTATCCATAATGCTTTCAAAGTTCAAGGGGGTTTTTTTGAGTTGTCACCATGTCACCTCCCCCAGCACCCTCTAAAACCTCTTCCTGCTCCATTTCTGTCTGGCTACTTCTACTAGCTACAAATTCCTATGAAAAAATACAAAGTACCTCTCCCTAACCTTCCCCAAAACAGGATATAAACATACAAAGCAGTCTGGGCATAGCCAACCTAATCTCAGCAACTATCGCAACTTCATCAAGGGAGCACAGAAATTCACTACACTCTTAGCGCTCACCTGTGTAATTATCCAAATGGATGCATATAAGTTCAAAAGAAATTATCCAAAATTTGTTCACCAGTTAAGGCTGGAAAGTACAATCTTGTGATCTGTACTAGAACATTAGGAAAAATCTTTTTGTTTTCTGCATCACAGCCAAGCGTGAAGAGAAATACTTGATCTACCCCCACTCTCAAAGACTATGTAGGAAATGCAGTCACTATTACTGAACTCAGAACAGAATCACCGCATGCATATAATGACCTTCTCTCATTTTATGCCTTTTTTTTTTTCACGTTTCTTACCCAGTTTCTAATCTGAGGCTTTATTTTGCCTTTCAAGCAAAATTTCTTGCACATCAGACGTACCAAAAAGGTGCTTTAACAGCTCAATCAAATGCCAGCCATTTTTTCTTTTTCTATTATTCCATTCACATGTCCAAATTCCAAAATAATACCAAGTCTTCAGAAAAGGCCCAGCAATCACTAACTACTGCTGGTGTAAGACTCTTCTGATTTACTTCATACTTTCAATTCATTTGCTTACTATTAAATCAGACAACAATGGAACTGAACAGCTGACAACAAATTGAACTGTAGTAGCTTCCTCTGCTTACTTGGGTTTTGCAAACAGCTGGGATATTCTCTTTTTTATACACACACACACACACACACATATGTCTATATATAGACATATATACACACATATATTTTTTTGTATGAGGATGACTTTTTTTTATTAATTTTTTTATTAATTCTGTAAGTGATCTATTTATACCTCTCTAGCACAAGGAATATAAAAATACCTTTGGATTAATTAATCCACAGGTATTTTTACTAATTACATTGCTAAGGAATTATAAGGATCAGATTACCAATTACAACCACAGACAATCACTCAAAAAAAAAGAGGTATTTCACTGTTACATCCAATGACATAAAAGAGCTATTCATCAACTATTTGTCTAATCTCTTTCTGTTAACATCACATTAAACACTGCAGGATGGTTTATTTATCTCTCCTTGCTAAAGCAGAACGCAAAAAGATAAAAAACACACCATCTCTAAGCCTTAGTTCCCATGCTACAAGCAAATCAACAGACTGTATAACAGAAAAAAAAAAAATGCAACAGGCAGGGAAGAGAGAAGAGAATGGCAAATTTAAATTGGTTCTTCTTCATCCCACATCTTGTATGATGGGTGAGAGAAGATGGCAGACATGTCAAATAATATCCAGAAAGGATGCTTAAGAGTGTTGGAAACAGCAGTGCCTCCAACAGTGTGTGTTAAGGTCCCGATATGAGCTGGAAAAGATACTCAGTTAAAAGAGCTGCCAATTTTCAAGGAAATGGGGTTCTTTGAAATGTGGCATAGATTAAATTCTTTGTGCATTCAAAGCACGCACGGCTGGATTGCTTTATAGGTGTCTGTGCCGCTGCAAGAGCTCATCCATTTCTATGACAAACAGGAATCCCCCACATCAGGACTTGCAATGAGCTGGAACTGAGGGTGGCTCATGAAATGTGTGTGGACAACACACTGCAGAAGGAAGGTAAGCAAATTTACATTACTCTTATATGTCCGGAACCCACTCAACCCATAGAAGGACTCTCTCTGTCCTCCTTTTCATAGGGTCCAGGCACAGACCCAGTAAGAAGATACTTGGTGTAACCTTACCTGAGGATAAATAACAGTGCTCTAAGCACATTCTGCACAAGAAGCCTCATCTTTGCTGATGAAGAATGAGGTTTAAGGAGGAAAGGAAGGCAATCAGCAGGCAAGACTTGAAGCAGCATCATTCACAATAAACAGGGAATTCATGCCAGGCAAAGTTTGAAAACCAGCATCCTTCCCCGTCTTCAGCCCATGTCATGGCCACCAAGAAGGTGTTGTCAGACAGGAAAAGCAGGCAACTGTGAGGACAAAACCCTTAAACAAGCCAATGTTCCCCAAGAAAGAGATGGAAACTTGCCAAATCCAGCATGCCCTGGTGAATCCTCTTGGGTTATTTTATACCCACACACGGGACAGCAGGGGTAAAAGCTCTCTCAGTGCTCTCCATTTCAGTCAGAAACTGCACTGTGCCATCCACCTACCCTTATACCAATGATTCCCACTAGACTGCTTGAGCAAAAAAGACTGGTCACCAGTTTTTTCCTAGAGACCAAGACACCACGGGGCTCCATCTCACAGTCACAGGCAGCAAATTTGCGGAGGAGGCACAGCCTATACATCCACCCTTTCCAGACTGACCTTCTGGCTTGCTTACCTGTTTAGGGTCAACAGTGGCAGCCGGGGACTCCAGTTCTATTGTTACAGGACCATCGTTCTGGATGTGTACCTGCATGTAGGCACCAAACTTGCCATCTGAAAAGGGAAGGGACAAGACATGCTTAGGGCTCTTGGAAGGATAACTCATACTAAAATCTTTACCAAATATGCTACTAAAAAGAAAAAAAATACATAAAAAGACAGCCAACTATCAAACTGCAGAAAGCTACTAAGAAAAAACGAATCTGTGTGCACCCAGCTATGTGGTCTGACATTCAGAGAGGACCAATACACAACCAAGTACAGAAATGTGCATGAAACAAGTCTACAGATAATCAAGGTGCTCACAGTTCAGGATAGGCAGGATAGTTCTCACAGGCAGGAGATGAAATTTTAAAGGCTGTAACAGCTAAGCCTAGGGATCCAGTCCAGCTAACCAGTTGATGTTTTGAAGAAATCTTACATATAGGCGAAAGATAAAAAGACCCGAAGCCTACTCTGAAGCATTTGACATTAAATACTCTAGAGCAGGGGACATTGATGTGCAGCTCAGTTCCAGTCTGTTACAGAAATTTCTACATTCCTGTTTGCGACCTAGGCCATTCTTTGACAGAATTTGGCGAAAAGGGTGGAAAAAAAGACAGCATCTACTCCATCAACCCTGCCTACTTCACAGGAATACACTTCTAAAATCAGAAATGTCTATGTCATTTGTCATCAATGGCATTTATTAGCACACCAGCTGAGGCACAGACCACATTTTTGGTAAGCATTTGAGAAGTTTCCATCACAACAGACCCATGACTTTTTTATCCTGCATAGTCTACAAAAGCCATCCCTTTGTATGCTGTCTTCATCTCACATCTCATTTTCCTTTGTGCAAACTTTCCTGCTCCGTTTTTCCGAGTCCAGCTTTCTACTCCTCAAACTCACCCCACCCCTGGGCTGAGCCTACTTGGCTGCTGACTCCCACATATTCTCTTCTCCTATCCTGCACACCTGGGTAGCCTTTCTAGACCTTCCTGGTAGGGACAGCAACCAGAACAGACACTACCATATCAATACAAATGCATAGAACAGAAAAAGGTTTACTGTAGCAAGCAGACAGCAGTTATCCAAAGACTGGAACAGTCTCACTTACTAGGAAGGCAGGCCTGGAGCCTGTTCAGCAACACAACCAAAACTTCTTCCAGCACCACCTCGGAGAGTGAGCAAGAACATGCTGAAAGCTGTAGGCTCAAACTTCCATGGAGCAACCACCCATTGGGAATATTTACCTGAGACTTTGTATAGCTACAGAGCAGCTTTCCATGGCAACATGTGATGTCCCTGACTGAACAGAGGTCAAATCAAACTGTCCTGATTCTTCATTAATGTGTTACTAGGGACAAATAGCTCTGGAAGAGTTTTCAGTCACTCCCTGTCACATCCTGTAAGTCAGATAGAAGTCTGGTATTTGCTTAAAAGAAAAAGGAAAAAGAAAAGGCCTGTCCAACACATATGGGCCATATCACAACAGATCTACTGCCCAACAGCTTTTGCAAAGGCTGCATGCCACAAGCCACCCCATGCAAAGTTCTGGCAAAGCCAAAAACTATAGCCCTGCACAAGAGACTGCTGCCAATGGTCCAGTGGCCAAGGTGTTCCTCACCTAAACATCCTATAAGTCTTGTGTGACCCTGAAATGCTCTCCTCCTGCATGTGTCCTGTATCCCTAGGCAGTGACCCCCCTCAGTCCAAAAGGTGCTCCAGAGAGCCACTCCTGTTGACTCCCCATGATGGGCATCACACCTGGACCACAGACGGGACTGAGGGTCCCCCAGAACAGCCCTGGGAGGGGCCCGGACAGGGTTTCCGATCCTCCGAGTCCAGAATTTGGGTTCCCCTGCCTGCTTCTGTGCTCCTTTGTGTGTGTGCAGACCACTTTTGCATCACATAACCTAAGAACTACTACAGCAGGAGTGAAAACGTCTCCCCATCTACTCCACTGTAGGGTCAGGATCCTCTGGCAGGAGGGGAGAACTGAGGCTGCGGTGGCATCAAAGAATGGCACATCAGAAGTTACTGGCACATCAACAGTTACTGCAGCTGACTTGATTGGGTAAACTGGGTAAATAGAGATACCATGAAGCTGACAGTATTTCAGGAAAGGATCAGTGTGTCCTGAATGCTAGCTAACGGTGCAGAAGAAGAAAAGAAGAGCGTTACTAAATAATTACAGAAAATAACAGAAAATTTAGGAGACAAAAGTATTTACAAAGCAAGTGAAAAAAATCAGCAAGACCTGTTCTCATTTTATAAATCTGCAGGAGCCTGAAACATGTAAAGGGTCCCACTGAGAAAAGATGTCAGAGCAATCAAAAACCTAGTGATTATCATTTTCTAGCACAGTTTTCAAACCTTTTGCCACCCATGACAGATGAGAACCTGCAGGTAAAACCCAGGTAGTTTTTCTCTAAATCTGTAGCTTATGGTTTCACTGGTGAATCATGCAGACACACATTTTCAGAGATGCCTATAAATTACTCTCGGTTGAAAAATAAAAGCTTGAAGAATGCTTGCTGCTTTTGGTTAGCTGTATCTGCACACCTGAAGTCTAGCTACCATAATGTGTAAGAAAGAGCCTCAGACTCTTACAAATACCAACTACAGCTCAGGAATCTCGCTGCACAGAAAAAGGCAGTTTCTGCATCTGACAAGCACAATAAAACAAGACTCTACACCTTCATGCAATGAGGGAAGGATCTACTGACATGCTTAGAAAGTGGTTATATTGCTTCTTCAGGAAGATCAAGCAGACACTACCTGAGCTGCTGCTCCTAGAAGGGTGGTTGTTGTATTGACTGTGCATATGGAAAGAGATGTACCTATACAGCGATCACATAAACCAGTCAAAACTAATGCATCTTTCTTTAACAAAACAATAAACAAAAAATACCATCTTGAACTTTATTAGTGGGAGCACAACTTTTCAAATAGCTCTCTACGTATCATATCATCCCTCTGCTGTACTTTACTCACAGAAAAGGACTGCCTTTTGCACTTCCCATACGTGTATGGACCTAAAAGAAAAAGTAACCTTCACAGGCCCCTTTTTTCACAGGAGGATAAAGTGGACAAATAAGCCCCCACCTTTACCAGCACACTCAAAGCACTCCCATGTCACAAGCACCTTCTATCTTGTTTCAGCATCAGAAATATTATCAAGGGACATCTTTCTGTAACAGCTCCTTCCGTTCTCCTCATACTTAAACTTCCAGTCTTTTGACCCAAGGTCACCCCAGGTCAAGGTGACTCACAGCTCAGAAAGTTTAAGATTTAGAGCTAGTAGAAACAGTACAGTACTTAAAACAGAAATGTCTGTTAATGCTGCCCTCTTCTCAGACTTTCCCATTGTCCCGGTTTCAGCTGGGATAGAGTTAACTGTCTTCCTAGTAGCTGGTACAGTGCTATGTTTTGAGTTCAGTATGTGAAGAATGTTGATAACACTGATGTTTTCAGTTGTTGCTCAGTAGTGTTTAGACTATAGTCAAGGATTTTTCAGCTTCTCATGCCCAGCCAGGGCACCTGACCCAAACTGGCCAACAGTGTATTCCATACCATGGGACGTCCCATCTAGTTTAGGAACTGGGAAGGGGGGGCAGGGATTCACCGCTCGGGGACTTGCTGGGTGTCAGTCGGCGGGTGGTGAGCAATTGCCCTGCACATCATTTGTACATTTCAATCCTTTTATTACTACTGTTGTCATTTTATTAGTGTTATCATTATCATTATTAGTTTCTTCTTTTCTGTTCTATTAAACCGTTCTTATCTCAACCCAGGAGTTTTACTTCTTTTCCTGATTTTCTCCCCCATCCCACTGGACGGGGGGGGAGTGAGTGAGCAGCTGCATGGTGCTTAGTTGCTGGCTGGGGTTAAACCACAACACCCGTCAAAAACAGGAAGGGTCTCGGTGCCTTGCAACCACCACAATATGAAAGGCAGTGGGGGTTTCAGTCTCAGCAACCTCATTCTCTCAAAGGATTTAAAAAGCCAAATGAGGGAGAATTTCTTTACACATTCCAAAATCCTTTTATTAGTCTTAATCCACAATGTCTTGCAGACCACCACACGCCCTCATCTTCAAGCCTTCAAACATACTGCAAAGGTGATGTTGTTGTCAGAAGCAGCTGCCACCCTCCCTTATCACAAATTGATACGTCCTGTAGTTTCAGGGACCATGGTCCCTGCACAGTATGTGCTTTCGTCATGGGACACTTCTGAGGTTTTGTGCTGGCAGTTCCCTTATACAACAAAACCAAAAGGTTCTAGTGTCCATTGGTCCCCATGGCTCTTTTCAAGAAGTGGCCTCACTGTAACACAGCTTTGTTCTCTGCAGCTTCAGGGTCTGGTCTTGCCTGAACGAACAAGGGAAAGCTAAAACCTAGTTTCACAATTTCTTCTTAAATCAATGCCTAATCCTTCCTTAGGATGAGATGCTTCTTCAGCAGAATCTCCCCCAGTGTTGGCTGCCTGCCTCAAAGACATACTCCTGCCTTCCTTCTCTTGTCCCAGTGGCTACTGTAGTGTCAGTATATGGCAATTCATATAACCTTTTGGAGAAGGCATTTTTCATTTCTGTGTTATGGTTTCCTGAAGAGGTAAGTCGAGAGACAAGCCTGACTCCCCTACAACAGACTGATATCTGTGGTACCACTGCATTTTGCGTTCACCTAAGAGCACACCAGTGGAACACATCACCTCTGCAACGCTCGGGCAGACGGGCTACAAAGGAGTTGATTGTTCTGCCCTTGAATGCAACTTCTGAAACTCTGATGCAGAAAAATCCCTCTTCTGCACAGGACTGCAAAGAAACTGACATCAGCACTTCCATCTCTCTGTCCCAAAAGTCTGTCCAGATTGATTTTCCTTTTTCAGTCAGAAGGAAAGGAGGAGAAAGAATCCACCCATCTTGGATGTTGCTTGTTACACCAGAAACTTTGGGTAAATTTATCACATGACCCTGTACTGTCCATGGGAGACACTAACAACTTTCCCTTAAATACTATTTCTTTTCCTGCTTTTTATACCACAATGCTCTTCAATGTGGTAAGTACCTTTCCCCACTTTAAGACTTCTTGACTGATCAAGTCACCTCCCTGCAACATCCTCTGCAATAAAATAGGATCCTACAAATATAATTAAATTGACAAGTTCTGCTGGACACCCATGTCTTCGAATTCCTTTTCCCTTAGAATCTGGCATGCATGCCTTCCTCAGAGGCAAAGAAGATCTTTATCTGAGGTGAGACAGAGAAGCCACCTCTGAGATGTAAAGACTTGAAAATGAGACATAATTTACTTTCAGAATATTTTTTTGACATATCTTAAGCCTCATGACCTGGAAACTTCACACTGGTTTTATTCAGAAGTCACTTCTAAGCTTGTCTACTTGGAAAGTTATTCCTAATTAACCCCATGCGGGTACTCTTGCTCCAGATCAGAGCGCTTATTCCAAAGTGACAACACTCACGAAGGGAATTAGTCAGAGAGAATAATTCTGCTTTCAACTTGCATCAAACCTTAATCTGAATTAACCTCCTCCTTGTGGAACAGTCCTCTCATATTTACTCAGATATTGCTATTAAGGGAGTGAGATACTTCACACTCTTTGCCATGCTACTCCTTACTGCCTCAAAAGACTAAATCCACATTCAAGACAGAGAGCGAAGGCCCTGACACACAAGGAGAAGCCTTGGTAGGCCAAGTTTTTGGATATTACCTTGCACAACAGAGTACTTAGACCTGCATTCACCAGCTCTGCTCCTCAGAGTGCAGTGAGGTGTTTAAGAATGACCGAGAAAGCACTGAAGCAAGACAAGCAAGCACTTCTGATGCAACCTTCTCTTTCCTAGACATTGGTACCCATCTGCAGTCTTAAGACATCTGTATTAAACTAGGAGCCACGGCTCTGAGCCTTCTCCAAGATTTTGTTTGTCAAACATCCCCCTGCTCAGTGTGTGAAAGAATGGTTTGCACTTCTCTTTGGGGAACACTTACCATTCTGAGCAACTAGATGGCAAGCTCCAGATAGACCAGATACCAGACGGAGGAGCTGCCTGCCCAGCACCTACAACAGTGGCACAGATAGTAGCTCAACTTCCAACAGCCAAATTAGTCTACTGAAAAGATACAGGGACTAGAAAACACAAGGCTCTTAGGCAATATGGCAATTATTGATCTGTCTTTGACTCAGCTACACAAATTCCACTTTAAATTATTAAATTATTCCTCTAAAATGCCTTAAGCAATTTGTAAGATCAAAGGGAAGGGCACCTACAGCAATACAGAGAATCAAACTCTAATCTCCCAATAACTACAATTGCATGTGCACGTATGTGTATGTGTAGGGGAAATACATGAGTACAGATTTTGAAGACAGAAGGTAGAGCCTCATGCTGATACCCTAAGCCTATTTTAATAGTCCAGCAGCTCCTTCAACAGTGCTCCTTCCCAGGGCCCTCCCATCACCCTTTGTGACACAGTAGCATGCAGGACAGCCCGCAGCAAGTCAGGTTCTGATTTCTTTAAGACTTTTTCAGGGCAGAATTCAGTATGTTTGCATGCCACACTAAATCACAGCCCAAGTATTACAATTTCACCAAGTTATGCTTATTTTCAAGCAGTCCTGCTCACATACAGCCTGCCAGTGTATAACGGCTCTGTGCTGTAATACACCTCAGCTCAAGGAAACGGTAAACTCTGGTGATGCAACCACAGGACTTAGCCTACTACCCATGAAACTGCCAAGCTTCAGAAACTTTGTATGCACAAAAACAAATAGATAAAACAAGCAAACAAACAAAAAAACCCTGGCAAAGAAACTGGCATAACAGAAACTTCAATCATAAAAGTTTAACAGACTTGGATGCAGCACAACATAGACTGGCACAGTCTAAAAAGTAAGCAAAATTATAAATTAACAGGTGGTTGCAGTGCTGCCAGCAGTTTCAAATGCATGTGTTATCTGACACAATAGCACAGGCAGTCACTCTTGGGTTTCTAAATCTGTTTTCAGCATGAAAAAAAAAAGCAGAAATGAAAGCTCTTTTTGCAGGAAGCATTGGCAAACAAGTGCCAAAATACGGGCACTTAACAACAACGGGTATTCATTTCAGGTGTATAACTGCTATTCACTGAAAAAAGAAGTTAAAAAAGCTGCTGTCAAAACATAAACTGATTGAAAGTATTTCAGAAACAGAGCATTTTGCAAAGCCCAAGGATAAAGATGTAGATATACAGAGATATATCAATTTTTCCACACCTCATTTAAGTGAAAGAAGAAAGTCCATACTTGCTTTTAGTTTACGAGGACATAAGGGTCTAACTCAATCAAATCTTACCAGAGCAAACCTTATTCCCATTGACTTCCCAGGAAGTTCTGTTACCAGTTTCAGAGGCACAGGAACGGGTCCTAACTTAGTCATAACTCAACAAAGACGAAGATTCAAAAAGCACATACTCTGAATTCATTAGAACAGGAGTTTTCTATGTTACAGACTGAAAGGGATGCAGGGAAGGGCTATCAGAAATGCATTCCTTATCATCAACAAATGTTGATTGGGAGAACATATCAAGCTACTGGAAAGCTAACACAAGATGAACATTTTATGTGTGCATTTCACTGCACCTCCTTGGAAAGCACTGGGATAATTACCTTCATCTACAGTCAATATGGAGATGAGCCTCTAAATCTTTCCCCAGCTATCAGTATTCTGTCCTTTTCTCCTTCTTTTCCTCATAAGGAAAGTAAGGCTGACCATTATCTATTAATAGCCCCCATTTAAAAAATAGTCTTTTCTAGACACTTGTCTTCTGGGCAGGTGTACCAAAAATTCAAGTCTAAGTATGAAAACAGCCAGAAAGCAAACAGAAAAGATTAAGGGTGGACAGAGCACAAATGCAAAGGGAAGCCAGGCATTTTCTGGTAAAGACAAAACTGTTGCATACATGGCATAGAGTTGAGAAAAGATAGTCTAAATCAAACACTGTTCTCAAGTAGCACATTACACCTCCCACTGTCATCATTACCGTTTAACAGAATGTAAAACTAAAGTGACAGACGGAGCTACACTGTCCATCACACACTGGTGACGCCTCGAGTCTGACTAACCACATATGCCTCAGAAAAAATGCTCCTCCTGGATTAATCTAGCTACGCAACACAAAACATCCAGCCTTTGAAGGAGCCTGACCCCAGAGCTTGTTCTCATGGCTGCAGCCTCTCTGGGTTATGTCGTCAGAGTCATTGCTCACGTTGTACACCCAGTACCAATACAAGAACATCTACATGCCAAACTATTCCAGAGGAACGCCAGGGAATGGCTTGGCTAGAGGAAGACAGGAGTGATCACCCTGCTGGGCTGCTAGTGAAAATACCATAACATCCCCTTATCTATTGCCACGTAAAGACAGCTCCTGTGAAACACAGACAGAAAATTGCAGAATAAAGAACGTAACGATCAGGGAAGAGCACATACAAACAAGGTCCACTGGTCACATCAAGAACGTTACCAACCTTTTGCCCTTACCTTTAATAAGCTCTGGTTTGTAGGCTTTTCTTAGCTGCTCTAAGAAGTTGTTATAAAAACACTCTGCCTGCTCTGTGGGCATTGCCATGTGGTAGTCAGGCTTGTTTCCTTTCAGGATGCACTGTAGAGTAAATTGGCTCACACACAACACTTCATACTCTTTATCCATGACACTTTTGGACCAGTGCTTCCCACTTTCATCTTCAAATACTCGCAAGTTCAAGATCTTTCGAACCCTAGGTGGAGAAAAAGATAATTCCTAAATTGTCCCAGGCAGAATCAACAGGTACAAGTTAATGCCTACCACACGGGATGAGATAAAAGGGAAGGCAGATGCATATTCGTTCTGCCTCCACATAACAAGATACCCCTTTGTCCCTTCCTTCCTAAACCATGGGAATCTCATCACATTAGGCAGAGCCATAACCAAGAAAGCCCTTACACACATATATAACATTGTCAGACTATTAATTAATATCATAATTTTACAGAGCATGAGATCAGGACAGAATAACTGGAAGTTACAGGGTGACATAAAGATAGCATAGGAAGTAAGAAAGCTTACTTTTTACTATCTGATTTTATGTGTCACAACATTATTTAATGTGTGAATAACTTTGGGAATTTTAATCCTCCCACCACACTGGGAAATCACACTCAGTATGAAATGACTATAAATAAACTATGGTTGTTTCCAAACATATATTCCTCCAGCTCTGTCACCTCCTAGCACTCTTTCCAAACCCAGCCCTACAAGCCAGATGAGGACAGCACTTTTTCATCAGGATCATAGAATCACAGAATAGTTTGGGCTGGAAGGGACCTTTAAGGGTCATCCAGTCTAACCTCCCGAGGCACAGTCACAAAAATCATCCTTGCCAATTTGTGTGTGTCAAAGACAAATGGAATTGCTTCCTGAATGAAGTGGATGGTCAAAAGCCTTGGAAGGCGTCAGCACATAGGCTTAAATCACCATCACTGCAGTGTTTTAATGGTAAAGATGTTTGTTGTTTCATTTACACGATTACTAAAGTTTCCTTTAATAAGACTTTCAAGAGCCTGGTTAAGCTGATTTCTTTCATTCCTTTTTTTCAGATGCTGGCTTCCTGCCTTTCCTGTGTCAGTCATCCAAACAACCTGGTGTTGAGAGCACAGTCGCTATAGATCACCCGTTTGCAATATTCCAAAGCAACTTTCACATTCACCAAGGTAGGAATGAGAAAGAACAGAGCAAATGTTACACACTGAGGAGGCAAACAGTAAGGCAAGCCAATGGAGCATGTCATAATAAAAACACCTTCAGCTTTACTGCAATTCTCTACAAGTTTCACATGTTTATGTGAGATCTTTGGTGGCCTTTAGTCCACATCCCCACTGTCTACTTTCTCTTCCACATCTGCTAAGGGTTGTTTTCACCTTCGCTCAGATTCTTGTCTCTTCACTGCTTGAGCCTTTCCTCTTCTTGACGCAAGTTAGCTCAATTACCTGTTTCTTCTTTGCCTTCATAAGAACTGAGGTCAGACTTAGAACAATGAACAGTCCAAAGGAGACAGAGAAGCCCCTGGAGAACTCTCTCTTGCATGTGTTTGCCGGCCAAATCACAGTATTTTGTGGCCATGGAACAGATGGCCAGAGCCAGCCCTCCAGGCTGCCAAAATTCATTCACTTTTACAGAAAAGGAACTGACAAGACTATCCAGCCTTTTGGAAGAACAAAACTTCTCGTGTGCAAGCTAAAATGAGAGTTTGAGGTTCTTAATACAGCCCATCCTTAAAGGATGGACTCCTCCTGGGTAACTTCATACAGTAAAAAGGACAGACATTCAATAAAGGGAGATCAGAAAAAAACAACATGTTGATTCTTCCTTTTTGAGTCAGTTCTTCATAAAAAACACACAGACAAGGAATGGCAACAGATTTTTCTCAATGGAACATAAAAAGAAAACTCTAATTAAGAAAACTGTATTTAGGGTAAAATCTGAAGAGGAACTAAAAGGCAAACCCGAGTTTCCCAACAGGAGTGCCCCATTTGTTTGGCTACTACACAGGTATCACTGATTCAGTGTCAGAAACGCACAAATAAAAGAGTACAAGGCAAAAGGAAATATGTGACTTACATGTGCTCCAGCTCTCTTTGCGTATCTTCCAAAGAAATGCCCAGCAGCACACAGAGGCCTCGTCCTATTGAACTTATTTGTTCACCACCCACTGGGGAAGAGGGGGAAAAAGAAAATTAAGGCTAAATGCACTGTCTCGTTTTATGACACAGGTGAGTACTGATTTCAGCTGGCAACTGTACAACCACCAAAGAAAACATCATTCTAAACCGTTCTTCTCTGTCTTAAGTTTGTTAGAGAGTAAAGACCATACAGAAGCCCTCTTTCAAAAGTTTTCCCAACAGCATGTCTTATTTGTGAGGGACTAGCTCAAGATGCCTACTCCAGCATTTAAAAACACTGTACAAAGATTCTTTACTACAACTGATCAGCAGTGCTAACCAGAGAGGAGGCAGAACTCTCTCCAATCCTTGTAAAAATTATCCCCCTAGTTGATATCAATAAGTGTACTCAATTTCTTTAGTCCACCACACCTACTCTGCATTAGTTGTGAAGAGGTGATTTCTATTTGATATAGTCCTCATGGATTTTTGAAACACGACCTGCAAATACTACCCTCCTAGCTGGCACCACCGCCTCTTTAATGACATCTAAAATAAAACACAAACCATCACAGATCCACTGTGTTTTCCTAAGAAATGTTTTAATTTATCTTAATTTAAATTATCTTAACATGCTTGAGCCTGAGATGACTGTAGTTAGATTTAAATGAGATCTTAAAATCGAGATAAGCACCAGCTACCCAGCTGTTAAAACTATATCCAGGCCTATGCAACTGGGAAAAAAAGCCCCAAACATTCTGTAAAACAAAAGGAGAGCAGGCCCCCAGCAAAAGCTGAAAGCTTGTGTCTGTGCACCAGTGGCCAGAGCTGGACCATTCCCAATGGGCAGAAGGAAACCAGGGGAGAAAACTCCTCCCAAAACCTCTTCCTTTCCATCCGATACGGGTATGAGCCCTCCAGCTCAGAAATCTATCCTCCCACTAAGCACAGCACTATCTCCCTCACAGAGGGACATCTCAAACTCTTTTAACAGCCAGAAACAACAGTTTAAATTCTACCCAGAAATGTGGCAATAAGTCAGCCACAATCCCAGTGCTGACAGGGTCTGACCGCTATTGTACCCTCAGTGCACAAAAGCTGTGCTCCTTCCTTATTCACAGGCATGCTCTTCCTTCCATTGCTTACGGACCATCCACACACAAGCAGAACTATATCTTTAACGTGCAGGCTATCCTGCTGCACACCATCTTGCCCCTGGGCCCCACAGCAGGCTCACTTACTGCCTCATATGCAAACTTCTTGGGAATTTTAAGCATTTTGAACACCGAAGGTCCAACTGGTGCAACAGCCAGGACATGCCGCCAGGACACACCATTCCTACCAGCAGCTAAGCACGCACCAGGGCCATCACTGGCTTCCTTGACCCACACAAGCAATGCATGGTGGCGACTGGGACAGCACTGCCAACACACGCAAGCAATGCAAATAGGTGAGTCAGGCTGCACTGCCAACACGCTTGCAATGCAAGGAGGTGACTGTGATTGTAGTGCTGATGCATGCAAGCCATAGGAGAAGGCAACAGGGATGGCACTGTCACCACACACAAGAAATGCAAGGAGATGACTGTGACTGTAGCAGCAGCACATGCAAGCCATGCAAGGAGGCGACTGCAACTGTGCTGCCAACGCACGCAAGCAACGCATGGAGGCAGCTCTGATTATAGTGCCGACGCATTCGAGCTATGGGAAAAGGTGATTGAAACTGCACTGCTGACACACACAAGCTATACAAAGAGGCAATGGTGCCAGCACGTGCAAGCCATGCGACGAGGCAAGAGGGACAGCTCCATTGTCACACACAAGCAATGTGCAACAGTAATCGGGACAGCCCTGCCAACACAAGCAAGCAATGCAAAGAGATTACTGTGGTTATAGTGCCAACGCATGCAAGCCATGCAAGGAGGCAACTCTCATTATAGAGATAACACTTGCAAACCATGGGCAAAGGCAACGGGGACGGCACTGCCAACACACATCAGCAATACAAAGAGATGACTGTGACTGTAGTGCCAACACATGCTAACACTGCAAGGAGGCAACTGCAACTGCACTGCCAACGCACGACAGCAATGCGAGGAAGCAACTCTGATTATAGCACATGCAAACCACGTCCCTGGCAACTGGGATGGCGCTGCTAACACATGGAAGCAATGCAAGGAGGCAACTCTTATTACAGTGCCCCGACACATGCAAGCCATTGGAGAAGACGATCACGACTGCACTGCCAATACCTGCAAGCAATGCAAGATGACAGCACACGCAAGCCACGGGAGGATGCGATTGGGATGGCGCTGCCAACTCACGCAAAAGAGTGCCCGGCAGTAATCGGGACAGCCCCGCCGAACATAAACCAGCAACACGAGCTGGCTGTGCCTGCCGTGTCAAAGCACGCAACCCACTCCAGGAGGCAACTGGCCTGCCAACCCCCGCAAGCCATGCGAGGAGGCAACTCTCATTACACAGACGACACACACGCCAAACCACGGGAGAAGGCGAGCGGGCCGGCACCAAGAAGCAAGCAAGCCGACCCACGCCAAACCCACGCTAGGGGGACGCCAGGGGAGGGGAAGGAGGACCACCCACGCACGCCAGCCGTGGGTGAAAGCGAGGGGGACGGCGCTGCCCACACACACAGAAGGAAGGCGAGGAGGGGAAGGCGCTGAGGGGCCCTTGCAGGCCGCGGCGGGGAAGGGGGAGGCGGGGAGGGGGGGGAGGGCGGGCGGAGCGTACGCTCCGCCCGCCCTCCCCCCCCTCCCCGCCTCCCCCCGGCCCCGGTGACCCTCCCGGTGGCGGCACACTGACCTGTGACACTGGCCTGGGCCACCCGCTGAACGATGGCCTTCATGGTGGCGCGGCCGCGCAGCGCAGGCCCGGCGCCGGTTACCGGAGTGGGGAAAGGCGACGGCGCTAGGCAACGGCGGCCGCTCCCTGCCGGACCGCGCTGCTTACAGCGCCCCCTGGCGGCTCGGAGGTCCTGCCGCAGCCTCCCCGGGAGAGCCGCTATAGGTCTGTAAGGGATGTGTATACATATATAGGGTGTATGTGCTGTATGGCATAGGCATAAGCGGTGCCTGTAGGGGTTTCCCCCTACAGGAAGCCTCTGTAGAAAAGGGAGGGGTCGACAAACGTTTTGCGTGCCGAGGGGCTTCTTTTCTCCGAAGGGAGTTGATGCCTATAGGGTCTTTAGCGGGGCGGTGCCTATAGAAAGGAGAAAATGCAGGTAACCGGGGTGGCATCCTCTATGCGTATGGCTATAGGGGAACAGGGGGGTGCCCACAGAAATTAGTGGCTGGGATAAGCCTTCTGGAAAAGGAGGCGGTGCCTGTAGGGACCAGAGGAGCCCATATAGAAAGGCGGGTCTGTAGGCGCATAGGCTGGCCCTCGTGGTATAAAAGCTCCTATAGAAGCTGGGGGGTGTGGGCAGAGGGGCTGGAGACAACAAGGTGGTGTCTGCAAGGACTGTGAGGAGACCTTACAGAAACCAGGGCAGGGCAGGGGGTATCCTAGAAAAGGCTACAGGGAGAGCAGGCAGCTCCTATAGAAACGGGGAGGTGTCTGCAGGGGCAGGGAGAAGCCCCTACAGAAAGGAAGGTCTGCTTGTGCAGGGTCTCGGGTCAGCTTCCTCTAGAGGCTGTATCTATAGGGACTGGGGGAAGCCCCCTGTAGATAGTAGAGGCTGGGGCAGCCTTCTAGAAGTGTAAGTGGTGGCTGCAGGGAGCCCCTATAAGCAATGAGGGTCAGCAGTGAGAGAAGATGGGGGAAACGCCTATAGAAAACAGTGGCCAGAAGCAGCTTGCTGTGACAGGAGGTGATGTCCATAAGGACCAGGTAAAACCCCATAGAATGAAAGTTAGTTACAGCCACAGCAGCTGGGGGGGAGTACCCTACAAGAGGAGGTAGCATGTGTAAGGATCAGGGAAACCCCTATAGAAACAAAGGCCCAGTAGAGGGCCTGGAGCAGAAAAAGTTTTCAGCTTACAGTAGTTTCTCTGCACTTGCAGTTCCTCTCTTGTAAGCTTTTATTTGAAGGATGATTAACAACTCTCATATCCCAAATGTTCCTTCCCATTTACTAATCGTTCTTAAGTACCCATTTCAAAGCTGACCAGTTGAGGAGCCATTCCGGGTACGTCCCGATCACCCAGGTACATCCTGCACACCAGCTGGGAAATGAACTTCATGAAAATAACCGCAACAGCCACCTGGTCAGAGCGTTGGACCCAAGACACCAGGCAGCGCGCAGATTCGTTAACATCTCACAACATGCCTAGTTGAACCCAGTTCATGTTTAGTAATTTGAATATACGTGCAAAGAACAGCAATGATCCGAGCAGATGAGAAGATCTGCAAGTTCTACGAAGTTGTGTCAGAGACGGAGCTGTCGTTTCAGCAATGGAAGAGAAAGTTTTCCACCGACGGTCTGGTGCCAGGCACCAGGATGACTATCTCGGAGAAGCCAGCTCCAGCACCAAGTTCTGAGCTTCCAGACCATTCAATTTTCAGAAGGAGGGCTGTCATTAGGATCAAAGAATGATTTCACACGCCTGAGTAGTCGAGTAATAGGAGGCTGAACTTCCTTGTATGTTATTATTGTTGTCACTTTAAATCCTAAAGCTGTTTCTCTAGTGTATACTTCCTTGTGGGTTGCTTGGTTTGCCTGAGGATCACTTTCATTCTCTAAGGAACAGGGAGGGTAAGGGGGGAGAAAAAAAAAGAGCATAGCAATAAAAATGTTTTATCCCTTCATCATGGCAAAACAGCAGCTGCATAGGCATTCGGTCTTCTTTTTGCTTTTTCTTAAACACTGAGAAACAGATAGCGAACATCTGGTGACTGCATCGACAGAAAGTGATTTACTAGGGTAAGTTAGGTTGCTGCACTGGTACTGGACTAGTATCAGTACTACAGTAGCAGCAATAACAAGTGGCTTCCAAGTTATCCACATTACAGCTAGCTCCATGTTACTACATCTCAATAAGCAGCAGGCTGCTGAGGAAGAGCAACAGGAACACGGAGAGCCAACAGAATAGGATATTTTCAGTTGGAAGGGACCTACAATGATCATCTAGTCCAACTACCTGAGCACTTCAGGGCTGACCAAATATTAAAGCGTGTTATTAAGGGCATTGTCCAAATGCCTCTTAAACACTGACAGGCTTGGGGCATTGACCACCTCTCTAGGAAGCCTGTTCCAGTGTTCAGCCACCCTGTTCGTTAAAAAATACTTCATCATGTCCAGTCTAAATTTCCCTGGATGCAGCTTTGAACCATTCCCACGGCGCAAATAAAAGCACCAAGTCAGAAAGGGTCTAGAGCCTGTTCTTGTCACCAGAGATAAAAGCACATGCTTTTCCCACCAACACGGGATTTATCTCCCTTCCGGGTGAACCTCCTCGGGATGCCAGGAGGCGCTGGGCGCCCACCCTACCAGCAGGAGCCCTCACACTCGGCGGCCCCACAGCTCCAAGAGCCCCGAGAGGCAGGCAGGCAGGCAGGCTGCCAGGGCAGTTCAGCGCTGGCAGCACCCGACGCTGCCGTCCTCGGCCGAGGGAAGAGCCAGAACCGGGGCTGGGAGGGGGGAACCCCACCGCCGCCTTTCCCGCGGGCTCCGGAGAGCGCCCGAGCCCCGCCCCCAGCCAAGCCCCGCCCCCTTGATCAAGCCCCGCCCTCGGGGCACTCCCTCCGCCAAGCCCCGCCCCTTAGCCACGCGCCCCCTCAGCTCAGCCCCACCCCCTCGGCCGCCTCAGGCACTGGCGGCCGCCGCCGCCGCCGCCGCCGCGCTCCGCCGAGGTGACCCCAGGCGGCGTCCCCGGACTCGTGGTCGCTCTAGCCCGTACCGGGCCCGCCGCCGCTCTCCGTGCCGCCGCTGTTGAAGTTGTAGTGGAGCATGGCCCCCAGCATGGTCCAGCCGCCCAACGAGTAGAGCAGCGCCGCCCGCGCGTTCCACACCGCCGCCCGCATCGTTGTTCCCCCCCCCGCCCTGCCTTCCTCAGTAACCCCCGCGCTCATTGGTCGGGCCCCGCCGCCAATCGGGCGCCACGCCGCGCAGCGCGCGCGCATGCGCCCTGGGCTGCGGAGCGGGAAGGAAGCGGAAGATGGCGGCGGGGAGGCAGGGGCTGCTGCCGCCGCCGCCGCCGCCATAACCGAAAAGCTGCGCTCCTGCTGGAAAACACAGCGCCTGGGGGCGGTGGGAGGATGGCGGCAGGATGAGGGGCAGAGCGGGTTACGCGGCGGCGGCCGAGAACCCAGTTTGGGGGGGAGCTTCGCGACTGACGCGGCCGAGGGGGTGTGAGGTGATTCAGGCCGGCGCAGGGAGCCCACCGGGAAAACGGCCTAACTCGGGTGCAGAGCCCGAGTTAGCAAGAGCTGCACCGCCGGCTTTCAAGCCTGTTAACGCTGGGCTGAAGCGAGAGAAGGCAGGGCCTGACGTGACCCTGAGGCAACGCTTCAGCATGCCACCATCGTGCTCAAAGCACAGGTTGTACATTTCGCCCTGTCCCTGCGTCTGTCAAAGCGTTCTCCACCATCTAATACGTCTTCTGCACTGCCTTACCTTTAGAAGCTCCTCGAAATTATTTTCCAATAGCATGTACACACCCCAGTGTTACTTTTCCAACAATGAAAAGGAGGTAGGCCAAGTCCATTGCACATACAGCTGAATTAGGGATAGCACTAAATAGCAATGCTCTTACCCGGTTTTATTTTTCATTAATACAGTCCCTGGTTGCTAAAAGACACCTTTTAAGAACACGCAACATTAAAAATTAAGCTAAAGACTGTTAAAATCTGTATTGGCTAAATCATCCTTTAGTTCTAATTACAATGTATGAAAAATGTAGAGTAAACAGAATATAGACAAAAAGGAATACAAATAAATTAATATCTAGAAGGGCCAAGTAAAAAACTCTCCCTGAATATTTATTTCATTTAATACTTAAAAACCTTAGTCTAAAAGAGAGACAAGGAAATGTAAATTAATTGCTCCACTTCTGTCATCAACATGATCTATGTAACTCTTCTGCCCTTGCTTCTCGGTTTGATCAAAGTCATGATGCACTTGAAACTGCCAGCTTTTTTAGATGGTCCATGAATACCTGGAGACTAACATCATCTGTCAAGATTGGAGCTCCCGATTCCTGCAGAAAAATAAATAACGAGCCTAAAACAGTGGTATTAACACTGGGGACTAACTGAAAGCAAACCAGATGTCAGCACTCTGAACTAATTGCCTGCTAAATCAATCACCTTTTTTCCTGCAAAGGACAGATCTAGTGGAAAGATGCTACTCTGGCAACAGTAGTGACACTATCCTCTAGTGCAATCGGAGCTGCTGGAAAAAAGAAAGTCTCTTCTCTCTAAAGCATTAGGAATTTTGCTGTGCAAGCTCTACACAAAGGTGAAGAGGATATAAAAGTCCAGTATTCTCAGAAAATTCGATCTGTATCCATATGCTAGTTACCTTTTCCAGAATACTGAATACACTGCGACTTAAGGGTTTAAAATCATATTTGTAGGGAAGGGTGAGGATAAAGTTCTACATCAGGTCATCTGAAACTTGTAAGAACATATTCTGCATCAAATTAGCTGCTTCCTTCAAAAGCAGCCACCACAGAAAATTCTCCTGGTCTGCCTGTGCCCCACGTGTAGCTGGGATACAGGAAGGGAGGTCAAAGGGGCAAAGCACTCCTTGTGGAGACCACTCATCTCCTGCCATCAAGCTGCTGAGGTACTGAGCTGTTGTGGCAGCGCCTTTATGTGGACAGCCGTTCCTTGGATATATTGAAAAAAAGCCCCAACGCCAGCTGGATTTTGCTGAAAATTTGGGGGGATTCAGTACAAGAACAGGAACACAAGTTTAGTCATCCAGGCTTGAAAACTGTATTCTGATCATCTTGTCATCTAGTGCTCCCCACCAACAACCATGGACTGGAATAAGCATGCTGAATAAAAATCTAACCTGCCTAAGCTTTAGAGACAAACCTAATAAATCAGTTGTGTCTTTTAAAATGCTACAATTACTGCAGTCTCAGCTGGTAATTCCATTATTGGATCCTTTGGTACATAGAAATAACCTTGTTTCCTTGCACCGCAAAGCATGGTAAGATGTTCAAATCCAGTCACATATGCCTGCAAAAAGCTCTTGGGCAAGAAGTGGAGGACAAATGTAACCTGCTCCCAGTTTGTGGCCATGTGATGAAACAGGATGGCTAAGGCGTAGACAAATATGTAATTGTACAGTTTACAGCATTCCCAAACGTGACCAGCTCTTCCATTGCTTACCTGTCCCCACGCATAGAGGTTATTGTGGGTCTGAGAAGGGTTCACTTTAGACAAGAGGAACCGGGCCTATTAAGACAAAACATTAGAGAAGTAGTTTTGCAAAATGACAGACCTGTCAGCTCCCTCAAGACTTCTTACCGCCTTTGATACACTACTAGTGATGTTCCTCTGCTTTTGCAAGCAAGGTAGTAATTTAACTTAAACAGGTTTCAAGTCTAGAAACAGCCCTGCTCCACAGAAAACTTGTCTCCAAGGGGCAGAGAGTGCTCTGCTACAGCAAGCGGCACTCGCCTGGCAGAGCAGCTCTGGTTCCATGCGACACAGGCATGTCACCAGCACTGTCCCTCTCATGCCCCCATCTGCCTTTCAAAAAGAGGTCAGTGGAGGACCAGCATAACATGGTCACATCAAAAATTAGTACCAAATCTTTGGTTTGGAGCATGAATTCCTGCCTCTTCACTGCTACAAACAAGCCAGGTACAGACAAGCACAGCACAACTGCAGTTCCAGGAAGAACAAAAATAGGAACTATTTTATATCCTCATTCGGCATTAGAGAATAAAGGAACAGATGGTCAATCATTCAGCATAACTTGGCTGTCCTAGCAAGCTAAGTGTCCTAGCACTCCCTGTCTTGGTTAAGTTTAGATACATAGCCAAATCATTTCTTTCCCACCTCTTTGGGGGATAGAAAGATATTTAAGCTGGCTTTTTCTTTTTTTTCCATCCTCAGATTTCAGAAGCATATCCAGCAAGTGACTGGCTTATTAAAAGACAAAGTTGTAGTAAAAGCTCATGAGAAAATAGCAGGCTCTGTACTTTGAAGAGCTAAATTACCACTGTATTTAACTTACAGAACCATCCTTTTAGTAAAGCAGCAAGACAGCTATTTGCTCTATTCAACAACAGAAAGAGTTCCTCAATAAACCTCCTTACCTGACTGCCCCCGTGTTCCGTGTGGATGTAACGCGGCATTGGGAATCTAGTCTGCAAGATTTCCTGGGCGTCATCCAGTGGGGCTTGCAGTAGGTGCTTGAAGTTTTCATATTCAGGCATGTCTTGGTAACCAGCTTTCTGCCACTGTGCAATAGTCTATTGAAGGGACAGGGAGAAAATTAAAAAATAGTAGAGATGTTGGCAAGCCTTCCCTTTTTAACCCACACGTCTTAAGGCAGCAGAACATTACACGTACTTCTGCTTACAGAGCACAGGGCAAATGCACATTTTCACTACTCTGGCAATAACATTATTTAGTTTCTGTTCCTGAATTTAAGAACAGGCATTCAACACAAAAGCTAGCAGCAGTTTGTGCAGTGCAAGAGCAATTCGTTGAAAGGGATCTTCAAGCCTTTATGTTTCAGCCTGCACCAACATAGAAACACAAAGCATTTATAAATCACTGATGTTTTGAATCTGACTTGGTCTTACACGAAGCAGCCACTGCCTTACAGTGGCTAACCACATGTACCTAACAGTTGCCGTGTACACATGCAGATCACACACTTAGCTCTTCCTGTGACTAAGTTCTACCCAGTTGCTGGGTGTCTTGCTCTGCAACAGTAGGTAGAAACTGTTCAAGGTAGCTCTGGAAGATTTATTGTCATTGTTGAATCAAGCGTTCAACTCCTGTCTGCGTCAATTGGGTATCCCTACTCAATTCTCAAAGGGGACAAATACTATATAGAGCGAGGTTGGGAGCTAGTAATGGAGCTGCTGCAAACTATCGTGCCGAACTTCAAGCATTCTAGTAGCAGTCATTAAATGAAGTAGCTTAGTTCAAAAACAAAGGTAAGAGTTAAAATGCCTCCCAAAAAGTTTTCACTAATAGGAATGTTTGACCATAAACCAAGATGGTTTTATTTAAACTACTCCAATCTGATGCCATGTTTAGGTAGAAGAAACTGGATGAGGGCCACTACCCAAGCAGGGCTATAAAGGAGATCAGAGATTTTAAAAAGCATCAAAGAACAGGGAGATTTCCAGAGAAAGAAGTGGAAAGCCAGTTTCCTCTTCATCCCTTACCCCACAACTACTTTAGGATGTGAGACATTTCTATTACCCAGCTACAGTAGTGTACCACTCCCTTACAAAACCTGACAGGACTGAAATACAGATCTACAGGTCTGCATACTGAAGAAGCACTGGAAAGCCACGGCTTTGGACACTGGTATAAATCTGCATGTTTAGAAAGGGCCAGTACCTAAGCACTTACCTCAGTCACCATCAAAGGAATACAAGAGCAGCTGTCAAAAACATTCAGTATTTAAAAGCAAAAACTGGAAAAATTTCTAACTGATTTCTTTAAGAGCAGTACTATTTAAGTGTCAAAACCCAGCAACCAAGTATTATCACTTATCTGAAAACCAGACTGCAGCTCTCTGCCCTGCTTAGTTTCAAGTTTCTCTGGCCTTTTCCAGGAATGGTAAGGGACCACCTTCATTAGCAAGCTAACATGACAGCTGTTACTCAGTGCAGAACATACTTAGCGGCTCCACTACGACTTTTTTGTTAACTCAGACAGTGGGGAAATTGTATTAAAACTGGCAGCACGTATGCAATGTCATTACGCTAGCGTGGGCTTTGCAAGCAGCTTATTTTCTACTAACAATGATGCTGTCTGCATGCATGGCAGGAGGGAGTGCAAACAGAGAAAGAGAACGTATTTCAACGTACCTCACCAAGGTAGATAACTATCTGGAAGAAAGTATCCATCAGTAGGATTCTGTCAGGAAGAATACTGCTGCTGTCCAAAAGCACTGGCTGGAGAAAATAAAGATGAAAAGTCAGGCACCACTAAGCCTTCAGAACTGTGTTAACCTTCATGGGTGGCCAGATAGCTTGCTCAGCCCTGCCCGTATAGATGCAACTCCACCAACGGCTGCTCAGTCCATGCGAACGCCCTGCAGAGCCCAGTCAGCCTCCTGCAGCATCACTGAATGGAGCAGCACGTTATCAGCAACTGTATGAAGCACAGGATGCGAGAGAGCAATTTCTATGGCTATCCAAGTTTAATTCGAAATGATCTTGAACAAGAGTATCTCAAGAATAATAAGAAATAAAATGTGAACTCTGGCAAATGCTGCCAAGAAGGTTTCCAAGTGTTACTCCAACAGCTCCTGTGTTTCTTTCCTGCCAGACAGACTCATTTCATGGAAGCTATCAGTATAAGGGAATCCGTGTCTGTCCATTGAATACTTGCACATAGTTAAACACTGCTACATAAACAACTGAAAACAAGCAGCTGGTGGGAGATTATGATCTGGAAGGGCTGAGGCTTGCTGACTTACACAGTGGAGACAGCAGCCTCTGGCAGAGAAGCAAAAGTGATACTGACAGCAACAAGATTCACTGGATGGCAGGGGCCAGGGGCTGTGGCTCAGTAGCAGTGGGGAGGTTGTTCTGGGGGCCTTTTTTTGGTGGTTTGGGGGTTTTTTAATCGAAGCTGTATGCTTACTGAAAACACAATTCATATTTTACATTGCCCCATCTCATCCTTTAATAATTACCTTGATTAAAAAAATATATATAGGGGCCTTTTTGCTGAAATAGTGTTACTCTGACTGAATACTCATTATTTTGGATCAATCCACCTCTTCCTGTTAAACAGGGACTCACCTCAGGAGGTCCATGGAAAGAATAAGCATAAAGGATGGGCTGGATCATAATGAGAGACTGGGTCAAATCTTGCCTAGCAAAGTGGTGGCGGTAATAAGAAGATTCATCTGGACTGTTATTGAAGACCTGCAGGAATGGGGAGCGTCGCAGATGGAACATGAACTGCACCAGAAAGATGAGTGAGAAGAGAAATGTCAGCAGGTCTACCCTTTATTAACTCCTCAGAGTTCTTCCCTTATCAGTCATTCGCAGCACTGAACTACAGGACCAGCCCACCAAATTAAGAAAGCATCTGTTCCTCCCCTCTTGAATCTGATAAATGGTACAAGATGCTTTATCATGACTCTCACTCATCCTTGCACACTTTTCCCACGGCTGTGGGAAGTGAAGTTCTTACCTGGGGATACAAAGAAAATGATTCTGACAATCTGAAGGAGTTGGGATCATCTTTGTTGTATTGTCCAAATTTCTGACACTGTTGGAAGCAAAATGGATACTTTGGTTATCTCTCTCTCTTTTTTCTATTTTGTTTTCTTTTTTTAGAATTAACACCTTTTTTTTTTTTTTTTGGAAGGGTGTTCTTTTGGTTGTTTTTAAACAGAGCAACCAAGGCATGAACTTGACAATAACAAGTAATATAAAATTTACAGGCTATTTTTAAGTCAGTGGTTTCTGTATCTTACTGAAATGAGAATGATTATTTGATCTACTTATCTATTTTTATATATATATACATATATATATATATATATATAAAATCCAGATTTGAAATTATCTAAGAATGAAATAGTGCTTCTAGTACAACCCAAATTTTTCCATCAAATCAGGGATACTACGTTATACCTAAGCTGCTTTGTACACTATGAAACACTTCTGCAGCAACTCTCCTTCCTTCTAGAGCAGCAGCAGACTGGCATTTCATCAACTGCTTCACTGAAAATAAGAAGCATCAATGGTTTCAGCAATTTAACTATAAATGACTCCACAATCATTTCACCACGCAGCATGCCCATGTGTGTTCTGGTGCTCAAATCTTTATTTGATACTGGCCCTGTTTTTTCAGTGTCTGATGTGCCATATCTGTTAGTATCAACTCCATGTGGGTGTTTGGACAAAGCCAGAAGCAATTTAGGCAATTGAGGCTTGTGAAATTCAAAGCAAGAGACAGTATGAAGTTGTGGAAGTGATTACTACCCTGAACTTGGCACTGGTGAACTTGGCACATCCGAATGCTGTGTACAGTTTTGGGCTCCCCAGTGCAAGACAGACATGGATATACTGGAGTGAGTTTAGCAGAGGCCACCAAGCTGGTCAGAGGCTGGAGCACCTCATGTAGAAAGAGAGGCTGAAGAAGCTCTTTTTGTTCAGCCTGGTGAAGAGTGGGATCAGGGAGTCATATCGCTGTCTACAGCTACCTAATGGGTAGCTGGAGAAACGGAAATTCTGATGGGGGACAGAGAAAAAAAATAAAAATCACAGCGACTGTGATCAAACATGGGAACAGCTTGTCAAGAGAAACAAGAGAAACTCCATCTTTGGAGATCTTCAAAACACAAGTGAACAAGACCTGAAGCAACCTGCTCTAACTTCAAAGCTGGCCCTACTTTGAGCAGGGGAGTTGAACCAGAGACCTCCAGAGATCCCCTCCCACCTGCATTATTCTGTGTTTCACTATCACTTCTTTAATCTCAGGTTTAACCCTCTCAGCATAATGGGATGATTACTTACCCCATCACAAGTCTGCTGATCATACTGGCTTCTGAGCTATCGCATACTACAACTACATGACCATGATCAGAGCACAAATGAAGCAAGTCAGTCTGGAAGAAGAATGCTCTTTCCATTTCCAGAGACCATTTTTACTAAAATCAAGAGTGCACCCAACTGCAGTCTATTGGTCTTACCAGTCTGATCAACTGTCTGTCCAGCCATCGCAGAACATCAGGTCCTTCCTCCGATTCAGCTCTGTACACTCCCAGTCGTGCCATCAGCACAGCAGCTGCTTCCTGGTCAAACGCAGCTTCTATATGCTGGAGCTGACTCTGTGCATCTGCCCAACTATAGGGATAGTAAAGGGTTAGTGCTACGTGCATTCACCTTCAGCAAAATCCAAACCAGATTCATCCTCCCTGTGCCAAATACTCTGCAGCCAATGCATGCAACAAAAAGCTAGAAAAATTCCAGCACAGACTGCGGCTTAAGTTTCTGCCATTCTGCCAAAGAACTGACATGAAATACTCACTTTCTGGCTATGGTGGTGACACGAATGCGTTTCTGTGTACTGGAGTGTTGATACTGAGTGACAAACTGCACTGCCCCTCTGCCTCCCTGAGGTATTGGTGCGTTGTGCTGCAAATGAAACAAAGTAAGCCTTCAAAACAGGCTGGCTTTTCCATTGCTTTGTACACTACAGAGAACTCCAGGGCATCATTTGAGCAATCACAGAATAAGTACAAGCTAGAGATGGACCAGAGAAGAGAGACGCGTCTGTTAGTGTTGTGTTTTCCAGCAGCCCTCAGAGTCAAGTGGTGCTGGGCCCATCTAATATTGGGCATGACGCTTCCTCAGCTTGTCCCTTAAAGGATGGCAGCAACTTATCATCTCTACAGCAATGAATGTAAGAACAGCGTTATGAGGTCTGAGCAAAAGTCCTGCGACTCCACCATCCTATTCCCTACAGTAACAAGCCCACACAGCAGAGAAGACAGAGACACGCACATGTGGAATAGAATTCCTTTGGGGTAGCTTTCCGAGCTTCTAGCTGCCACACACACAGAAACTTCCCCAGCCAAAAGTTACTTCTCAGCCATCAAGTTATTACAGCTTGGAGGACCAATTCTCCAAGAATTTGAAGCTATTTATATTTTTATTCTCTACAGCACCTACTGGCAAAAAGACAATTTCTTCTTTGTTAAATAAATACAATAGAAAGAAGACAAGGAAACAATGCAGGTTTCATACAGAACAAAAATGTTAGGCAATTTATGCATATGAAAACGACCCCTGAGGCTATTTCTTTGGCACAAAACACACCATCCGTCTGCAACACAGGGGATGTCATTGCATTTTCTGGCCCTGTTACAAACAAATACTTCGGTGTGTAAAAAGGATGACCAAAAAAAAAAGAGAAGCCAGGACTGACCTGATTTACCACTTCAAAGTAAATGGCCAGAGTTGTGCTGGGATCCAGACT
This sequence comes from Haliaeetus albicilla, assembly GCF_947461875.1. Classification (NCBI taxonomy): domain Eukaryota; kingdom Metazoa; phylum Chordata; class Aves; order Accipitriformes; family Accipitridae; genus Haliaeetus; species Haliaeetus albicilla. The sequence goes on along the minus strand of NC_091495.1, from coordinate 2,217,385 downwards.
ACAAATTTTCCATTGAGATGTTCCTCCAATTCCAAGCTCCTGCACAGAATTGAAAAGAAAGCAGCATTTTTGTCTCTAGCAGCAGATAAGGCAAGCTTATGTTACATTCTCGTCAGAGGTACAAGTTAAGGCAGGCCTTATTTCTTATCTTTTGGGTGTGAATAAAGTTACTGAAGGCCATACAGTTAAAAGAAAGCTTTATGGGGCAAGAATTCAGTCTAGGGAAGACTCTCTTTTCCTAGGGATGTTTCCAAATTGTTCTCCTTGAAAACTCTGACATTCTAGCTGAGCTGTAGGTCTAGTCAGAAACTTTGCTCTGTTTATTTACTTCTTTATTAAAGATTTTTCCATGTCAGAAACTTACGTTTTCAGAGACACACGGCCCTTTAGCATTCAGGGATATGCATGGTCCAATAGCTCCTGCAATTTTCAGCTCCCTAGAGGTCTAGAACAAGATAAAAAAAGTTGTTTGTTTGGGTTTTTTTTTTAAATCAAGTCAGTCAAATAGAATACACACAGACTAAATCAGTTGCTCAGCTTTAATCAGATGATGCATACACATGGCTGTCAGGGAAAGCATCTCTGAGTATTCTCCTAGATCACCTACTGCTACAATTAGCAGAGTAAAAGAATCTACATAGTCATGTTTTAATAATGAAGACATATTTATAGTGACCACAAGAGAGTATGAAATGTTCCTTGCTGAGTAAGGAGAGGCCAAGCTCAGCTGCTTTTTTTAAAAACAAACAAACAAACAAAACACACACACAAACTTAATAAGCTTCCAAACAAAAATCCTCCACTGACTCCAGTACGGTGCTTCTCCCAAAACAGGCACTATGGCTGACCTCAAACATGTAGAATTTTCTACACTCCAGATACTTAAATCAACTTTTGAATGAACAGCATTTGTATTTGCCAGTTAATGTAATCCAATAAAATTAATCTCTCACCTTCACATCCAAACTTGCACCAAAAGCCATCCGAAATTCCCCATTGAAGCCTTTGTTAAATACACGCTGGAAGGTCTGCTTGAAGAGAGAAGTGTTGAAGGAGTCCCCCATCACCATGTGTCCTCTGGAAAGAAAAAACAATACACAAGGGAACTGAAGCAACTGGGAACTAGAAGTAAAGCACAAAGGATACATCCCTCCAACTCTCACGCATGCGAACACATGCAGAAACTGTTTTAAAGCATGCCTTTGCATAGGTAGAATTTACGTCAGGGAACACAGATTCATGGATGCCTCCTCCAAAGCCAGACAAGTTAATGCTCCATCTTTGCCAGCTTGCTTTCTCAACTATATTTCTTGCCATCCCTTTAGCTGCCTTAAAAATGCTCATGTTCCACCAGTTAGAAGTATCTCAATTCAGTGAAGAGCTTTGCTCAGCCTCTTCTCCTGAGCAGGGCTGAAACCACCCACACTACAGACAGGATAGCTGCACCACTGCAGCATGAAGATGGGCGCATGGGTCTGTGCTGTGCCTCCCCAAAGTGCCTTGGTAAACCCAGGCCTGATCAGATGGAGCTGAGTAACACAACCAAAGGGTCAAACAATTTCTACTCTGCTTACTGAGCGTTATGTGATTATTTACAAATATCTTGCATTTGCTCAAACCACCCTCTGACTCCCGAGACACAGCAGATTTTAAATGGCCAGTAAGACATGCTGAGTCCCCAAAAGGCCCGGTTTGGTACACAGCCTTCCTCACAGAGACCATAATGTTTTCAGCAATATAGAACACAGACATTTACCCCTTAGAGATGTCACTTAAAACTAGATCCAGGGAAGCCAAGAGTCCCTGGAAAAAGCACAAGTGAGCTGTTAAGCAGAGAAAATCTGGCCCACACGAGGAAAGCTTCTACCCACCACACCTGACAGTCTACTCTTCTGATGGCACTTCAGTCATGCACAAGACACAAAGCACGGCATCTCTATCCCATAAATTCTGGAAAGGATACTTGCTATCTCCCAAGGAGGCAGAAGGCATTTGCAAAAGACATATTGCACCATGCTTTAGAATACCTTTCTCAAAGCAGGACATCGAGTTTTCTACCAGCAGTGCTAATTCACATGCTGTTTTGAGACTTCAGAAATGTGGACTGGGATCAGGTGAGGTTTGCCATATAATTCCTGGCAAATTCAAACCACAGTTTAGAATAGAATGATAAAAATCTCACCCTTTTGCCCTGACAGCAAACTTAGCCGCTTCCTGAACTGTTCTCCCCCTCCAAAAGAAAAATACAGGCGCCAATTTTGTGCTCTCCTGCTATGAACATACCCGGTAAGGTTTGCACAACACTTCATCTCTAGCAGTCCAGTCTGATCCAGGGCACAGGCATAGATGTCGATGCAATGCCCGTTGGCTGCAGTGCGATTAGCCAGCGTCTCGTAGTGCTGGGGAAAACATATGTGGTGTTTAGGATGCCACAATGGGCAATTTTTCTACTGCTCTCCAGCTGAGGCCAACATGTGAAACACAAGGTACAAATGAAGCAATTACCAGTGTTGTGGTAACTAAACAGCTTTTTGGTCTTACTGCTTTGCTGGAGCACGCTTCTCCCTCCTAGGATGTTTGCACTTGGATGAGCTTGAGTTGCATGTCACAAATACAGAGAGTGCATGAATTGCACAGGATCTTTGCCTGCGGAAACCCAAAGGTTTCCAGGTGATACTTAAGAGCACAGCTGTCATACTGCTTTCTCTAAGCTGACAGGAACATTTCATGTCTGACCTTTTTACTATTTGAACTGTTGTTTCATACGTCAAGAAGACAAAGAAGGCTTTCTGGAAGTGACCAATTCTTGGAAGACAGGTTTTCTCCTCCCCAGAAGGAGATACAATGATGTTGACGAACTCTCCACCCACTATCAGCTAAGAAACAACACCAAAATACTTCTTTCTCTGAGAAGGCACAACACCATGCTGGAGAAGTAACTAGGAGGAAGGTTTTTTTTACCTTTCCCTTGACCATTCTCACAATTTAATGTACACAAAAGGCTCAGGCACTTCAAGGACAATGATGCAAATATCTGGACATACTATTCCCATATCAAGAGAATGGAATATGTTTCTTCCCTGGGGAAGGACATTGGGCAGCCGTCAACATAGCAGTGTATGTAGGTTTGTGTTATATCCTTTCCCCCCATTTAGTGTTCTGATACAATATTCAGTTTTTGAACATACCCAGCAGGCACTAGCACCTACTTTTGTGGCCTTCTTCATGAACCTTGCATTGTCCTTCTCTATGTCGTGCCAAGAACGGATGGGTGTTTTCAGTTCATCTCCTACCACCATGCCTGGTCCTTGTGTTGGTGGCCCACCTGTAAACAGCATTATTCTGGCCCCTGTGTTTGGAAATGTGCCCTAAAATAAAAACAAAGACTTATATCAGAGTGGGGAGGGGAGAGAGACTGATTAAATGGCAACAATGCTTTCTTTAGAGAAGCATTTGCATGTGTTTCTGCAATGTCATTAGGGACCTGTCACTGCTAAAGGTTGCCTTGATAAACAGCGATGCATTTCCTGACAGTCACAGCACCCTCAAGTTTAGACTCAAGCTACATCAAGCTTCATGTCTTCATAACAGGAAGCAGGCAGTTTCTGTTCTTTTTACTTACATCTTAGATGACCCTCAGATAAACCCAGTGCATCGTATCACGTCCACATGGTGATACACACAGAGACCTTTAAACACCTGCATATTTTACCACTTAGATATAAACTCCCAGCCCACTCTACACCAGCTGGTGCTAACACATGTCCAATGTCAGTAGAGAGAAATTGCACCTCTGCAGCCCAACGTAACTGGGCCACAGACCAAGCTGGACTGACACCTGCATACGTCTCCGCAAAGACAGTCAGGTACTTACTCTGACCAGCTCATCTCAAACAAAAGCACTAAGAGTACCTCCAGTAAGCCAACAGCAATCGAAAGAGCCACTCCAGTGGAACGTAAAGGCCTCTTTCCCTGGGTCACTGGCCATGGGTCCCTTTGCAGTTCTCCAAGCAGATCTGTTAAATTCATGTCAATCTTATGTACTGGCTGCAGAAACCTGCAAAAATGAAAATAAAATGTTTTCCTGCTTATAAGTTTAGAGAAAAATAAAGTGCCTCTTTGTTCCTGGCACATATAAATTGCACCGAGATAGTTATCAGAAGCAAAAAGTCATGTAGCATGTTCCCTTCTTACATCCAAACCTTCCAAGATAACAGGCCTGTGCAAAATAAAAAATTTTATCAAAGCAAGACATCAGGAAGTGACAAGAACGTGAAGTCACATACAGCACAGGAAAGAACTATAATGGTGATTTAGTCTAGCAAAACGCACAAGAGCTGCCACTGAAAAAGAGGAGCTGAGAAAGAGAAAACTGTATTCAACAGAGGCAAATACAGCTTTAGTGTTCAGGGGTCACTGCTTGCCTGTCAATCATTTTTTGGACTTGCTGTATTCAACAGAGGCAAATACAGCTTTAGTGTTCAGTGGTCACTGCTTGCCTGTCAATCATTTTTTGGACTTGCTGGGTCAGGGGGTAGGAGGTGGTATGTAGGATTGCTATGCAATGCATGGACCAGGTCCCCCATTGGCTGGTCAATCAAAAAGACAGGCCCTTGCTCCAAACTGCTCCTGAGAAATATGCTTTCCAAAACCAGCTATGTTTTTCAAGTAGAAATCTAGCTTGACTGGCAATCATGTTCTCGCAACTGCAAAGCCAAGGTACTGTAGAAGTCTAATACCTTGCCTGCAGCTCTAGTAAATCCCATCCATACGTATCACTTGATGTAGGGAAATAACTGTGACAAGACAATACCATTTAAATCTTCTTACAAAGACCCCTCTTGGGAAACCCAGGTTTAGAAGTGTGACCCCAAAGGGGCATAAAACATCTGCCCTGCTTTTCTGCTGTGCTGGTGCAGCTTACCTGCTTGAAATAACAGGTTGCTCTGGAGTCTGAAGAGGTCTTCCCTGTTGAATGGGGACAGCTGGCCTTGAAAGCCCAAGCATATCCTAGAAAGTAGTAAAGAGGAGGCACAGGAGATGTATTATTCAAACACTAAACATATTTGCTGTCAAGCAGTACACCCTGAGGCCTGCAATACTGTAGCCTTAAATACATTAAAATCTGTGAAATGTAATTAATTTTCATACTCCCATTAGGAACGGATTAATGCCATTATGTGAGACACACAAACTCTATCTTGGACAAGCTTCCAAGGAATTTACAAAGGCAAAAAGATAGGACAGATATTGGGAGGGAAACAGGCTAACAGTCAAGAGCACTGAAGCCTCCTTCCTCCCCGAAAGCCCAGCGCTTGAAAGACCAGCAGTGGTGTCAACAGAGCTAACAGGAACAAGCCACTGCCTAAGAGATGGCAGAACATACCTGTATTTGCTTAGCTGTCAGGTCTTTTGTGCCCCTAAACACGTAGCTCTTGGAAATCCCTTCGCAGCTCAGCTCGTGAACCTGGACCATTCTGCCAAAAGTGATAAGCCCCACCAGAGCATCGGCAGGCAGCAGACTTAAGGACATCTGGAGGGACTCCTTCAGCGCCTGCAAGTCCTCCTCTTCCAGGCACGTGTCAACAACATACAGGAAGATCAATGGCGTCTGCGGACCCCGCTAATGTAGAAAGAGATGGGTTTACTAGGTGTGTGCATATGCCAGATGACACTTTAAATGCCTTCAGGAATAAAATGAGCCCTATCTTAAGCACCTTGCAGAAATGTTATTTATTTGCATTAACTTAAGGAAATCTAATACATACATAATCTGTCACAAACAAGACAATTCTGGTGGCTTCAAACTTTCCTATGATTCATTTACCTGCACTATATATTCAATTGTTGAAAACTGAGGCATAAGCTCTGCTGGTTGGTTGACTTCAGATATGCCTGCATATGCTGGAGGGAACTGAAAAAGAGAACAAAAAATTAGGACAAGGAAGTTACAGGACAGAAATGTAGGGCCCTCCTCTGCAGTACAGAGGCTGCCCTGCTCATGACGTGTTTATTCAACTCTGTGTTTACTGCCACTGCACCAACCTGATTAATTCATGACAAGAGACCCATACTGCTGTTTTCCTAAGCACAGACAACAAGTGGCCAGCAGGATGGACAGCTGCTCAACCCAGTGTAAGTAAAAGGTAGAACTAAAGCAGTGACTATGTATTAGCTGAAATTCATTTAGCCATGTGACAGTTTCTGATGGCAAAAGTCTACTCAAATCTAATTAATTTCATACTTGGCAAGAACAGTAAACGTCAAGTGCAAAAAATACACTGGAAACACGTGGGACGAAATAGCATTTTTATCTCCTTCCTATGCCCTGCATACTGATAAAATCACTGGCAAAACTGAACTGAAAATAGACAAGACGTCAGGTAAAAGAGACCCATTAACAAGTACTCTGGCCTGCATTCGGCAAGAGAAAAAGGCCAAGGGAAGGAATCTAGAAAAGTGGAATTTATGCTTAACATCCTTCACCAGGGGAGGCCACGAGGGGAGGCCACCAATAAAATGTTTCACTGAAAAGATAGAAGGGCTGATGCTTTTTCCAATTTACCTGATTTCTCTGAAAACAGAAGTTACAAGCCCAGAGCTTGGCCCGATAGTCGACTTGGCTGCAATGGAAAGATGAGATGTCAATATAACTATATTTTACAGCGCAGCTTCACAATTATCTATGCTGGTTCACAGCACTAAGGAAAAAACAGAATATCAGACACTCCAACTTGAACGACAAGAGTTTTAGGGATTCAGACTCTTGTTCTATTGCCAGAAAGTCCCTTAGCTTATCCAGCCCTGCCACTTCCAGGCTTGTCAGCGTGACAGACCACTGACAGCTCTCCAGAGCGAAGCCTTTCGCATACAAAGACTTGAGTCTAATCATTCTTTCACTACCCTTGGGCTTATCTCAGTCATCTTATTGTTTGTACAGCTGTAGCACACAAGTACTCCAGCCACAGAGCAGCAGGAGCCACTCACCCAGATGCTGCACAAACACTGAATAAATAGGCGGTTCCCTGCCCCTAAGAGTTTACTCTCTTCAGCCCGTTACAACACACTGTTACTGCTGGTGCAGTAAAGCCTGGCCATATTCTTACTTCATGGGCCTGATCTCATCTTACTTTCTCTTCCTGGCCTTTTCTGCTCTTTCTCAGCCCAACACTATGCTCTGAGTATGTATGATCATCACATGATTCTGGGGCCAAGACTATTCCTCTCAAATTCTCAACAGAACTTCAAAGAAAACCTTGATGCTCATGCCGGAACTGACCTACAAGCAGCTGGATGTGTAAGAAGCTGGAAACCAAGTGAACATCACAGCCCAGACGACATTATTGGTATAATCAGCATCTTTGTTTATTTTAAGTTTCATCATTCACCACCAAATTCTCTGGGGTGGTAAGAGGACTGGCCATTTCCATACCACCTCTGCCTTAATAGCCTCCCCAAAGGCACTCATCTCTTCTCGGGTTCTTGCAGCTCTAGTAACAGGCTGGCATTCAGTATATCTTATTAGGCACACATGGATTTTAACAAACCCACTACCTCTAAATGAAAGAGGCTGCCAGACACAGGGCAAAGAAAAAGGGGAACAAGGAAGTAGTGAAGTTCGGATAAAAACTAGGTACCATCCAGCCTCTCTTAACATCCCCAACCAAGAAATTCGTACCAGAGTGGGCTGAGCACTGCTTTGCAGGTTGGCCTGCTACAAAGCACCGGTTCATACTGCACAGGTGGCAGGTCAAGACGCTCCTTCAGTGGGGTCAGAAGACAGGCCAGGGGGACAACCATCCTTGTGGCCTCCAGCCTGCTGGAAGGCCACACGTTCCAGCTGAAACGGACTCCATCACGCTCCTCGTTTTGCTGGATGAACTCCATGTACGTCGCCATGGGACTGCAGCTCTGAAAGGATGTAAGCAACACACGTTCAGGCAGTGGTCGCCTGTTTGGACAACGGTCCTGCAAAGAAGGTCAGCAGATCAACTACATATAGGCACGAGACGTTGCTGGACAAAGCCAATACATTACAAGGAGTTAATCCCATTATCAAATGAACCATGTGACTACATTAATCTCTTCTGTCCAGTGCTCTCATCAACATTCCAGACAATTAAAACACCACCAAATCCCATGAAGAAACAAGGAAATCTGACAGTCAAAGCCAGAATGCAAGTTGTTTTTTTTCTTCTGATCCACATTTAACTTTTCAATACCCACTCAGCCTCATGCTGGCCTCAAGGCAATCCTGCCTGACTCCGGTCAGTAAAGTAAAACAGGTCAGATTTGCACACATCCTGAAGCCTTCAGCTAAAACCTCGGGGGGAAAAAAGAAGGCCAAGTCTGAGACCAAGACACTCATCACAAATGTCACCCGGTTGCCAGCCTGACCTGCTTACAGCTGGAAAGGAGCACATGACAAAAGGGTCAGAAAAGGTCTTTGGTGATTTTAGACACCCTCTGTGCGTGGCACCATGTCCCACTCCCAGTAAGGGAGGAATTGAGAGTCCAGCAGACTTCAGAAAAGACATGCTATCCAAGGAGAGATATCCCCAACACACCAGAGAAGTCACTCTCTGTATTGCCTTACTAAACTCTGAAGAGTAAGATGCCAGCAAGAGCTCCCAGGCCATCGTTACCTTTGATGTCTCTGAGAAAGGGAAGGACAAGCCTACTGAAAAACTCACTCGTCGAATCCAGCCCACATACAACACAGAGCACTGGCAGCAACTCAGAGCCAAGAGCAGCAGCACCACAACCCGCTCCAGATGAGGAAACTCAGAGGTTCACCTGCAGCTGCAGATGCTCCAGGACTACCTTACTCCTGGTCCTCACTGCAGGCGGGAAATTCAGGAGGGCCATAGGCATGAGAAATCAGAAGCATCACCTCGCCCAGAGGAGGAGAAGTTTTGATGTAACATTTTCCTACAGACCTCCAAACTCATCGACGTTTTCTTTGTCCTTGCTATTAAGGATGTAAATCAAGCTCACAGGGAATTGCCCTGTATTTCAACCCCCACCTCTGGATGGACAAATGGAAGGGTTCAGCAACACATCCCCACCACAAATGGGTCTGTCAGGGTAAAAGTCAGAGCTGAGCCTCCCTATAAAAGATCCTGCACATCAGAACATCAAGACAAACGCCTGACATCTCAGGTACACAGTGCAACCGCAATGTAAATTTACTCCATGGTCCTCCAGCTGCAGCTCAGCACCACTGCCCTGCCCCAGGCTGAGCCCCGATTGCCCGGCTGGGTTTTGCCTGGGCTGTGGCCCTGCTTTGGGGTCAGGATGGCAGGAGGGGAGATGCCCCCGCCCCCATGAGGGCTGTGTAGGGCCAGGTGCCTGCCCAATATGCCAGCCCCCCACCAGTGCAGGCCCCTCCGGCCCCAGTCCTGCCGTGACCTCCAGGGCCCATCCTAGCAGTAGGGAGGTCCCAAATCCCCTGTCCAGGAGAGGACGGACCCTTCCAAAGCCACAGCAGATGAGTGGTAGTAGCATTCCAGTCTCTGTATGGGATCTGCTATAGGGCACACTGCTGACCCCCACTCCTTCCAGCAAAGCTATAGGCGATGCTGCTGCTTCCTAGCAGTGCTATAGGGAACGCCACAGATCACCCAGCTGCTGTGCTCAGCACAGCTATAGGGGACACCATACAGATCCCCAGCCCTTCACCAGGAAGCGTATAGAGACCTTCACCAGAGATCCCTAGAGAAACCATAGGGGCCACCTCTGACCCCTACACCGCGGACCCCCTGCACTGCTACAGGCAGCACTGCTGACCCTCAGCACAGCCCCAGGGAACACAGCAGACCCCAGCCCTGCCCTGGGGGACCCTGCCAGGCCCCAGCACCCTCAGCACAGACCCGGGGGTCACTGCCGATCCCCGGCCAAGGAAAAGCTCCTGGGGACACGGCTGAGCCCCCGTGCTGCTCTATGGGACACCACTGACCCCCCCCAGACCCTCCTGTAGGAGCCAACACTGACCCTCCCCAGCACTCTCCGTAAGGGACACCACAGACCCCCCCCCAGCCACTCCCACGGGGAACCAAACAGACACCACCACCCCCCCCAGACCCTCCTCACCGGGGACACAACAGAACTCCCACAAACCCCACTCACAGTAGACCCCACTGGCTCCCCCCCCCACCCCAGACCCCGCTAGAGGGGACACCACTGACCCCCAGCCCTCCCTCACAGGGGACGCCACTGACACCCCTCCAGCCCTCCCCGGTGGATACCACTGGCCTCCTAGTCCACCCCCCAGCCTCCCCTCACGGGGGACACCACCACCAGCAGTCCCCAAGACGACGACGGGGGACGGGAACCCCCGTGGACACCCCCCCCCCAGCACCCACCTGCCAGCGCCGCTCCCCGCTGCTCTCTCCCGGCAGGCCCCGCGCTCCCGGCAAGGCCAGCTCAGCGGTACGGGGTGCCCGCTTTCAAAATGGCGGCACCAGCACGCCCCGCCCTCCCCCGCCGACATCTTGGCTAAGGGCACCCTACGCGCCGTTCTGATGGAGGGGAAGCGGCGTGACCTTAACAAACATGGCGAGGCGGCGGCGTCAGGGACGCCATCTTGACTAAGGGTGCTAGGGGCAGCGTTGGAATGGAGACGAACGGGGTGCCCCGACTAAATATGGGGGGCAGCACTTTGCTCAGGGTGCATGGCAGCTCCGGGGTGTGCCGTCGTGTTCAGGAGGGAGGGTTGTCTTTGTAAGAGTAGAAACTCCTGGGAAACAGACACTTGACAAAAATAAACTGCAAGCCCCAAGCAGCCTCATCTTTGCCTCAAGTTTTCTAGCCCCCCTCCTTCCCCAGCCGCGTTGGCTCTGGGAAGCGCGCCAGGCCAAGCTGTGAGGCTGCCCAGGCTGTGTGACGAGGTAGGGCTGGACAGCTGGGGCAGCCGAGCCGGGGGAGCGGGAACAGCTGAAAACTGGAAATGGAAAAGAAAAAGACCGACACACAACATTTGCCTGGTTTGGCTTGCCCTGAGGACACGTGCCCTTTGACAGCACATCTCCCGCCATTCACGTCCCTGGTTGACGGGGTCTGCTTTCAAATAGGCCTGACCCACCTAAATTGGATTTTCCTCCCTTGCTGTTGCTAGAAAAGAAGCAGGAGTCTGCTTGACCCTCACAGCTGGCTTGAGACCACAGTGGTTCATCACTCTGTGAGGAAACCTGTACCCCAGCCTGCTGGGAAAACCCCAGTGCTCAGACCCTCTGGTGAGGAGAGATCCAGAAATGGCCACAATATCCAGAAATGTGACATGCTGCCTGTGGATGTGTGGTAAGGTTTGACCAAGTCTGACCTGCCCCAGAAACTCTTCTGTGCCTTGAAACTAGGCAAATATGTTCCCTCTTTCATTGCTTCCTTCTCTTGTTGCTTCCCACAGTCTCTTCTGAAGCCAAAGAGGCAAAGCCTGTTCTAGTGAGACCTATGACAGGAATCCTACACCGTGGCTTCGTGTATGCAAATCCCTCTCTGAACGCTGCAAACTTTCACACATACTTCTAGGGGCAAAGGCGTTGTAGTGAAACATCTCAACCCGCTTCTAATAGTTTGGGTGCTTGCCTTAAATTCATGCAGTGGTCAGCCTATAAATATTCCCTAGACTTCTGCGTGAGCATCGCTCCATCCTTGCCTAAAGGAAATTAATGCCCTGTGAACAAGTTTACTTACCCATGCACTGTCAAGCTTTCATTTTTTTCTGTTTTCTCTCTTTTAAATGCAATAGAAGTCTATGTTTTGAATATTTTGTATTTTCTTAAAGTCATTGATTAGAAGAAAGCCTAAAGTTTGTTCGGAAGTTGCTTGGTAACACTCAGCTTAAAACAACAGGAGCAAGATGTTTGAAATGCTGCACAGCAGCGTGGTCCTCTATGCAGGTTTGATCACCAGGCTCACATTTTTCTCACGTATGTCAGAACTCACCCAGTTATCATGTTGGTGTCTGCCTACACCTCCGATACGGCAGATGAAAAAAACCCAAGAGAGCCAGTGGTATGGAGATCTACTGATACCGGTGACATTGCCTCCCTCCAGTTAACTAGCACAAGAAACATAAAAGCTGGCCAGACCATGAGGCTTAGATTACTTGTAGAGGCTCTCTGTTGTGAGCAGCTGCAGGGTGATGTTCTTTCTTTCTACTCTATATGGGACACATCTTACACTTTTCTTAGCTATATGAAGGTTTTGGTAAGACCATGCATAGGAAATGGGGCCAACTTTGACATATAACAAGCAATTAGGTATATAAATATGTTTTAAATGTTACTGTACAGTCTACGATGGAATGCTTGGCTATTAAAAAAAAGGGGAGGGGGGTAATATCTCCTCAGCTTTCAAGCACCTGTAAAAATCTGTAACTGCTCCCAGTTTGCAGTCTGTGCTAAGAGTTTGTTTACACTAGAAATAGCAAGAAGTTAAACAAGCCATTGAGGAGAGAAGGGCAACGTTTTCAACTCTGTGCCCCTCAAGATGCTTCAACAGACCCTGGCAGTGGAAGATGATCCAATGAAACTGCCATTGGGCTACTGTAGTTTGGATCTATCGGCACTCCTTCCCTTCCCTGGAAGGGACAGAAGGAATTGGCTGCTAGATATAGAGCAGAACTGCAAAAGTACACAGATGGGGCCATTGTCAGAACACTGAATTCCACAGGGAGATTGGCATTATCCAGGGAATGCTTGAGGAAACTGCTTTAACCAAGAGCTGTTCCTTCCTTCTTCCGAGGGCAGAAAAGGTATATTGTCTACTGGAACATGTAACAGTGGAGAGCAATGTTCCAGGTCCAAAGTAAAGCAAAATGAGACGCTGTCTGAGTTGAACATTAAAATTGCCTTCCCAGCTTCTTGACATAAGGCAAGTTGTGTGCTCTGCAGGTGTTAAATTTGCTAGTATGAAATCTGAACATAAGCAGAAAGATCACAAATTCAGTAGGAATAAAAAAGTAGAAGAATGCTATCTATGCTTATATGCTAAAGTAAATAAAATTCAAATTACTTTAGCACTATTGTTAACATCCTCAGACCCAGGAGTTGCTCTCCAAGCAATATCAGTAAGAGGCAAAGCAAATCTGCTCTTCTGGAGTTGCTAGTTTATCCTTCATTTTACATCTTCCTCACATCGCCATGTCTCAAAAGAAAAGCACAGCGCCTTACTGGGACTCAGGGCTTCAATGCCATGCTGTACCCACCCTACTAGCATTAGGTTAATTAAAACATTAAACAACTATTGTGAGATTGCAAGAGGCGCAAAATCCTAAAGCCCTATGTTTCTATACCAAAGAACTGAAATAAAAGCTTTCCCATTCTGTTTTCCTGGAAAAATCACAAGCTTGCTCAAAAAGCAAGACAGAGGGGAAAATAAACCAGGCTACCTACATAAGCCCCAACTTGTTTTGTGTTTAACAACTGAAAGAGGGGAATGCTTTGAGCTCAGGTTCCCCTCCTCCCCGCCCCCCCCCAGGATCTCTTGAAGAGTGCGGAAGTGCAAGAATTAACTTTCTCAGGGAGGAAGTGAGCATTTTCAACAAGAATTTGGACACCATCCATGGAGCTTCTCACAGGACCTTTTTGTCCCCTCCAGGCTGCAGGCTAAGCTGGGCTCAGCACACCTGAGGGCCTGACCACCCATTTCTCACAGATGAAGTGATAGAAAGTCCCAGCCACGTAAAGCAAGAGGTGAAGGTGGTCTGTGTGTGGCGGAGGACAGCCCTGTTTAAGGTGTCTATACTCTGTTTCAAAGCATGAAGTGTTTGGCAGCAATAGGAGACCCAGCTGCCCCCACTCACTGTTGTTTCTTCCCCAAAACTGCTCTGCACATGGAGGCAGAGCAGGGTTTAAGAGCTTTCTTTTTCCTTTCCTGAGCCCTGGGGTAGCCATACCAGGACAAGACAGAAGATGGCACTCGAGCAGCACCAGATGAACCACCATCACGCTTCACACCTCCTACAGGGGCCAGTGTTATAATCAGAGTAAATAAAAACAAAAAAACCCCAAAAGCAGGAAAAACCGCAGAGCCACTCGGCCACGGCGTAAATGTTTTCACTATCAAAGCTTCAAGTTTGCCATTAATGTTAATGTTTTAGACTTTGGACTGTAAAGGCTAGACACGTTAAACAGTACCTCCTAACTGTACTCTCCCTCAGTTCACAATACAGCCTGGTACTGCAGTTAATGTTTCTCTTGGAAATAAAAAGCAATCTTGTGCTTGATTCCATGTGAAAATGGCATTTAGGTGTGACCACACTCCAACTTGCCATCGGACAGTCATCACCACTAGTGAGGAAACCACTCAGAACAGCCTGCTAGGTTCACAAAACCGGGGATGAGCTTTCTGACCCGGCAGGTACCTCCTGGTCCTGCAGCAGCTGGCCTGCGACCTGCTGTATGAGGCTTGCATAAAGAAATGAGCAGATCAGGCTTCTAAGTGCTCATCCATGTTTTGAGGGTTAACTTCAGCTCTCAGCTTTCTACACATAAGTGTTTTCATATTCAGTACTGGAGCTAATACTGTAGCTTCCTCAAAACATTACATTTCATACCAGTTTGTAAAAGGGACAGCTTTGGCAGGTTGAAGAGAAGACTGAAGAAACTCGGGGGGGGGGGGGGGGGGAAGACTATTAATGTCACCTTTTAGCACTTACTCCCTTTTTAAAAAAGAATTACAGACTGATAAAGTAGCCAGGTTCATGAAGAACCAGAGTGACAGATCATTTCTCTAATTCATTTAGAAACAGATCACACAGATTTGTGTTTTACAGACAGGAAAGTGAAATTGCTCTACTTTTCTCTATAGGCATGGGGTTTTTTCCGTATTTGAGAAGGACAAGCTGCAACACTAAGAAGCTTCAGAGACCACAAAGGTCATCTAAACCAGATAAACCCAATACAAATGAGCCAGAATTTAAAGAGCTTAATAAACCAGCCTTCTAATTCCTCAAGCTGTTCACTGAAGACAAGCTTGCTCTCCTTTTTCTTATTGCCAATGAATCTGGTTATACTGCATAAAGCAACATACCTGCATGATAAAGACATGTTGTTTCCCTGAAAGCTATCTTCTAGCTGCAGTAGAGCACAAACACTGTGTTATCTCTGCAGCAGCAGGATTCAGGACCCCATTGTGTTAAGTCCTCTTTGAATGCAGGAGGACAAAGGCAATGCCAGCCCCACACTTCAATGAAATTACCTTTGACGACATAACGGATGTCTGAAGCTGAGGTTAAGGCTCCCTCCAGTGAAGCGAGCAGCATTTTCCCCAGGCTTCAGTGGTTAAAGGGGGCAGAGAAAGAACAAACATCTGATCATTTCACTCCCACATCTCTTTTGTAAGAGCTCTTCTGCCTCTGTAGAGATATGCATCCCTGTCACCTTGAGACAACACTGCAACAAAAGAAAGAGCCGGCTATGGGTGCTCACACTAGCTAATACAATCAAACTCCTACCATGGACACGCCAGCGTATCAGTACTCGTTGTTTGCTCCAGAGACAGCATGCCTAGCTGCTCCCCAACAAGGAGCCTTTGCCTCTGTATCTATACCCTCCCTGTATGGGACAGGAGCCATATTTTTTTTATTCTTTGTACAGCACTTACCACCATTAGCCTTCTGTCCATGACCCACACTACAAGTAGGAAAAGGGGAATTGAGCAAGATTTGAACATTTCGTACATGATCCAGACTGCTGTATTGAAATAGCTGATGTAAAGTCTTCTACCCTTATTAGGTAAACTGTCTCCCCAAATGTCACTGTGTTGGCCTACTGTTTACTACTCATGGTCAGATTACCTGGTGGCTGATAAGTTAGCTGTAGAGGTGCTTGACCATTGCCCTCCCAACAGTGTCCAGGAAGGTTTATTTTCAGAGGTGCAATCTTGAAAATAGCTAGATGCAACAGGTCCAGTGTTGTGCTTGACCCGCTAATTGTTTTCCAGTGCTGGGAGGCTGTCATGAAGATACTGACTAGTTGTGTAGAGATCCAGCCTGGACACAGCACAATAAGCCACAGGTAGGAAGTTGTACCAGGACCAGACTGTCTCTGCACAGTTCTTGTGTCTATACTGCTCTGTCTGCTAGTATGTCTAGCTCTGCCAGCCGTTTGTTAACTCTGGATGGTGGAAATGCTGGCTGTACCATATATGCACAATATTTTTATTAAAAAGGAGCTGAATTTTTTTTTCCCCTAGAGGTTGCTTGATTATAGGTTAAGGAAGAGGTGCAGTAACTAACTAGTCGATACAAAAATCTGTTTACTTCCCAAGTGGGATTTGAACCCACATTTTCCAAAGGCAGTATCGCCCCTCTAATACTGCCAGATGGACAGCAATAGCCAGAGGAAACTAGACACAGCTCTCTCAAGAGGTCCATGGCCTGGCATACCCTGGGCATGAGGCTGATAACACCACAGTCTATACATTATTGCAAATTCATCAGTCCAGAGTCACACAGAGAAGGAGCCAGGGAGGTCACACTTATGAGAAACACAAATTGGCTCCACATCACAGGAAAAGAAGATTGAGCTTTCTGATGATGTGCCAGTACCATGCCTTTCTCAGATCACAAATCAAGGCCAGAGGCCATATTTATGTACAAACAACTGTCACTGGCATCTTTCTCAACCCTGAGGGTATTCAGATAATCTATAAAAATTTTCCCTGTACCATCAGACCAGAGGAACTCTCTCTTCTGGAAAACATATCTTCCCAGAATACTTCTACTCAAAATTTCAGCTGACATATCCACGTATGCAATGTAGCTGCCAGAACACACCAACACAGATTTGATGATGATCTTGTAGCTGTCAGATGAAGGAATAAATACAATGGATGCATCACCAGGGAATGGCAGCAATGGAGGAAATGAAGCACAGATGTACATGAGAAAAATCAGGGTTTTAATGATAAATTAGTAGGTAAGAAAGATAATAAAGAATCAATGAGTTCTGTTTGATATATTTAGGATCTTTCCCACATCAGATTCTTAGTCTTCAATTAGATGGTAACTATCATGGGAGAAAAGTGTCAGCTTTACAGCTTAAGCACCCACCAGTAGCACTAGTCTGAAAGCAAAGTTTGGGATCTCATTCTTGGCAGCACTCATTAGCAAGTTTTTCTGATCAGCTAATGACTTACTTTCTCTCATTCAGAATAAGCATCTGTGGAGTACTCGACACAATCCTTGGAAGCAATGCATCACCACCCAGCTGTTCTATGGCACTTTTCAAGTCACACAACCAATTTTTGGTACAAGAATGGATTTATGTTTCTACTTCAGCCTTAATCTTCAGTGCTGACTCTACTTCCAGTCCACTCACAGGACTGCTAACGCAACTGATATGTTGCTGCTTTATGTTTCATTAAAACCAAAGTCACTCCATGTCCTGAAGTTGCTCACAAATTTAGAAGTTCACTTTTAAAAAAGCAAGCTGCTTTGTCACCTTGGCTGTGAAGCACGAACCCAGTTTACAGTTTTCTTTCACTTTAAAATTCCAGCCACTCTGTCATATAAATACAGTTTGATGGAGAAATCTCACCACCTTCATGGCAATCATCAAAAACCTGCAAAAGAAAGCCCTATGTCAGTAATTATATACAGCAAGCACGATCTCACTGGAAGTAACATGCTCACATGTCTTCTGCTCTCTGCTCCTTCCCCAGTAGAAAAGCAGTAGTCTAACAGAGGCCAAAATCTACTAAGTCCAGTGCCAGCTCTGAGGAACAGTAACATGAGCACAACAAAGCAAAACAGACCCCACTATAGTAAATGATGCAAATGGACACATTGGCAAGTTTTACCTACATATCAGTTTACAATCTAAGCAGGAGAGACCAAAGCTAGGCAGAAATAAGTTAGCTTGTTAAAAAACATAAATAGGCAAACTTGAGATCAGAAAATAGAATAATTTGAAACAGGCTAAACTTGACCACACCCTTTCACATACAGTCCAGTAAAGAAGCAGGATATAAGTGGGAAACATCCTGGTCAAAACTAAAAAACCTGCCTCTTACACCATAGCTAAGGCATCACAGATAACACTCATAAGCATAGTTGGTTTAGAAAGCCATGAGGATCACTCACAGGCATAACCTTGCAATGTACTGGCTGGCCATTTGCAGGATTGTATTCAAAATTTGCATGCACCCGCCTAGTCATATTCAGAATTAGTTACTTACAGGGCAGAGTCCACAGGGCGTCCTGACTAATCCAGTGGGTTGTATGAGAGGACTAACAGCTCTGTACAACTTCATCTGTCCATCCACACTGCCTACCGTCCCTTCCTTTGCAGCAATAATAGTCATCTCCACTTTTCCATCATATATTAGTGTATTTAAAATGGTTTCAATGTCTTCCATTGACAACTCAACCTAAGAAACAATTTTTAAAATAAATATTCGGAAAGACACACGCTAATAAGTCCTGCAAGGAGGAAATGAGCAAACACCATGAGAAACAAATCCTTAGAGTTCTAACGTAGCCCAGATAAAGGCACTGCTCTCGCTAGGCACCTCATGGGGTTGTACAGATAAAAAAAAGCAAAGCAAATACCAACACCTCCTACCTCCCAAACACTTCTGGATTACGCTAGCCTTGGCTTCCCCAAAAGAACTTCTCTACGCACCTCAAGTGTCTACATCATCCTAGCATGATACATTTCCAGTTTTACAGGAAAATAATCATGAAAGAAGAAAAAGACAAGACTGCTGAAGCTATGCCTGTTGATGGTGACCAATAATTGCAGGGGTTTTTTCCTTCTCTAAACCTGCTTGAAGTACATAGGCTAACTTGAGAGAAATTATGAAACATAAACCGGTTGAGACTGTTAAAGGAAAACTCACTCCAGTTTCCATCAACAAGGATGTGAATGCTAATTCTTTTATACATCTTTGAAAACCCACATGTACAAACTATCCTGAAATCTCATGCAGCACTGAGGACGCTCTTCAAAAAGCAATAAAGCAGCAAAGCCCACTTCCAGTACAGTAACTGTAGGATACTAAAGTACTAAACGGACCCTCGCCAAATTTGCAGGACCCAACTGTTGCAGCTAGTCATGCACTGAGAATTTTGAGAGTAGTAAGATGAATCTATTCTGACCTTACTGATGCCCAGTTCACAGATATATTTCCACACCTCATGGGATGAGGCAAATGAGCTGTTCCTCTGTATCATGGGGTTCTGTTTGCTCTCTCGAGCTGCTTCTGCCTAAGAAAAAGCAAAGATGAGTTATAGTCAGTACTCACTGCCATGAGTCTCCTTCGTGGTTCAGTTTCAGGCAGGCTGAAGTATAAAAGCTGATTTCCAAACCATTTCTGGAACATGTTTTTTATTTAGCACTTAAAGCTATGTCCTTAAGACTGATGCATGTGAGACAATGCAGTGCACAACCAAACATAGTTTTACACTAAATATGACATAGATTAATATGAAGGAATATTAGCATCTGGTGTTTTTTGACACAAAAGAAGTTTCTGCTCTATCTAGAGCCAGTTAAAATACATTTTAATGAAATAGAGAAATGCTGCAATCTGCATAGGACTTATTTAATGGACAGCAGGCTTCTCCTGAAGTTATACTAGAGAAAATTGTCTTTTAGGCAGAGCTGACTGACTATTGCCTTCCACCCTCACAGAAATTAGGAGATCTGCAGGGAAAACAGTGACTTTTGCTAGGTTTTTTCATCCTGTGTTCTTTGCTGCCTAGTTTGTCATTGGACCTTGGAGACGGAAGGCTTCACTCCCTGTACAGGGTGCGAAAATATGCATTATTAAAATGCAACACCATCACACTTGCTGTGACAAATACCATCCAGTACAAATTTGCCAATCCAATTATAACAATTGCCAACACTTAGAGAAAACACTATGGAAAACTTAAGCCTTGCCTGTCACTGGTTTTATAAAGAAAATAATTACTTGCACAAAACAAATAGAAGGTGACTTTAGTAGTCGCACTCACCTTACTCTGCAGAAATTTAAAACACTGTTGATTTAACACCTCCACAAATTCAGACTCAAAGTCTTGGTCACTGTACCAAGCCCCACCAGTCACTGACTGGTCAGGCTGCAGGTTATATAGCATATACACCTTCTTCTTGGATGCCTGTTAGAGAAAAGTGCACAGCTCTTAACAGCTGAAAGTCTTCCTTAAGAAAGGAAGATTTAAGAAGATATCTGCAAAAGAGATAGTTTATTATTCCTAAAAGCTAGGGCACAGTAATCCAGCTGACTCGAGCTATCCTTAACATCTTTGACCCTCAGGTAACATGGAGATAAAGAGAAGATCAATACATTTGGATTCCTAATCATTTTATAACATAGTGTTAGAAGAGAGAATCCTACTAACAACGTGCACACAATACAAACCTCACTGAAGATCTGAGTTTAATTTTAGCCTAGTGCCTCTAATCTCCCTCCACAGTCGAAGGAGGGCAGGAAAGGATCTTTAGAACACAGCAAAGACAAACTTAACGGAGAAGCTTTCAACTGTTTCTGCAGCATTCATCCCACACACTGACGATAGGAGGATCCTTACATGATTAAACCCTGCAGCTAAAGTTAACCCTTGCGAGCCCACTCCTTACTGCCACACCTAGATGAGGTGAATGTGAATGCTGCTTCAGTCCTGATATTAGTAGTCAGTCAAAGGACAATGGTCATCCAAAGGACTACTCAGCAACCACTGAAGCAATTTTAGCAACATTACATCCCCTGTATGACTAGATGAAGCCAGCACCTCTCACAAGAACATGAAAAAGCTACTGCTTCTCTATGTCCAACTTCTTTATCTCCGTTTTATTTTTATTTAGGAAGTTACCCTCACCTCTCACTCCACCCTGCCCCCCCAAAAAACACACACATGCAAGCCAAGGTATTGCCTCCATGGTGCAGATGAGACTGGCACATATAAAAGGCACACAACATAAAACTTCCAAGAGTTCACAAGCAAGTGGTCTTCCTGGTGTTCCAGGCCCTGCCACAAGACAGAATCTCTGCTGAAAACCAGGAGAGTGTCCAAAGAACATGCTAATGTCAATGATTTGTAATTAAGCAGGTGAGGGAGAGCAGGATCCTGCATGAGCATTGTAACAGTGTAAGAAAAAGCATGGAAAAGTGTAAGCCCTACTCTGGTACGTGGACTATTTGCACAGAAGATAAATAAGTACTTGAGTAACTGGAACAAAGTAAAGGAATGAAGACTAAGACAGAATCAAACGTCTTAGAAATTGTTTAAAGTAAACAGTACAAATCCAGTACGAACCAGATAACTGAAGGGAGTTTCAGGATCTCCGGGGGAGAGGAACCTTGCAAGGTCACTTGCAGCTAGGTAACCATACCACTAGTCCCGTATAAAAGGCTGAGATTGCTTCAGTACCAGAAATACCAAGTTGTGGTACAGCAACATTGAGACCAACGGAGAAAAAGTAATTACGAGCACGTTTTGCTTTGAGTGGAGATAGGAGAAAAGGGTAGCAGAAGAGTGTTAAGAAACAAAAAAGGAGAATAAGGTATAAAAATCAGAGAACAAGAGAGGGCAGGATCTGCAGACAGCAGGAGTGAGGATGCGTACGGACAGCAGAGAAGCTGGCCTGTGCACCCAAGCGCATTGGGATGCTGGAGGGAAATGCACCAGACTCTTCCCTAGGTTTATGTCCTAAACACTAGGTATGGAAGTGCAGAGAAAATGGTGACAGAACTGCAGATTAGTAGTAAGCAGTGCAAGAGGTTTGTGCAGGGTAACAGAACTATAACAGCTGTGTGCAATAAAGAATGACAAGAACTAGAACTGCAATTTGATAGTAATGGTGTGCAATTAGTAGTGGTTGGAAGAGAAATAAAACTGTATATTAATAGTGATGTGTTTATTAATTGGATTATTAATCAGTTTGTTAGTAGTATGTTGATTATTTAATAAACATTTTATAGCCTCTCGTATCTGTAGCACCTCAAACCTGCACACTAAAGGCAGAGAGTCAAACACTGGTGCATAGTCAGTGAGATAGCTAGAGGCAGAACGAGGTTTCTCTGCTCCCAGTCCCCTGTTCAAGCATACACAGCATGCAGCAAACATTTGAAATTGTTAAAAAAAAGTTACAAAATACTCACTGCCACAGATTTAACTGCTTTAATTAGTTTCTTGCTTTCCAAGTTTTTCAGTATCTTATTGATCTCCGTTAAAGGCAAATTACTTTTGTATCTAATATCCCTGCTCCAAATACCTGTTTAAAAATCACAGAAGTGAACAGAAATGAACAGAAGAAACCATTTGTTTCTGTTCATACTCACAAACCAAAAGTCACATCACAACATTGCTTGACTCACTTGCCAACCATAGGATGTATCCTCGATACTACCACTCCTGGCAGAAGGGAGGGAAGGGACAGAAGGGGATGGAACAAAGAAAACAACTGACAAAAAACAAGAAACACATACCACCACCACCACACTGTCCTTCTGCCCTTTATCTCTCCTCCAAGAGCTCTTACAAGTGGACCCTATTTCACTGCCAACATGAATACATCACAGAAATGTTCTTGTATTTTTAGGTAACTAGTGTTTGCTTCAACAAAAATATGACAGCCAGTTCTACCTGCCATCTCTCAACCATAGTGTGCAACGACTGCTGAGAAAGCCTAGTTACTAGTGGTTTCTGCTGGCAGTACACCTATTAAATCTGACATAGGTATCACATTTTCTTTTAATTAGTGAGTGTTTTGTGGATTCCTCAGCTTGACAGTCCCATAGATAACCATAATTCATATTCCAAATATTCTGAAAGAGCCCCCACCCAAAAGTCAACCAGACTTCTCTTTGGTTTTTAAAAAGTGGACACATGGAACATTAGCTACAGACCTGGTATGGGGACTCTAGATTTTATATTTGTATTGTCTGGACAAGCATTTAAAAGTTTGGACAGGAACAGTTCCATAAGTAAACAGAGTTAGTACCATTCACAATTATAATTTATTTAAACTACCTTTGTTGCCTGCATCTTCTATAATTTGGTAAACCAGCTTCTCTTGATTGTCGGAGCCTTTCATTTTACTGCAAAATAAGAGAGCCATCAAGATTTTTGAAAGGTCCAAAATTTGAAAGAAGTTGGATTTGTCTTAAACTGAAAACAAGCACAATGAAAAAAACAATGCACAAAGGAAAAAAAACCCTACACAATAAGCCAGCCATTGGCAAATATAATACACAACACTAAACCTCTCTGGATCAAGCCAAGCTTGCCAGTGAGAAGCCACAGTAAAGAGAAAAGAGCACAGTATGAAAGAAAAGTGACTAAGTGGGAGTCACTCAACTTGTCATAACAATGGGGAATTTGGAGTCACGTATTAACACAACTGTGGAAGGTCAAACACAGCACGGAGCATAATTTAGGATAATCTGTCTCTAGACAGAACGTCTACAAAGGGATAGTAGCATGCTCCCAACTCTAAAACATGCCTTTTCACTGGTCTGAGAAAGCCTGAACTCAGCAATCTTTTTCTAAAGCATTTCAAAGAGAAGATGACACGCCTGCACTGAGGATAATTTTGAAGTGTATTTCTTTCCAGAAGTATGTCTAAGGCATCTTTTACTCAAGATTTACATAAACATCACAAGACATGGTTTGAAGGTACATTTTAACAAATCAAAGAGTATGAGTAGCAGTTCAAGTGGCCTCCTGGACAGCTGTAACTACGAGCCCTGATCCTGTAACATGAGCAGTGAGGAAGACCACAGAACCACAGTTTGCAGAGGGTATGGTCGGGCTTCAGCTGGATTTCACCTGAGCATATATATATGTTTGCACAGATCACTTTGCTGTCATCTGGACCAGGAAGCCTGCTAGCATGTTAGAACTGTAGTCCCATGGCACCCTCTGTTCAGTAGAAACCACTACACCCAAAACAGTTTTCAGGATCAGCTCAGGAGAGTCACGTGTACCCTCCAGAAACAAGCAGTTATTTTCTGTAACATCCACATTACAGAATCCATATTACATTGCTGAGTGTATTCTCAACAATGCTGCACGTGAGTTGCAGAGTTGTGTTCCAAATATATTTATCCAACAAACACAAGGCTTACCTTGCATTTTGAGACTCTTTGATTCTATATAGGAGACCTGCATTGCTCCTGAGAAGGTCCAGCTGCCCCTAGGAGAGATGGGCACAATGCATTTACTTTCCTTCAAATAGCTTGTTTCAGAACATGGCAAGAATCTTGTAATATTCTAAATTAAAAACATTATTTCATGTCAACTGAATAAAGAAAAGGGAAAACTAACATTTCTAACCACTGGAAACAATAATACCCCTGAGGATATTTTTTCCCTACAAGTACACTAATACTCTTGAGGATATTTGTTTTCCCCTACAAGTATCCATTTATCATCAGCTATCAGAAATAACAAATACAGTTCCCGTCCCTTCCCACAACATCTATGCACTTCCTATTATTTCTCCTAACTTTCACTATTGCACGAGGGACATCAAGTTCTTGTATACTTTGCTCTCCCTTTCCACCAAAACACTCATTTGCATGGCTACCCAGAAGTCACGCTGGAGCTCTACTGCACAAGTTTTGAACAATTCTGAGTTCCAGTAGCAAAGTTCTATTTTATACTAAGTAAAGACCACTGGATAAACACCAGCCAGGATTGATAGTGCCTCTCAGAGACAAATTACCAGCATCTCTCACACACAAAACATCTGTTCTCCCCTTGACACTTGTGCCTAGGCCAGGAAAATTCTTATTTCCTATTTTGAAGAGGCAAGCAATTAGACAAGCCCAAGAGCATAACTGTGTATAACAGCACTAACATTCACTCTTTCGTTGCCAGCTAATCCTTTACCCACAGTTACAGCCTTGCTTCTTATAGATTTGCATTATGTCATTGACTGAAGATCACACCTCAAGGTGATCCCCTTCAATGCTCTTCTACAGATTAAGTACTTGCAGCCTATCTTAAGTGAAGTACCTGATGCTTAATAAGGCTGAGCTCTCACTGCAGTTTTTCCCCCATGTCTGAGGTACTTATTAAATCTCCCCAAACAGCCCCCACACCCCAAGGCATCTACCTGAAACACATTCTAGAGACTTCACTATCTTTGAAGCCTCATTGTGAAAGTTGGCCAACCCACTCAAAAGTTCCTGAACACACAAGCTCACATCCAATGTATTGATAAATAACATCTATAACAGAAAGACCAAGAAGAGAGAGATTACATTACTTCCAGTGCCACCTAGTATGGTCCAAGCTAAGAAGTTTCCGTTATTAAAAAAAAAAACAAACACCACACCTCCCTCAGTTTGGATACTTTCCAACACCCCTCTTTCTGAGAAAGCCCCTCTTTTTCAACAGTGCTCTCTCTGCTGCACCACTCAGTCTGTTTTATTGCCTGACTTCACATGCCCATGAAGCGGCTAGCTAAGGAACCAAAAGGAATCTTGATCTGTAAAGACCTTGAACGTTTAGCTGACACTCAAATTTATGCCACACTAGAGCCAACAAGACTAAACAACTAGTGTCTGTTCCTGAACATGTGGCAGAAGTAGTTGACAGTGATTCTCGCTCCTGGCTTAGGCTGACTCCTGATACAGCAAAGGAAAAGGCCCAGTGAAGTGTGGGAAATTCAGAGAAGATGCAAAAAATCCCTGGAGATGTTTCATCTGCTTATTATCAGAGTAATCCACAACCTTGGGATTTTGTGAGGGGTTCAGAGAAGACCTTCATATATAAGGGCATGGGATAACATCCATTTTTTTATCTCTAGCTAATTCATTCCCCATCATTAATGGGCCTTGTGGTTATCACCTGTGGCTGTCTTACCACCTGCTGAACCACTGCAACTACACTTGCACCTGTTACATTAGACCATTGTATCATATTCTGCTTTACAAAGTAATGCACAGGGAAAAGAAGACGAAAGAACTTTAGACACATCAAAAAACAAATGTGGTACTTCTCAGCGGTAGCTTCCTCACCTAGAAACTCACAGAGATATACCCATTCACGGTAACTTTGTATTACAGAAAGGAAAGAGTAAGTTGAGTGTGTTTTAATAGGCTTTGTCAATCATAAGTGCTTATGGCAACCAAAAGTGTTATGGTAACTGTACATAATGGCAAATGCCACTAAATCCAAAAGGGATTAATTTGCTAGCCCTGCCCAACAGGTTGCTACCATGCAGACAGTGTTCAAAGTGCTCCGGGTTGGCTGAAGTGACATGAGGAAGACAAGATGACCCTACCATTGAGAGCAGCCTGTTGATTGCCATGGCTCGCTGCTGGGCTTCCATGTGAGGCATATCATTTTGAATCACCTGGTCTGTGATACCGTGAGGGAACTGATGACACAGCTCAATAATCCTGGGGGAGGATGAAAGCAAGTTTAAAATCATGTTCTGTTACATCCAAAACCAAATGCAAACAGTATTAGAGCCGGAATGGAAGAGAGGGAAAAGAACAATTCAGGGAAACTGTTTCTCAATCATACCTATTGAGGGAACTTAGCATCTAATCCCTGTGCTTACAAATAACGCCCCTGCAACTGCTGGACAAACTACGTTTACTCTCTGTGACAACACTGAACATGGTGCTCCATTTCACTTTTCTGTTGCTCTCATTATTAAGTATATGGGTTTAGAGCTCCCTGTACAGTTTCATTATACAAAAGGTTCTGATGGGAAGGAATTGCTAGCTAGTCAGAGAACACAAATACTGATGAAATACCATTTAGAAACCAATAACTTAATGCAGAAAAGTTGCAATTCCCCTTTGTAAAATTTTCAACACCAGGGCAGCCAAAGGTAACCTGACCCCATCCCTCACTGCCACCTAAACACCTTCCAGCCTGTGATGGATGCACTCAACCCCTTAACCAAACTAGCAGTAGTTTGGTACAGGCTCCAAAGGAGGCAAAGGCCTGAGCTGTAGCCAGGCCAAGAACTCCTCCAGGAAACCCCCAAAGGAGCAGAGTGACACAGTGAGCATCGATACATATGAGCTTGGAACACGACCATGTGATTAACATGTGAATAACGGGTGGCTTTTCCAAGACTCGTTTATCAAGGAACAAAGAAAACTGTGGGTACAAGGAGTCTGATGCATACCTTTCCTATCGTATGCAATTTGACTATGAGCCAAGCACTTTATTCCATAAATACAACATCCTAAGTGAACCTTCTTTGAGCTCTGCCTGCTAGGCAGCGTGGCTGCATGGCGGCAATCTCCCCTTGAGCTGGGACACCTCTCAAGGTTGCTCCTCGAGGCAGAGAGACATTTTACTAACGACAGATCTTTGGATGAGTCCCAATTCGAGTTCTCCCTGAACTGCAACTGGACTGCATACCAGGTGACTCTCCCCTTGAGCAGGGATGCCTCTCAAAGTTTGAGATTCCTTACCTGAGACTCAAAGATCCTTCTTTACCCAAGGCAGAAAGATGCCTTACTCGCAACAGACCCTTGGTAAGTGACTGATAGCATGCTTAATTAATACTAATGAAAGCAATGTTCGATATTAATTATAATAAACTTTGTATAGATAATTCCATTAGACATAAACCATTGTCCAAGTCTGGGGCTAAGGTTGGACCTAGCCGCCCCTAAGCTCCATCAGGAGTTTAGAAAGCAAGGGGGTCCACTCTGAACCTTGAGCCTCAAAAGGACAGTCTCTCTTACCCTTTTTGCACCTCCAGTCTCCATGTAAATCATTCTAGCTCGATTCTAACTCAATTTTCCTTTGTATGTTTCTTCCATGCAGTAAGTAATAGAGCGAATCTTGCCATCGAACTTGGTTAAGTCACACTTTTATGAATTCATATTAAACCCACTTTTGTTAATACCTCTGACAGCGATTCTTTAAACGATCCAAATCGCTCCTCCGCGACCCAGCCCCAGCACAAAACACACGGTGCCCCCAACAGCAAGCCTCTCCTTCAGGACCTATCCCCTGACCACCACCCGGGCCTCCACCGACGCCCCCCAAGGCACCAGCACGCTCCGTACCCTCCCCACTCCCCTCACATCCCTGCCGCCTCCCCCCCATGACACCCCCTCATTTCCCTGCCACCCCCCACAGACACCCCCTCATTTCCCCGCCACCCCCCACAGACCCCCCTCTTCCCCCCGCCGCACGGGCCCTCACCGCCCAGCAGCCTCCCCCAGCGCCCACACGCACATAATACCGCCTCTCCTCCCACCGGGGCGGCCCCCCGGCACCACCCAGCCCCGCACCTGTTCTCTATATCCATGGGGTCGGGGACCTCTGGCTTCACCTTCACCTCCGCCATGGCGCCGCGGGCCCACACCGGCGGCCGCGGCGGCAAACCGGGCCCGGCGCGGCCGGATGACGTCAGAGCCGCGCGACGGAGGGAGGGTGGGGGGACGGGGTCGGTTGCTAAGCAGCGGGACGCGGACCAATGGGCGGGCGGCGCTGGCGGGGCCGAGGGCGGGCGCGCGGCGTCTGTGGTAACGGAAGGGGGGGGGGATCGAGTGGGGCGGGCAGGGCTCTATAGCAGGGATCGAGTGGGGAGGGCTGGGCTGTGAGGTGGGATCGAGTGGGGCGGGCAGGACTGTGGGGTGGGATCGAGTGGGGCGGGCAGGGCTCTATAGCAGGGATCTTGTGGGGAGGGCAGGGATCGAGTGGGGCGGGCTGGGCTGTGGGGTGGGATCGAGTGGGGCGGGCAGGGCTCTATAGCAGGGATCTTGTGGGGAGGGCAGAGATCTAGTGGGGCAGGCAGGGCTCTATAGCAGGGATCGAGTGGGGAGAACAGGGATCGAGTGGTGTGGGCAGGACTGTGGGGTGGGATCGAGTGGGGTGGGCAGGGCTCTATAGCAGGGATCGAGTGGGGAGGGCAGGGATCGAGTGGGGCGGGCCGGGCTGTGGGATGGGATCGATCGAGCAGGGCAGGCAGGACTTTATAGCGAGGATCTTGTGGGGAGAACAGGGATCGAGTGGGGTGGGCAAGGCTGTGGGGTGGGATTGAGCAGGGCAGGCAGGATGCTATAGCAGGGATCTTGTGGGGAGGGCAGGGCTGTGGGATGGGATCGAGCAGGGTGGGCAAGGCTGTGGGATGGGATCGAGTAGGGCAGGCAGGGCTCTATAGCAGGGATCAAGTGGGGCGGGCAGGGCTGTGAGATGGGATCGAGCAGGGTGGGCAAGGCTGTGGGATGGGATCGAGTAGGGCAGGCAAGGCTCTATAGCAGGGATCAAGTGGGGCGGGCAGGGCTGTGGGATGGGATCGAGCAGGGTGGGCAAGGCTGTGGGATGGGATCGAGTGGGGCGGGCAAGACTCTACAGCAGGGATCTTGTGGGGAGAACAGGGATCGAGTGGGGTGGGCAGGACTGTGGGATGGGATCAAGTGGGGCGGGCAGGGCTGTGGAGTGGGATCAAGTGGGATGAGCAAGGGGCTCAGTAGCAAGGATCCAGCGAGGTGAGGCAAGGCTGTGGGGTGGAGTGGAATGAAGTGGGGTGGGCAAGGCTGTGGCTGGGATCGAGCAGGGTGGGCAGGGGCTCAGTAGCGGGGATCGAGTGGGGTGGGCTGGGCTGTGGGATGGGATTGGGCAGGGGGGCAGGGGCTGTACAGCAGGGATGTAGTGGGGCAAGGTGTGGTGGGCTGTGCTGTGAGGGGACGGGAAGCAGGGCTTGACCTGGCAGGGCAAGTGCAGGCAGGGGCGGAGCCCATGCTGGGGCAGGGGCCATGAACGCTGGGGTTGCCAGCAGGACTGGTTGTGTCCCACCAGTGATGGGCTCGAGAAGGCTGAAACGGGGCTCTGTGCTCTTTTGGTCCAGGTGTGCCAAGAGCCAGCGGGTCCTTAAGGAAAAATACTCTCTGCCCCGTCGCATCAGGTAAAGATCTGATCCACCCATCGTTGCATCTCCTGTGCCACTGCATGCAGCCCAAGAAAGTTTGGCTGAGAACTGAACAGCTACTTTGGGCAACCCAGCCAAGGAGATGGGCAGCTGCAGGCAGCACTGTGGCTTTACCTCCTCGTAGCCCCAGTGAGAGCATGGACTTACAAACGCCTCCTGTGCTGAATCATTACTGTCTGCGTTGATGAGTAGCGTAAGAGACGTTTCTGGAGAATTGAAGGGTTGGTTACAAAACCAAATGCTTCTAGTGTAGACATGTTTCCTGGCCCTGAGTATCAATTCCCAAGATCTGGAGTACATCTTTTTGTATAGTAAAATGTTATCGTATCCAAATGCAATTTTTCATTCTTTAATTGTGTGACAAAATAATGACTATGTAAATTATGATAAATCATGTTCGGCACCTGTTTTATACGTATATTCTTAATGCATACGATAGCTGAGATAAGCTTAAGCAATAGTTATCTTGATTTAGTCCTTTTCAGGACATCTTGTACGTATTCAGATGGCCACAATGAAACAAGAGACTGGTTCCACATCTGCCATGATTAGGGTGGAGATACTTCACTGTTACTCTCTCCTACCATGTGTCACTAATGTATGATGCTAAAGCTGTTTCACTTGAATACATGGAAACCAGACTTGAGCAAGGAAGGCCAAAGTGAAATGAAAGCGACAGTGCTCACCTCAAGCTTTGTTTACAGTTCTGAAACAGAAGAGTAAGTCAGAAGTGTGATGGTTTTTAGAATCTTGTTCCTTTTCAATGTGAAAATCATGCAAATATTGAGAACTAACAGTTTAAAGAATCCAGTGTTCCCTCTTTTAAGAGAAACAAATGAAGACATGGAATCACATTAAAAGACCGTATTTCTCAAGGCATTCTTCTGTTTAGAAAAATTATTGTCTGCCTTTTTGTTTTTCTTTTTTAAAGATCACTACTGAGAAAGATGACAGCTGGCTCTGTCTCAGTTCCTCAGGTCATTCCACTTCGAACCCCTCTTCCAGGGAAGGCTAAACATGAAATAGACACAAATACTCTCATAGAAATTAAATCAGGTATGAATAAGAGCTTTGACTCTATGTAAAACCTTTTCTTATGTGTTCATTTGAAACTTTTAGCCTCTATACTTTTGTTTGCATTTAATTATGATTTTTATGAGTGCCCACTTCCTTAAGGAACTTACAAAATTAACCAATGTGTTTTGATATGCCAAATACACTTGCACTTAATTTTATGCATTCAAACAATATTACTGACATGCGAGTTATTTCATGTATGTTAGCAGTCTTAATTGCTTCTAAGATCAAGCTCTTAAGCTGTTGCATTTCGCTTTGACTGCAAAAATAGTGCTTGAAAGTATCATATGCCAGGCTCATCCCAAAGGTTTTCCTTACAATTTTTGAAATGTCAGCTTTCATTGTGGGAGAAAATATCTTTTCTGTCATTAGAATGGACAAGCTGTTGCAATGTTTTCATAAAAAAACATTACACAGCTACTTTATGAAGAAAAATATTGCTTATAATGAAGTTGCGTTTGTTGAGTAATTTTTCATGGCAGAAACCGTTTTGGTCCCAAACCTTCAGTCATTTATGGAACTGCTTTATTTTGTTTATGTGAGAAAAATCAAGCACAGTAGTGAGTACTTTGAAGCATAGAGCTTGTTTTTCACAGGTTGAATACAGTTTGGCTAATTACTTTCTCTGTGTCTTTCAGATACACCCGAGGTCTCTATTTATTACACTTTAGATGGAAGTAAACCAGAACTCATTAGGAAACCTCGCTATGGAGAACAAAACACTTTTAAGTATAAGGGTCCTATCGTATTACCAGTTGGGAAAATAATGGTCAAGGCACTGGCAGTTACAAAGTAAGTATCCTGTTTTATTTCAGTTGTATTTTGGCAAGGGACAGATATCCCAGTCACGGCTTGGAGCCGTGTTGTTTAAAGCACTCCATACCTTGCAAATGAGAGACACCCCTTTCCCCAGTCAGTTTGCAATATAAGTAATCTGCATCGGTTGCATTGACTTCACTTTCTCGTAAAGCTTTTTATCCATTAAGTGTGCAGTTGGATTATTTCTCGGATGTTCATTTCCTAGGCTGTGGAAGTAGGCCAATGATGCATAGAGGCTGTGGGTGAGAAACTAGTAAAATATCCTATACTTAGAGCTCATCCTCTTGAGCGTGATTATTAGAAATGCCAGAGGAACTAGTATGGTGTTTTCTGGGGTCATCCAGTGATTCAGAAGATTTACAGAAGTTGGTCTTCCCAGGAATTTGCTTAGTTTCTCCCAAAGGAGGACCAAATGCTAAACCTCACGGTTTAAGTAACAATGTTGTATGTGCAAGGGTAAAGTAAAAATATAATACATAGAAAGAAAGCTGGATTTTGCTGCACAGCCACCGACTTTCTCCAAACTTCATGCCTAGAGACAGAGAGAGGACACATAAATTCTCTGTCTGTAATCTATTGCATTATCTTTTCCCTTATGCAAGGGAGCAGAAACTTTCACTCCATCCAGGGATTTGTGCTTGCTGTTCCCTGCTATTAGCACCTGCAGGTAGCCTTTGCTTGTGTCTGCACTGGAATCTAACAACATTAATATTCCCTGTGCAGGGACTTGCAAAACCTAGACCTATATGTATTTTCTGATATCACTACCTAGATTAACACTTGTTTCCAGTGTGTTTTTATCAAGACATTTTCAGGTGTGCTAAATAGATGCTCTAGAATGACAACAAATCCTAAATGCATGGTCTGGGCATTTACAGCAATTTCAATGTTACTGCTGTAATCTAATAAATAGTAGAGAATGACAGTTGTTTTATCAAATAAATAGCATGCTACCTGCTATTTGACTAGGAAAATGAATATGATATTATGAATAGAAGAAAAGTCTTGCTCTCCTCTATTTTCTGTAGCTCTGGCAAACACTAGTTACCCCAGAAAGCAGACAGGAGTATCAAGAGTTTTACACATAAAAGATGTTGAGGGATTAAACTATCTGTATATTTTATTGGTAACTTCTTATCATGCACATTTTAAACTTAAAAAAAAAAAAAAAGAACAAAACAAAGCAGTTGTTCCTGAGAGTATTGCCCAGGATTATACTTATCAACTGAAATAATGGCTTAGAAGCTTGATAGAGATGTTCCAGCAAATGAGCCATGTTCATCAGCAATTTTCTTGTTGCTGCACATGGGTTTGTGGCATGTACATAGCTTTGTGAACATTGATTTTCAGGGACTGCAGGGAGAGTACAGTTGTAACAAAGGTGTTTCTGGTAGAGTACAAGCAACCAAACATCCTCTTCTCTCTTGAAGATGATGACAAGAATTTCCTAAAATATATCGCCACACAGGTAAGTTTTAGCAATGGTAACCCCTTGTGTGAATATAAAATGTTGTATGTATGATATTGCTTAACGATTAAACCTTAACTGCCTATACTTTTAATATATTTTATTTTCTCTGTTTTCCCATCTTTGCTGCCTTGGTCCTTTTTGTAATATTAAAATTTCAAGGGGGCACATTATTTTTTTTCTTTTTTTTCACTGGTCTTTTGTCACCAATTCAGGTCAAATATTTTAAAAATATATTTATAATGTAAGCTTTTCAAATGCTTGTACCAAAAATAAATACCTTAATCATGTATTTTTAAAAAATAACAAATAACTATAGCAAGAGAGGATCAGAGCAAACCCAAAATTTCATTTAGAATTCAAATGGAATTACTTTTTAGGAGAGGGAAGCTGGAATGTTTGCTACAAACCCAAAGAAGAATGGAGTGAATGTGGAAATCAAGCCTGCCTGGAGTGAAGCACCCCAAGATTTTCAAGGTATAGTATAACTTCATAAAACTGAAATAGACTTCTGTCTTAGTTGAAAATAGTGTAAAGTTTTCCCCTTATATCATTGGTAAAATAGGGGTAATTTTAAAGCCATCTCAGAAGACAGAACATCCTCCGGGAATTCCAATTTTGATTGCTCAACACTGCAAATAGAGAACAAAAATTACCTTCCATACATTTCACATTACCTCTTAAAAACATACTAAAATGTCATTCATTTCTCAGCAACATGACAAGGCCTAGTCTATATTCCCCTTTGTGCCAGAAAATGCTGTTAAATTGATGGGATTGCAAATCCTTTACGGAGTTCTTTACTGATGTTTGCTTGCAGTAAGATTCCAAAATAAATACACAAAGCAGAAATGAAAGCTTGACCCAGATTTTCTCTATAGATAAAGCCTGTTATTCCATGGTAACGGCAATGAGACTGTTTAAGAGCAGGGAATCGTATTAATGTTTACTCATTAACTTACTCTTAGGAGCTGGGGTTTTTCTGAGCATGGGGGAAGGAAGAAAACCATAAATAGAGAAAAATACAAAAGTAAGTTCTTTCAGAGAGGAATGAGGTTTCTGCTAGTTTGATTTCCTGTAATTCCGTGCAGTTTATTTGAACCGAAAATCTGGATGTCAAATACATTTTTAGATATGCTTAGCTATTGGAATTTCAAGCAAGAGCAAATAATATTCATGTGAAGATATATGTTAACTGCATGAAGTGAATGACAGTGGAATCACAGGTTTGTAATTTTAGGCTTGGAAACAGAAAGAAAGACTACTCGCAGGTCCCTGCAAGGACCACAGCTCCTTGCCAGTCATTTGGAAACAACAGAGTACAGAGAAGAATCCATCTCAGCCCCACCAATAGAGTCGTTACAGGTAAGCAAAGGGGTGTTGAGGAAAACTGTAAAAGGCCATCATCAGAACTGAGCTCTAAAAAAATACAGATGTGAAGATTTGTGATTATTCTCATATAATCTCTCAGAAATTAATGCCTTTGGCTGTATTATACAGTACTCATTTAAATTTACTGGTAATGATACACTGGAATAGGAATGTCCAAAGCAATACACAGTTATCAGTAAGGACAAAACCAGGCAAAGCAAATTAACAATGCCTGCATTCCTACTAATTTGCTTCTAATACATTACTGAATCTGCAATTAGCAAATACTTATTGCTATAGGTTGGCAAGTTGATATTTAAAACTTAATATTCAGTAAGGCTGTCTTGAAAGTAAATAGCAAGACATTGATTTGTTTTTATTGGAAGAAGCTGTAGGTCCTTAATGCAACTTATAGGGGAATCAAGTGTAGTAGATATTCCTTGCAGCAATGCATTTCAGTGCAGTTTTTCTCAAATAATGTCTTTAGCTGATTTTGCTACTCTTACATGCATTTTGCAAATATTCTCTTACTAAGGCTAAAGAATTACCTTTATTTCAGTTTGCTAGTTCTTCTGCAGTGACTAGCCGGAAAAGCTTAGCAAGCACACAGGTGGCAAGGATCCAGAGGGAAACAGACTTCCTCAAGTAAGTGACTTCTCCTCTTAACATGTTTGCCCTTGGAAAGTAACAAGCAATTGCCTTTTGCAACCAAGTTGATAATACTGTGGAGCTCTGTAAAAATGAGAAAAGCAAAGACAGACACTGGCTCATAACAAGAATGTGATCTAGGTAGGGCTTTGAAAATTCTTTCTCTTACATATAGGTTTATTTATATCTCACCATACACAGTTATCAACTATCTTATCATCCTTAAAAAAGAAAAATTCCTAACACCTGTAGGATCAGAGGAAAAGCTGTCTTTTCAAATTAGAGTACAGCCCTCACTGCTGTAGGTGAAAACTGCTCACTGGAGTAGTCTCACAGAACGTTAGTGCTTATCACTATTGAAAGGGTTATGTGATCTACATCAGTGGTTCCCCGTGTTGCAGCAGTGAGGCCTGATACAGATTGTGTGTCAGGAGACTTGTTTGCCTCACATGATGAGGAAGAAAGTATGAAACCCCACAGCAGCCAGAGAGCTTTCTACCTTGCAAAGCTGTTTAGAGTCCAGAACCTCATATCATGGATGCTGGGGCATGGTCCGGTGGGCCACCATAGCTTGGAAACCACAACTGAGAAATCAATGGCCTAAGTCCTGTCACAACAGGTTCCAGATTAATCATTATTATGCAGCAGTACAATACGAAAACAAGCTCAGCCAGTTTGCTCTTATTTTCAGATGTGCATACTGTTTTGCACCTCGCCTGTCTGACCCCTTGGCTCACTTCTGTCAGGAATGTGGATCTCCTATCCCACCTGTGCCAGTACATCGCTTCCCACCCCCTGAAGGAGCACAGGTCAGCAAAACATCATAACAATCAACAAATCCTCTTTGGAGAAACCAGCTTCCTCAGCAAATCACACATTCAGTGCTGGCAAAACCATTATTTAGTCACACGTTCATTTGGGAAGCTCTGTTCTGATTGTTTTATTTTGTTCAATACCTTTAGCAGTGGACCCATTGTAATTCTTAAATGATGGGCAAAATTAACCATAGATTGCTTCAAGTGCCATGTATTTTAATAAGGATAACAATGAAAAAGTAAATTGTGTTTTATTCACTTGTGCCAGGAAACATCACCAAATTCAGATTCCTTCTCATCCTGCAACAACCACCACGGCATCTTCAGAACCTGCATATGCATCTTACTCCAGTGCTAACTAGTGCAGTTAGTTAGTTAGTAACTAGTGCCTATGTCATAGCTGTAGAAGGTCCGTCTAATATGCCTGCAACCTTAAGCGGTGCCATGTGTGGGCATATGTAAGAGCACTGTGTTTTTACAGCAGCTGTAACTGTAACTATCTTCTCTAAGCTCTTCCCAAGAGATAGTAACTTGATCTAACAAGTCAATGGTGTTTTTTTTTTCCTGTATCATCAGAAAGTTGTCCTGTCGGGGGCAATGCTGTAGTTTCAAGTGATGACTGAGAGTATTCAGCACCTCTTTTGATTAGGGTCATAATTAGGAGAATTTGAACTACCCACACACATTTTATAGTAGCATTTTAAATTTACTGCAAATTAACTTAGTACCTTTCTGGCATATTTTTAGTAGTCAGTAAAGCATTTTTTTCCCAGTTGTCTTCATATTTTCTCAATAGCCTTTGATCTTTAAGGATCAAGATCAGCATCTGTTGCTGTCAGTTGCTGTGTTTCCAGTGACTTTGCTGCTGATATAGACTCTAATCAGGAAAATATGGAAAACCTCATTATAATCTTAATAATCTCATTATGGTCCTTAACATGCTGTGACGTGGCTTTTTCTTCAGATGGCACCATGTCTTGAATGCAGACATCTTGTGCCAATGAATACACCCACTTGCATTGTATGTGAGTCGCCAATAGCTCCACAGCTGCAGCCCCAAACCAACATCTGCATAAAGGTAATTGAGAGTAAATACAACAAAATAGCAATTTCCCTCCTGGCATGTATTTTTCTAACAGATGACTTCATTACAAATATTTTGATCCAACTTGGGTTTATGTAATTACATTATGGCAGCTTTAAGGGTTAGTAGGATTAAAAACACCTTGACTAGAAATAATCATTGAAGGTAAACCACATAAGATCTGGAAGGCAGGCTGAAAAGCACATGATGTAGCAGTGTGAATGACAGGAATGCATGCACTTGTGTTCAGTAGAGAGCTAGTCTATGATACTGTGATTTATGGCCTTAGTATTGCTAAGCATTTGGAGTTTATTAAATGTGTCCTCATTACACTGTGTACCTCATTTGATTGTGAGTGCTTAGCACAGATGGGCTGGCAGGACTGGGGCAGTGGGTAGGTATATGCCCACAACGTTAGAGTGCAGTCTTAGTCACTGATCCAAAAGTGCCAGTGGTCTTAACTAGACAAAATTTGCCCTAAAAAATATTCCCTATCCAGGGGTATGGGAACCCAGGTAGGGCCCTTCCTCAATCTCCCTGGTCAGAGAAAAGGGTGTGAGGAGGAGAGGACTGATACTGCATGTCCACAAGTGGTTGCTTACAGGGCAAAGGTGTCTGTCAGCAGGAGAGTTGGGCTAGGAAGAAGGGTTTTAAATGAGAAACAACAGAGGAAGGGAGGGTTACCAGCAGCCCTGTGAGGGAGTGATGGACAGGGCTGACAAGCAAAGGGTCTTGAATGAGGTGGACAAAAGGGAATACTTAATCAACAAAACAGAGCTTAAGTGAGGTCACCTCAAGCAATTGCATGTAAGCAAGGAAGTGCCCATAAGGCACCCCCCCAGATGCTTTTTGTGAAATCAGCATGCTGGGGTGCCTCTCTGAAGTGCCTCTACACTAACGCAAGCAGTATGGGGAATAAATATAAGGAATTCGAGATCTGCATGCAGTTGCAGGGCTATGATCTTGATGCGACCACAGAGACGTGGAGAGATGACTCGCATGACTGTGTGGGTGACATTGTAGTGGGTGTCTGCTGTAGACCACCTGATCAGGAAGAACCAGTGGATGAGGTCTTCTACAGACAGCTAGAAGTGAGCTTACATTTGCAGGTCCTGGTCCTCATGGGGGACTTTAGGCACCCTGATATCTGCTGGAGGAACAACACAGCAGGGCATAAGCAATCCAGAGGTTCCTGGAAAGCATTGATTACAACTGCTTGATACAAGTGATAGAGGAGCCAGTGAGGAAGGGTGCTCTGCTGGGTCTCATACTTACAGAGAAGGAAGGCTTCTTGGGGATATGAAGGTCAAAGACAGCCTTGGCTGCAATGACCATGACATGGTGGAGTTCAGGACCCTGAGAGGAAAGAACAAGGGCAAAAAACAAGATCATGGCCCCAGACTTCAGGAGAGCAGACTTTGGCCTTTTCAGGGATCTGCTTGAAAAAGTCTAATGATATCCTGGGCTGCATTTAGGAAGTGTGCCAGCTGGTGAAGGGAGGTGATCCTTCTCCTCTACTCAGCACTAGTGAGGCTGTATCTGGAGTACAGTGTCCAGTTCTGGGCTCCCCAGTACAAAAGAGACATGGACATACTATAGAGAGCCATCCTGTGGTTCTGTGATAATTGCAAGGGAACATTTTTGGAAAGAGAAGGACGCTGAAAGGAACCTATTGACTGAAGACTATCAGATAACAAAAGCAATTCATAATCTGAGGCAGTTATCAGCTTGATGTCAAAGTAGATTATAGACATTGGCCCAAATTTAATGTTTTATGACAACCTTTATGTAGGTGCAAAACCAAACCCGAACTAATTGGTCCCAACAGTCAAAATATCAGACTCATTATTCTTAGCCCTGGTAGAAACTCACTTGTTATTAGTGACCGTGCTAAGATCTTTTAGGGCACCCTCATGGTATGTTATTATTATTATTAATTTTCCTTGCAGACACTGGACTATCTGTTTTGTGTGAGTGCAGTGACTAAGCAAACTGACACTAATACATAAAAAGATCTGCATGTATTGATGTTGGATCTCCTGATGGAACTGTACCATAGTTAAAAAAATGTCACCAAGATATGTAGATTTGTGATGACCAGGCAATATGGTCATCTAACTAAAGTCTGAAGCCCACAGCACAGACTTGAAGGATCTCTTCTATCTGCAGGGCTGAATAACCACAGCACTTTCTAAGATCAAGTCCTTTTCTTATTATTGTTGTTCACGGTTTTCAAATACCATGTGAAATATATTCTTTCTCTGTTTAAAAGGGTAAAGTAATTTGTCAGATGTGTGGCACAGGGAATCCACTTCACCATAAACACTGTGTGACTTGTGAAAGCAAACTGCCTGAAATACAGACGGTAAGGCTTCTTGCATCAATTGTACCAGAGTTAATTAAATCAAAGAATAACATTCTTTTTCTTTGGAAAACTGAAGTCATATCCCTGTGTGCCTATGTTACAAAGGCAGAGAATCCCTCCCCTATGGCATATTCAAGCCCAGTACTCCCACAGAAGCTCCATCACAAAAGTCCAGCGAAACATAAGTGTATCATATACCTTCAAGTTTCTCCTGTGGAGGTCAGCATTGCAAATGCAATTGTGAAAGCTCAGGAGGCTCTTAGAAAATGAGTAGTCTTGGCTCCAAGGGAGTCTTGTTTGTGTTCAGATTATTTTCAACTGCAATAGAA
Source organism: Haliaeetus albicilla (assembly GCF_947461875.1). NCBI lineage: Eukaryota > Metazoa > Chordata > Aves > Accipitriformes > Accipitridae > Haliaeetus > Haliaeetus albicilla. Next base: position 2,177,539 of record NC_091495.1, on the reverse strand, counting down.
AACTTGAGTATATACATCAGGAAGATCATTATTGTTGATTTTCAATTATTTCGTGAAAAAAAAAATTCTTTTACATTATTTTTCTTATCTCCATTTGCTGCTTCCCCTATGTGCATACAGCTACTATGCTTGTATTTGGCTGTGACTCTGCACAGAGGTGAGAAAAGCAACAATAAATCTTCCCCCTAAAATTGCTGTCGGTTTCAATGCCCCATTTAGCTTGCTCATTTGGTTCCTTAGAAGAATTTTACTTTCACTTCTGAAGACAAAAGTCTTGTATGAAAACCTTATGGTACATTTCACTTCTCTAGGTTGTGATAAATACAGAAATGAGAGAAGAATAATGATTTGCAAGTTAAAATCTTCTGATTATATTGGCAACATCCTGAATTCTAAAACTGTCAGTAGCTAGAGGCAAAGGTCTCTTGTATAGCCACTGAGGTGTCATTTCAAAGTGAATTTCAGTAGGAATCTATATTTACCCAAGATAAACATATGTTTAACTGCTTCACTGAATGTAGATATTAATATGTAGCTGCATGTGTAGTTAGGCATATGACTGGAATGGTGAGACCTGTAGTAGCTAAGAGAGAAAGTTAAATTCTTACTGAATTATTATTAATAGTAATCAGAAATTTTACTAATAATAGTGGTTAATTAGTGATAACAATAGTCATTCCTGAACAATTAATAATTAGTAGTAATGTTGATATTACTATTAATGGTTATTAAATAATTAAGATTTAGAACATGTTTAGACTTGTGCTCTTGTAAATTTTATCTTCCGAACAAACCCCCAAGTTACATCGTTCAAATTGCAATGCAGGCCACAGATGAAAATAGGGCTATTTCATGTTTGCTCAGTTGCCGTTTTGGTGTCTGTAATCAAAATCATTTTCCTTGGGTTCTGTTCCTTATCCATATTCCTAATGCAGAGAAAATAAACTGCATAAGCCCTGAGGCAAAAACCTAACAAAATATTTTAAGACCTATTTGTCCTAACTAGGATCTGTAATCAACCTCTAGATGTTTCAGCTAGAAAATCTGTTTTCTTTTGCATACCATATAAGTTAATTGTAGTAGGAAAGCTAGGTAATATATAACTTGTATGAGGTAAAAGAGTGCAAAAAAAAAATTATGTAGCAAACATCAAACTGAGAGAAAACTCATTGTCTGAACACACTGTCCCTGCCATACTACTACAAAGAAAGTACAAAGAAAAACAGCTATTGTGGTTTGGATTTGAAAATAGAAGTTTACCTTCCTCTTAACTTCAAGTGTTATACATGGGGGCATATTAATAAATACCGAGTGTAAAAGGACACGATTGATAAGGAAATTTTTTTTTTTGCGCTCAGTTCTGCTAAAAATAGTTAAAAATTAATTCATACCATATTTTACTGTGATTTGTAATTAAAAAATTACAGGTTAGAAACAAGTCAGTCTGTTGCTTATTCTAAGTTGAAATAATTCTTTTAGACTGAATATTACTTTATGTTATCAAAGTAGCTTGCTTTCCTCTTTCCCCTTACTTGGCTTGTGAACTTTTCTTCATAAGAAGTATTTTCTCCCTCATGCTTGTTTTATTTTATTAGCCCATGTTTGGAGGAGACACCCCCCCACCTTACCACAGCCAGCAAAGGAAGACAGTTTCGTGCTCAAAATGCAATCGTGTTAACCAATGTGATGCACGTTTCTGTGACTGGTGTGGAGCCAAGGCACGTGCTCTCGGTGTTTGTGTTGACGAATCTGTTTTTACTCATCTGTGATCTGCAGTAATTTCAAACTTCTCTTTGCAAAGCTCTTGTCAGTTAGTACACAGCTTATTATCACAATACTAGCTTAGAGCACATAGGATTCTGTAAAGAAAAATGAAAGGCTTAGATGACATCCTGACCCCACATCAGTCAGTGACTTAAGGGTTTAGAGATTGAAACAAATTACCATGGGTCAATGAGCACCAGCTCATTGCATCAGTTGGGATGCAATAGCCACATACTCTGCCAAAGTAACTTATCCATCAAAGGTTAAAGTATAGGCTAACCTAATGCAAGTTTTCCTGTATCTCCTTTGGGTTATGATCACCTATACAGGCAATTAACAGAGATGAGATGATGTATGTAATTTTTTTGGCTGAAGGCCTCATTAACTTCAGTAAAGACAATTACTTCACTGCTGCTCAGTAGAGCTTTTGCATGGTACAATCAATGTAAACCATTTCCCCTGGCACATATTTTTATAGGTATAATGTTTCAATCTAAGATCACACTCAAGGAGACTATTTTTTTTCTGTGAGCTGAGTCTACATAAAATTTGAAACACTCCCCTATATGCATACATAACCATTGGCCCTGTACTGTACCAGGGGACTCGGGGTGGGGTGCTGGTGGTGGTGTTAGAATTGAACTGGAAAGGATTGCAGTCATATTCAGTATCAGAGCACCAGACTAGTAATTACAGGGCTTTGCCAAAGAAAATAAGTATTTTTGAAAGTAGATGTTAAAAAGATAACATACCATAATGCTAGATCTGTCTGAAAAAATGTTTGCCTCCATAGCATAGTGCTGAGATATCTGAAGATTTACTGTCTTTCATCTGCCAGTATGTTAACAGTCTGGTATCCTGATTAGTATTTCTAATCTAATAGCTTTAGGTAGTGCTACTTCCTTTTAATTCATGCCACTGCTTTTATCATTCCTGAACCATGCGTCATATGTGTCTGTAGTGACAAGTGTTTCATTGACCTTTCCAGCCTGGACCTCCTCCATCCTACTTTACTTGTTTCAAGTGTGGTAAAAGCAACCATCCATACGCTCGCTTCTGTGGGTCCTGCGGTGTTTACATAGAGCCCCCATCAAGGGTGGGTTCTTGGAATGGCAGTCTCAAGGATGCCGGGGAGTCGCTGGGGTTTTCTGAGGTAAGACACACAGTATTACAAAGCCGGGTTTGAACACAGCTAAAAGGCTAGTCCACTGCAGGTATAGATCGGCACAACTCCATTCATTTCCTCTTTGAGACACGTTGTGGTCTGTGAGCTTGCTGAGGGCAAAACCGAGGATATGTTTATCCTGAGAACTGCTTTCTGCTGAAAAGTAGCCTTAGCCAAGGCCTTAATCCAGCCTTATTCTAAATAGCAAAGTGAGAAACAATCAGCTTTTCAAAAGTTTTAGCTCTAAGTACTTTTTTCTTATTACTTGTGAATTATTTGTGTCCTGCTGATACAAGGTATTCTTTCATGCATATGTAACAGTGTTTTTAAACTCTGTTTTAAGAAAGACCATGATACTTAGCAAAGCCAGTTTTTGTCCTACAGAAGCATACATGTCATTCTGCTGGCAATTGTGAAGAGTTTTGCTTTTGCTTGAATATTTGTGATAAGTTGCATCATTGTTACAGACTGGTAATTAAAATCAAGAGTTGTTAATGATTCTTCCTCCTAGCTTTTTCATTCCTATACAATTTTGTGTACTGTTCTAGTTAATTTCTGCTTGTAAGCCATTTAATTACATCTAATTATATTACTTACACTTTTCCTTGCCCTCCATCCCCCACAGGCTAAACAATTTCAAGCTCAAGTTGCCTGGCAGCCTCTTTCTATTTCCTTGCCCAAATCAAGGGCAGAAATAAAAGGAAGAGAAGATAAAGGAACCCAAACCGTTGGACTTTTTTACCCATCTAGCAAACTGTTGGAAAAGAAGCAGCTTGAGCTGATTTCACAAAAAGAGAAGCTGGAAAAGATGAGTGATCATAAGCCTCTCCTGACAGCCATTAGTCCTGGAAAAGGTTAGCAGGAGTTTTGATTTTTTTTTTCCTAAACAAAGCTTCAATGTAAGACCTTGCTTTTTCTTGAAAAGATTGTAGTCTATGGAATGTGCCATCAGTAGGACACTGATCTATGTGTTTACAAGTCTGTCTTCCTGCCAGTCACTTTTAAATGCAGTGCCTCAGAATTCAATCACTGATCTCCATCATTAGCTAAAAGAAAGCCTATCGGCAATGTCAAAATTTTGGTTACTGACCCCTGTGCAGCCTTAGTAATTTGCTAGTACTTTGATTTCCTCAGACCCTACAAGATCAGGGCCGGGTGTCCTATATTTGAATTGGAAACCACTGAACGACAATCCCACCTCCCAGCACCCTCCTCACCCCCAACAATATGAAGTTCAGTTAGAACTGCGATAATGTCTGCTGGGAGTATCGTTAAACAAAACTCTGAGACACAGGGGATCATAGGTCTTGAAAAATATGATGAGGCTTGTCGATGTGAAGAACTTGTTTGGGGTGCTGTTGTGGAATAAATTATAGAAGTTTTGGAAGCAAAGGAAACTAAACTAGAGAAAGGGATTCGTAACAGGATTACAAAAAATAGGGTAGGTAGAAACCTTGAGAGCTCTTGTAGGCCCCATCTTCCAGCCCCCCAAAGTTATCAGTACATCTACATCACTCATTGCAGAGACTGTCCATGCACAGACTACTGTGTCAGTACTGCAGACAACTTTGTCTCACAGTCCCTGGTTTGGTCAGTTAGTTCTTTGTGGAATCACTTGACTGTTTGCTGTCATTAAAAAGTTTGCAATTTTTAGAGATTTTAGTTTTACTATCCTGGGACAACTCTTATTAATTAGGGACCTAATAAATGGCCCAATTTGCAAAATTGTCTTTAATCTTGCAGGGCAGTCCAGCTGTGCAGTCCAGAGAATAAATTAATTTTAAATCACTACAGCATCAAACCGTGGTTTGGAGGAGAAGTTACTTTTTTGGATCCATTTTCCCATCTCTAGCTCTCTTCTACAATCAGAGGGTCAACTCCTCAGGCTGTTACCAGAATTATTTATCTATTGGGTAGAAAAAGTTGCTAATGAATGTTAGAAATTCCTGTTTGACTCTGTGTATAAATATCCAGATGATGCACTCTTATATTTCAAATTATCACTAGGGAAATCTGTTTTCCTACACCCTTGCTCTGAAATGTGGCATGTTCTCTTAGACATCACCGTAGGAAATACAACACTTGACTCAACATGTCGAGGAGCTTAATTTAGTCAGAGGTAATAAAGGATTGGCCCATAATAGTGCTGAGAGAAAAAAAAAAGTAACACTGAACATTCATATATCTCTAACAGAAGTACTGCTCTTGACTTGTGAGTGAGAACTCCTTTCATGGGGAAAGGTTGGGAAGAAATTCTGTACTGCTTTTGAACTATGTTAATTTTTATCCATTTAGCAGAAGTAACTTTGTCGAAGTTGTACTGTGTAATGTATTCTCCTTTAGACCCTGCCAAGGACTGAGGAACATATTTCATTCTATAAATCAATAAATGTCTGTTACAGTCAGGTCTTTCACACTGTTCCCTTTGCTTGATGCTGAGCTGTATATATGGCTTGAAACTACACATATCAACAGGACTATATGCTATCACCCAAGGAAAATCTTGTTTATAAATGCCAAGTGTCCATTATTTCCTCAATTCAAATAGTATCAGACATTTGATATTAAAGTTTTTAAATACAAGTGATTAAATAAGGTGGGATTTTTTTATTTCTTGATCATATCGGCCATTAACTAACGTTTTTTCTTTTGTGAAGATTAAAAAAAAAAAAGTTAGGACATGGGGAAATAACAGCAGTACCAAAACACTAATCCTCTTATGTACTGTATTTCATTTTTTGCTGTACTTCCAGTCTGTTTTGAACAGGAGCCAAGTCATTTACCAGGTAAACTTTACAAAGAAGCCTCCCCTTTTCTACTATAACAAACAGTAAATCAGTGTGATATAGGTGTAATCAGCTATTGACAGCATGCATTAAAGTATTCCATCAGTGCTTTCAAAAATCCTTTTAGATGTAATAAAATGTCAAACTTGCAGGAGTATGTTCCTGGCCATCTGGATTTTTTTAAATAAAATCTGGGTACCTAGGCTAGTTATGAACCAGTTTATTGCAAATACTACTGACTTCCCTGGAGGGATCACTCACCAAATAGTAGTTTAGCTTAGTTTTTTTAATTACTGTTTTCAACTTGTATTAGTTTTTGCATGTGAGACCATGGCAGAGAACAATTTATATTGCTCTGTGGATCCTTCTTTTTATATTCCTTTAAAGGTGCCTGACAAATAAGACTTGCTGTTTTACTTTGTCATAGTTTCTACCAGTTAGATCTTGGAAGTGTCCTCCAAGCACAAAAATCCTTGTGCACTTGCCTTCTCTTGTAAAAGTCAGACAGCAGCACTTCTCTTCTGACTTGGCTTTTTTTTACTGTTCTGAGCTTCACTTAACATGAAGGGAAGGATAAGGTCAGAGCAACTTCACTGTCTAAGTTAAATGAGGTTACCAAGCCTACACTATTTATCTACAACAAAATAAATCATACTCTGTACTTTCCATAAGTATGCTCAAAAATAAAATTAGCCAGATCCTGATAACAATCACTTAAGAATAAGAACAAGTCCTTTTGTTTCTTTCTCTGATGAAAAAGGAACATTGCTTCAGAAATACTTGGACAGAAGCTGCAAAAATTTAAGACAAGTTTTTAATCCAGGCGCATTCAGTCCCTCATGTTTCATGCCCTGTACCAACATAAAGGAATGCTGACTCTGTCCCAGAGATCCTGACAGGCAAAAGAGCAGGAATGCTCAAGCTTTTAATATGCTTTCCCATATATAATTGTAAGGCATTTATTTGGGGAGTAATTTACACAGACCAGAATGCTGTATAGGTTGAGTTACTATGTCTGCAGTTTTCAGATTTGGCTTACCTGTCAGTGATCTCAAATCAACTAAAAATCAGTTGAATAATGCACAATTGCTTAGTTGTAATACAGAACTTTTTTTTTTGATCTGGAATATTGTGAGATTCTCCTTCACACAGGGCCAGTTTTGATTCCCAAGGGCGATTCCGAGACATGGTTTTGTTGTGAATTGAGGTGCCTAGGAATGAATTATAACCTATGGATTAGACAGTATTTTACCTTTTTTTAGGGTATAACTTGCTTCACATTTTCTTGATCAGATGAATTTTCTAAAGAAAAATTCAAATTCTTTTTTGTCTCAGTGAAAACATGCTATCTTTTAAATCATCCATAACATGAGTAGAAGAAATGTTAATCATAATTTTAGGGATTTTTCTCCTGCTTAACTCCCTCTGATCAGGTTACTGGAGAAAACAGTTGGATCATGTCTGTGCTCACCTTAGAAGCTATGCTCAGAACAACCTTGAATTCAGAGCACTGATCGGAGAACCTCAAATGGGAAAGGTAGGAAGGAGCTTGTGAGTAATGTCTTCCTATGGAGTGTCATGAAAAGATTATTGTGGCTGCTAGATAAACACTGGAAAAATAAATGCCTCCCTTTTCTTTAGACCTTGACCTGTCTCTTTGTGTAATTTGTCTTGTTTTGTTGTTCCATTTTTTGCTCAGTCTTTTACTGAAGATTTTTTTCTGCTTTCTTTCCTGTGGCAGTTTCTATTCTTCTCTCACCTCACAGCTATAATAGAAGCGATAGAAGTGAGAAAGCCCTTGCCCAGCTGCTTTTATAGTATCCCACAGCAGACAATCAAGAAAAAGAAGACATCACTGACATCTATTTAGTTGGTCAGTTAAATAAGCCCTGCTAGCAATGGGATTTAGATGATATGCTTGCCTTTGCTCAGGGCTGGATGATACCAGCAGATAGCAGCAATTCTCTTTGGCTATATAGTCTACTTCTAGTGTAAACTATACCAGTATTACAGGAACAGGGTATTGCTTTTCTTACTGGAGATGTAGTCTTCAGGATTTCACCAAACTGCATTAAAATGATTAAAGGGGTGATAGCAAGAAGGTGGAAACTAGAGGTTCTTCCTAAAGAGTCTTAGAAGATAGGGCTGGTATGACTGAGAGATCATTTGGTCCCTGTCCTGAGGGAAGATCAACTCTGCCTAAACTGTTCCTGACAGATGTTCGTCTTGGAGCTTTTCAAACTCACCAACAATGGAGATTTCACAATTGCCCCCGGCAGTCCATTTCTGCCCTCAGTTACCCTTGCTGTTCAGCTGCAGTACTGTATTGCTTTCTCTGGCAGCCCTGCTGGGTTAAGGAGTTGCATCCCCTCACACTGCTTCCTAGGTGGTGCCAGCACAACTGCTTGTGGCAATGTCCTGTAGACTGGATCAGTGACTGACCCAGGCTAAAAATAGCTCTGGAGGGAAAAAAATAGGGCATCAGTGCTAGTACAAAAGTAGGTTGGCAGCAAGCAGCTGGAAGTGAGATGCAGGCAGAAGTAGGGTTAGGAACTCCTTGAACTGGAATAGCTACTGGTAAGCTTTTTCCCAGTGTCTGACCTGTTTCCCTTGTTACAGTTCAGGCTCACTATTTCTTACCCTGTCCTGACTGATTTGATGCACCAGTCAAAAAAAAAAACCAAAACAATTTTAGCACATAGAAACAACTACAGAAAAGTATGTGAATACTGGGGGTCAGAAAGCTAATTGTCATTTGGCAGATTACACTTTTGGGAGGTATGACACTCCATCAGATACTTTGCATCTGAATGCTATACCCACTGAGACCTATTGGGTCCACCAATACGTCCAGAAGCTGTAATACAAGTATAAATATAAGAGATATCTGCTTGGTGGAGTTGAGGTATAGGTCCACTGCAACTTGTTTCCTTTGCTGGAGAATTCAAAAGGATATGCCTGAAAAACATTAAATTGCCTAGAGAAGGCTATTCCTGCTGCTTCTTGGCCTTTTGTCATCCCATTGTCTTGAAACCACTGCCCCCAAAAGTAACAGAAGTGATTCAAAGTAGATGCCAACTGTCTAGGTTTAATGCTGCTTTTTCAGTTTTCATGTGGATTAGAAATATAATCAATCTTATCTCAAAATTCTCAGCCTGCTGCAATATAACCTTGTCAGCTTCATTCCGCTTCTTTGTAATCCCCTATGCACTCATTTTTGTGTAACTTCAATAGTTGTTCTTACCAGTAGTAATGTCTCAATGAATTGATACAGAAAATTGCCCACGTTTTACTACACACCGTGCTTCTACAGACTGGTACAACTAAAGCAGCAACCAGTTCTCCAGGAGTAAGGAGTCCTAAGAACAACACAGCCTTTCATGCAGCTGCAAAATCTGGGTGGAGAATGACTGAACTTTCATGAAACGTAACATTATTACATCTTTTGGATTCATTTGGCATTTCAGTCATTCTGATATTTCCAGTTATTCAAAATACCACCTGCCCCTTTCTCAGTTAGACGGGAAGTGTTGCTACAATATCACAAGCAGGCAAAGGCCATGTGTGATTCTGTGTATTGGCTCCATAATAAACATAATCAGCAAGAATTATTCCTAAAACTATTTCTGTGTACTTTTTGTATGAGACACTAACGGCTGCTCTTTCCCTCTAGATTAATTCTGCCAGCATCTGTGAGGATGACTATGAAGTCACTATTACATTGAATTATGCTCTTGCTATTAACAAGGTCAGTTTGGGGGATGAGGCCCATTGTTAGGCAGCTGGTCTAAAGCTGTCACTAGACCAGTCAGTGTAACGCTAATATATTTTAAATTCAGGTCTAAACAAGAAATTCTTTTGTTCAGAGGGTGTTAACTCATCACTTCAGAGAAAGGAATCTTTTTCTTTTTCTGTTGGAGCTGGCTGAACAGGTATCTTTATCTGATTAAGCCAGACTTCATCATTATGTTGCTATCATCTTGCATTTCATTAGTTTGCTATTAATATTAACATTCTTCTTTCAGCTGATGTTGTTTGATGATTCTAGCACCCCTTAGCTCTTGATCTTAGATCCTCGTTTTCTTCAGTCTGCAAATTGTGCTCTTAAGAAACAAGCTTAGTAATTTTCAGTAGTTTGGAGATAACGTTTGCCAGAGCTCCTGTTAACTGTATCCAAACACCTGAAATCCCTACATCCAGAATTACCATGTTCCAAAAACCACCCACGTATTCATTGCCAGCTTTTCAAAGATGAAAATCTACCATTTCAGACATCCAAAATTCCGACTGTATCTCTTGTGTACAATCTTAACAAGCTTACCTTGCCATGTGGTGCCTGAAAAGGTATGTCACATCATTTTGCAAGTGAGGAGTTAATCAGATCTCTCAAGTGGTAGAAACACTTTCAGTGAAATGAAGATTCTCATCCAGATAAGTGAGATTGTGTCACTTTTTTTGTTTTCTAAATCAAAACAAATACCTTACACAAGGTTGAGAAAAAAAATGCTACATTATTTTCCCTCAAAACAGAGTTTGATTACATATAATAATTTATCTTGGGCTAATTTGAGACTGATATTAAAAGCCTATTTTTTTTTTATGCAACACCACTGTTTTGTGTTACTAAGATTATAACAGCATTACACGATAATCTTACTAACTGCCTGCATTTGCTGATTCTACAGGATATTCATACTAATAAACCGGTGAAGTTCAGCAGTCATTACCTGAATACTGTAACAGAAGTCAGAGATGGACAGGATGGCAGTCAGACTGTTTTTGGTGAGATTTCCACCCCCTCCCCCCCATCTTTACAATAGATCATAAACATAGTAGTCAAGAATATGGAAGCAGTGCTTGGAAGGTTAGACACCTAGACAGGCAAACTAATATATTGGCACATTCTGCACCTACTTAAGTTGATCTTTAAGTCTCAAAATGCAGCTGAGTTGTGATTTAAGCAATGTACAGACTCTGTCAAAAACTCATGGGAATGCTTCATCCCTAGAGGACAGCTGGAGAGGTCAGCTGGGCACATTTAGCAAAGGTTAGAAATGATGAAATACATTAATTCTACACCTGGTTTTCAGAGGTCCTTAAATTGCATCTTCCATTGGTGTCAGTAACAGCTCAGCATTTTAGGCATCTCATATTGGACTTAGGTTTTAGTTGTAAAGTCAGCATTAGAATTCAGAAATTCCTGTAGTGTCATTTGACATACTTCAATTCACATATAAGTTTCATCCACTTTGTTTTCCAGTCTGAGACATGTCAAGAGGCAGCAACGGCACTAGGAGCTGGTTTTCTGAAGTGTCAAATGTGACTGTCATTCCAGGCACTCTTGTAGCATCAGCTCAAAGGGTCCCCACATGCTGTGTAATTTCCTTATCAACCCTCCTGCACATTGGTAGATTACGTCTCTTAAAAATAATGGACATACATATCTACTCAAGGTCTTCTAGTCCTGTTCTTAAGCATTTGGGAGCCAAACAGCATTGAAAAAGTGTAAGGGTTTTGGTCAAAACAATTCATGAATCCGAGTCAAGCTTGTTGAATAGCTGCAGCTAGTTAAAAAAGACACAAACGCCCCAAACTCCACATTTCATTGAATCTTCATTTCAAAATAACAAGTTTTTGAGACTGCCTGAGTGTAAACCTTTTGTTAAAACCAGTCTGATCTGCAACAAATATTTCATCACTTTCTCTTGTAGAAAACTGATAAATATTGCTTTCATTTCAACACAAAATATTTTTGTGGATAAATTGTTTCCAGATCTCTCCCCCAAGTTCTTGCTAGGATACTGACTTTGCTTTGAATTAACACTTGTTTCCCTTTCTGGTAGGCAAAGATGATCATAATCTTTTCCATTCAAGAGGCAAAATAAAGAGAACAAAGTCAAGAACACTTACAGAAAAAGAAGATAAGCTCCCTGTACGTATCTTCTGCCAGTACAGGAAAAACTACCTATAGAGCAGCACTAACATGAAGGAGGGCATCCAAGGATAAAAATAGAAAGCTTTTAACACTGACTGGGGGCAGGGGAAGAGGACAAAAGTCCAACTTCATATAAAACCTGAACATTGGTAACTGACATTTATTACAGAAATGGAAATAACTACACTTTGTTCCTACTAAGAGCTTAATTAGATTGTTGCTCTGATTTTCAGACCCATTCTGTTTTACTGATACAGCATTAGGCCTAAAGACTGTTGCAGACTTGATTTTGTTACAGGTTTTTCTCAGAAGCAACATCAGATGGAGACATTATCGTCTTCCCTTGACCCTACTACTCAGTTTGACTCCACAGGACATACCCTTGGCTGTGCTAGAACTACTGTAAACTAGACAGGAGATGATGATCTACGCAACAAGCTTTTAGGTCAACTCAGTTTCCCCATCAAGCTGAGATGCCAGCACAGCTGAGGGCCAGTTTAATGCAAGAAGCAAGGCTTTATTTCCACTAGAGGCCAAATATCCTGGAAGCACTGCCTACTAAATGGACTGTCAGTAATGGCATGGAAAATTTCAAAAGGGAAATACACATTAATCTAAGCTTGGATCAGTTAGCCAACTCAACAGGTGGAAGAAGATATAGAGCTTTCTGATATGACTCCAGAGATAAAAATGCTTGGTCAAGTGATTGGGCTTTCAAAAGGGAAGATGAAGGAGGCGGAAGGCTGGGAAGAAATAAAAGGAAAAGGTTTTAGGTTTTGTTGGTTGTTTTAAGATTTAGTAAACCAACTTTTGTGAGACAAAACATATTCGTTTTTTAAATAAAATACTTCCACAAGTTCTGGAAGCTTCAAACTTTAATCCTATAGCAAAGAACTTGTACCCATGTTTAATTTTACTGTGGTGAGCGGATCTTTGTACAGCCCCGGAGAGCTGCGTTGATGTAAAGCTAATCATTTGCAGATATGTTTGCTGAATCAAGACCTCAATAGTGAGATATTAGCCTGGGTTATCCAACACTTGCTCAGATTCAGAAAGACATTCCCAACAAAGGGTTATGGATTAGTAATACTGAGGTACACTGCATTCATGCCACTGTGTGCATTTTCCACCTCTACTCAAAGGCAAAATATGGCCCACCTACTTGTATTTTCACTATGTGAAATGTTACTGGCTGTTTTCTGTGTTTCCACAGCCAGAGTCCAGACAACTACTAGAAGAACTCGGTCCAAATGGGAAAGGAAGAATCACCTTAGTAGAACGATTGCTCCAGGAAGTAAGTTATTGCTTGCTGAAGTTTCCCTTTCCAAATCTTTGACCACTTACTGCATGAATATTCACCTGGTATGCAACTTCTTTATGCTTAGGAGGCAACATCCTTGCAAGACAATTGACTGTCTTCAAGTTGAAAGAGCGTTTTAGAGAAGAAACGGCCTATTTTACATTTATATACGTTCTCCCCAATTTTCTATTTGGCCGACGTGTAAGGCATTCTCCTCTGGGTTTGTCAAGGCCACACAGAAAGAAAAATATATGAATTTTATAGTTTAGGGTCAAATCCCCTGCATTGCAAAAGCAAGCATAACCTCTACCTTTTTGCTGTGTGGTAAGGTGCATCCTGACTGTGGGATCTAGTTTGACTGCTCTTGTTATATACATTTACTCTGGCTTTGAGCTAGGAGATGACAAACATTTTCAGAAAAGACATGAAGAAACAATACCACACAATTTGAACATATCTCTGTCTTGAGCCTAAAGTCCATTTGCCAACTTAAATTGATGTAATATTAAAGCAAGGTGGAAGCTGGAGAATCTTTATGGCTTTTAACAGCTCACCTTCCCTCTCCTGTGCATTCTAGGGAGCTGACCCAAACTGCATTGGCGATGAGAACCGACCTGCTCTCACAGTTGCTGTCCTTAACAAGCATGCAGAAGCAATCTCCCTTCTTGTGCAGAAAGGTGCTGACATTGACCAGCAGTCAGGATTGTAAGTGAGCACTGATTCTCTGCCTCGGGTCTTTGGAAGTTTTACCAAAAAAGCACTTGTGCTCCAGTTTTAGAGAGGGTTAACCTCCCACCCCTCCTCCACAAATCTGTAGTCCAGGAGCTCCTTTCAAAGCCAAATTTAAAAAAAAAAACCCAAGCTGCAACTGAGCAAAGATAATAGTATTCACAGTCCATCTTTCAGTTGCCAGCTTTGAAGACTTCTCATAACTTCTGTCAGGAAAGCTGCTGTTCTATTCAACTCCTTCCCCCATCCACTTCAGCTTAATTCAATAAACCACACTAAAGCCTACCAGCAAAAAGTCACCACGACTCCTAGTGTCATCTTCCTTAGTTTGATTTGCTAGACCGCTTCTCCATGTACCAGGACAGTTTCCTTAGGTAATAAGTACATTGCTCATTCCTCCTTTGCAGGCACAACAACACCGCTCTCCATGAGGCAGTTCTGCTCGGATTGGAGGGAGAGGAGTGCATCCGAGTCCTGTTACGGTAGGTGCCGTAGCCGGGCCTCTAGCTCAGCTGCAGGATACCCACGGTCTGCTTGCACAGATCTAGTTGGCAATAGTGAAGGGCCAGAGCCTGCCCAAGGGTCAGCGCTCTTTTCTCATAGTTGTGTCCCTGCAGAAAGAGGCATCCAGAAATCCTGAAGTTACTCTGCATCAACATTTACCTACAAGCCACTTCACTTATTCCAGTAACTTGGAATGAATTTAAGTAGCTTAAAACAATCTGTTCTTTATTTACAGCTGCAATGCAAGCATAAAAAAGAAGAATGCAAAAGGGCAATCGGCATATGATTTGGCTGTTACAGCTGGAAATAATGAAGTTATTTCATTGTTTGCAAGTGAGCTTGGACAGGGAACACTGGACAAACTTACGAAACCCAGGAACATTGGTCTCATCAGTGTGTGATTGCAACTGCCTTTTACCCAAGATGGAGCTGGAGGTTCTTTGAGTTTGGGAGCACCTAAGTGCACGCGTCCAGTTCTGTCTGCAGACTTCACAACCCTGTACAATCAACTCAGGCCCCATAACAGCCAAATATTTTCTAGGAGATTCCCCCGTTCCTTCTCCGTAGTTCAGAGCACAATTCTTCACTGACCGCGCTCTGTCCTGCAAGATTTCTTTTCCTTTCCAAACCTGTAAGGAGAGGGACCAACCAAACCTTCCAAGGCACAAGGACATTTTAAGGAGACCTGACAAATACCGCTTAAGACAGTTTGACACTCGAGCAATAGCACTGCAAGCTGTACTTTGATTAGCTTATTTTCCACTTTGAAGTTAAAACTGCATTCAGTGCATCTCATTGCATTAAAGGTCAGATTCTTTTCCTCCAGAAAACTGAGTAAAATCACTTTGCTTTTTTGCCTTCAACTTTTATTTATAAACGCATCAACTTGAGGCAGCAGCCAACTAAAAATAGAAGTTTACAAAGATACCAGGCACACTAAGATTTGGTGTAATTGGACATTATTAGCCACAATCCTAAATCCCTGAAGGAGATTTAAAACTCCTTCTCCTTTTTGTTTCCAAAAGTATCCAAAAGCACTGGTATATTCAGTATAAAAATGGAAGTGCCTGCCAGCTCTTGCAAGAAACACAAGTTTTAGCACCAGAGCTACCAGCATCTCCATAATGGAAACAGCTGGGCTTAAAAAAAAAAAACAGACCAAATAAAACCACAAGTAGTAATCCTTAATTAAACCAACAGGAAGAACAGCAGAATCCCTGCAGAAAAAGATTACGTACGCAGTGCATCAAACCCCAGCTACTTCCCAGACAGACTCAGGTGAGTGAAGGAGAATTCGGTCTGCTTCTCACGGAGACGGGCATTCTGAAAGAAGTCTCGGGAAACACAGCCAGCCATTCAGTCAAAGTGGCAGTGCCAAAGCACACATACAAGACAGATGTCACCGGCAAGGGAGAAGCTACAGTAGCCTAGGAGACCAGATTCTCTATTTCACGACGCACGCTCTTGGCTGCATCTTCAACCTCGGTCACCTTCTGAGAAATTTCTTTTTTCTGTAAAGAATAAAAACAATACATTACTGTCTACCACTAAGTTAAGCATCATTCAGCTTCAAGGGGAAAGTGGGCTACGTCTCCCAAAAGGCAAAGGCTGAGAACCAGGACGGGACATGCCATCTGATCCAGTACGAGTCAGGATGCAACAAACCACTTTGGCAGCACTGCGGTAAAGAACCAAGGGGCCAGCTAAACAGTCCCAAGACTCGAAACTAAATAACTCTTCCACGGTCACGGGGGGGTAGAAAAACATCACGATGCCGACGCGTACGTACAATTGCATTTTTCATTCGTTCTTTGTCCAGCTTTAGGAACTCCTGTAGCGTCAGGCGAGTAGGATCTTTCTGAAGGGAAAGAAACGCACAGCCCGCAGAGTGTTTTTGGTGTTCCTCCCTGAAAAGGAGCGAAATTTAAAAAAAGAAAGAAAAGCAGCTCACAACACGACACACGCACGCAAGACGCGGCCGGCGCGGAGCTGCCGGGGCAGGGAGCCGGGGGCAAATCCCCCCCCGCTGCTACTCACAGGGGGTCGTCGTCGGGCTCCCAACCCTCCAGCTCCTTGAAGCAGAAGAAACACTGCGCCACGTCGGGGCCGTTCTCGCTGGGGCAGTGCACGAAACCCGCCGCCGCCATCTGCGGGCAGAGAGAGAGGGTCGGTCAGTCAGCGCCCGGCCCCGACCCCGGCCCCGCTCCACCCGGGTCCCGCTAACCCCGCCGGGCTCACCCTCTCGGGGGTACAGGCGCAACCTTCGGTGAAGGGCCAGTTACGGAAGGTAGCGGCGCGGGTGGGGACGAGGTAAAGCCGCCATTCCTCGGGCAACGCCGCCGCCTCCCCCTCCGCGTTAGCCGCCATGGCTCCAGGTTCAAACGGAGGCGGTTGAGGCGCGAAAGGCAGGGCGGGAGCGTGGGCGGCCGCGAGGGCTGACGGGAGTTGTAGTCCCGCTGCCGGTACACCGGGACCGGCTCTGCCCCTCCCGGGGAAGCCGGTGCTTCGGGAAGGCCCCGGCGGTCGGTACCGTGGCTGGGAGGAGGGCAGGACCCCCCCCGTGTCCATGGGGCCGGCACAGCGTCAGCCATCCCCAACCCAGCAGCCGTGAGCCGCAGGTTTTGTGTGAGAACCACGGCGCCAACCCAAATCTCCCTCTGGGCCTTAAGGGCCTCCACCAGACCCGGGTCTGATGTGCCAACCCCGCATCTCGGCATCCCCTGTGAAGAAGGGGGGCCGAGCCCCGCCGCCACACACCACCACAGCAGAGCTGGCATGGCCAGGCGAGAAGCACCCTTGTCATTCCCAAGGAGTCTGACACAGGGCCTGAGCCAGCAGGAAAGCCTCCAGCGCAAACCCAAGGGGAAGGAGGACAAGTTTGCCAGCACGACCTTTTTTTTTTTTTTTAATTACACCCATAAGAAGGTGCCGCGGGTTTCCGTTGTTGACAAGAGCTGGTAGAGAAGCACAGTGGGAAGGGTCCTGTCGAGGCAGGACCCGCGCAGATACGCTCCCACTGCTCTGTGGCAGTGGCCGCCTGTTCTTGCCACAGGCGGCTGCCCTTCCCTTCCCTTCCCGCAGGCAGCAGGAGCAGCTGAACTCACCGTCTCTGCCTGACTAACGCTGCCTGGAGAAGGAAGCGGGACCTGGCAGTCTGGCTTGCTGCCGCAGGGGCAGGAGGCAGCTGGTTTTGCGGAGAAGAACTGGCTACGCATCCATCACAGCAGCAGGGGCTCGGTTTCCTGCACTGTCTGATGCGGCAGGCAGTGTTTGCTGAGAGAGAGTCTCCTCCAGAAAAAACACAAGGGTTAGAGGGAAGCAACCCCGTGCACCAGGTTACCTCCTGGAGCAAGCTGATGTAAGCAAAGTAGTCAGAGACAGAGGGATAAAGGCGGCTTAGCTCGACCACTTGCTAAGAGCTTATCATCACAAGCAGGTGGGTCTGCAAAGAAGCACATCCTCACACTGTAGGTGGCAGTGAATGGACCAAGCAGACTTCTGCTTCTTCCCCCAGGCTGGATCTGAAATGTGAAAAGAAGCATTTGGCACATACGTGTGCAACATCAGGACTCTCAGGAAAGAGACTTGTCTTGCAAAGTAAACTGCAAAGTATTACTTCTACGACATTACGGACTACTATGCAGAATGATCCCAGTGTTTACCCAGCTCAGCTACTGTAGATCAACAGGCATGATAAGCTGACCACAGTGGGCAGCTTCCTGGTTGTGAGGTATCAAGCATGTGGAAAGGTTTGGGCTTTGCTGCCCTATTAAGAAAGGGTGAGGTTCCACCTTTATTCTCCAGGAAAACTTTGTTCTGTTAAACCGAGGTGCGTTTGGCAACCGCAATTACTGCTACAGTCACTGCACAGCTCAGGGAAGCGTGGAGTAATTGTGTCATTAAGCGGGGTAGATGCTGGCTTTTTAATCACAGCTAACGTAACTCATCACGCTGGTCTCCGAGGCACAAAGAGCAGAGAAACTGAGGGCTAAGAGCACGGTTTGTTTCATCGCGTGCCTCGGAAGAGCCTCATCCGTTGCAGAGAAAGCCAGCTGTGTGTGACAATTCAAGCAGTGGCCTTAAGCTGCTACGAGCCATTCGGGCTTCTCATTATTCAACATTTTGGGGAGGAAACGTTCTCCTGAGAGGAGGCTGGTAGTGGTCCCTGTGCGGCCACAAAAAGAGAGATGGAGCTGCAGCAGCTATTTTATAGCCACTCCAAAGGCTGCCTAATTCTGGTGGTGACCTAGTGAGGGCAGGCAGAGCTCCGTGGCAACCCTGGCATGTTTCCCCAGGGCTGCCAGCCCCTATCAGATTGCACACCTGACTTCACACAGTGCCTGTTACAAGGCTGGCCTCAACCTCCTGTCCTCAGAAGACTCTTGCTGAAAGTGGGGGGTGAATTTCTGCTCACCAAACAGTGCCCCATGCTCAGTGCTCACCCATATAGCCAGCAGAGTAAAAGAAACTGTCTCTTACAGACAGCTTGAGTTGCCAAGAGGAAATAATGCACAGGTACTGCAGGCTTCACCAGTGTGCTTCAGATCTGGTTTGCTGGGATCCCTTTGCAAGTCACAGAGTTACGGCTATTCATCTTTGCCCAGACCACCAACAAAGCGATCCCTGAGCCAGCCACGCTTGCACCCTGTTCTCACCAAAGCCGTTAGGATCAACAGGGAAAGTTCTCATGGAAAGCAGTTCAAAGCCAATGCCAGATTTTCACAGGCAACACTAAGGAACAGGGTGTGGAGTGTCCTCCACGTAAGATAATACCAAGGGATCAAAACTTAAGCCTATAGTCCTGGGAGTGTGGTATATAACAGGTCTAGCAGTTAATTACCTGATTTTCCAATAAATATGGGCAAATTAGCAAGAAACAAACCATGCCCACATAAACGCTGGTGGACCTGTGAAGTTGCAAAGTGATTTTGTGTTTCTGCAGCCTGCAGAACAGCAATATTGATCTCCATCCCCCACCCCCTGTAACCTTTAACGAACTCATTCTTACCAGTCTCCCTGAAGGAGGCAAATGTTGGTATTTGTACTTTTTGCAGGTGAGAGACAGATCCAAAATGGCTGAGGTGCAAAGGCTCACAGGCACTTCATTGCCTTCAAGGATCTGGGGGTAAATGAACCACCTGGATAAAACAAGCGGTCTGTAGCACAGCAGAAATCCCAGGGCAGTTCTAACACCTTCTTCACTTGGCATCCTCCCTCTGAGGGGCAAAGCCACGGAGGCGTAAGCACAGAACAAGCAGCTCCTCAAAATCTTCACAGTCACCTTCAAGGACAAAGCCTGCTGGGGCCTGCATGTGTGCAGCTTCTGTGTGGATGCCCAGTAGAAAAATAAAGGAGTTTCTTGCCTTGCTCCACTGCCCACACACACGCTTTGCACCCTCTATCAGCCTTGAGTTTGCTAGATTTCAATGAAATAAGATGATGGAGAGGCAGCTTAACAAACAGTATGACTACAGGTAGGCTTTTCCAAGGGAAGGGATTTAATTCCATTCATAAAGACAGATACTTTTTCCTTCCAAGTACAGCTAACTCATAACACCAGTAACATCGAAAATTTTCACATAGTCATAAAGCAGGCGGAAATGTGCATGGATGTTAGGGCACACAACACTTGGATGGGTTCTTTTTCCCTCCCACTAACACCATTTTTGTTTTGGTGACAATATACATTGGCTACACAAAAACATACTTTGTGTCCATCGCTCTGCTGTTACCAAAATGAAGACTCCATTAAGGCAACTACTACTATAGCCAGGTACCCAACAGGTATACATGGTGGATTAAGAACAAAGAAGTCACATTTGTTGTGTAGCTCTCTGTGGGGCTTGATGTGAAAGGAACAGCACAGTGGATGTGGTTCGTATTTAAAATGCATGGACTGACCTTTGGTCAGGCAGCAGAGCAAACTGCCAACTTACTGTTCATCTGCAATAAAAGTCAGGGAGAGAGCAAAGCTGCTAAACTGTGTAAAAGGACTAGACCCCACTACCACAGAAACTGTCTGGGGTTTGTATTTTTTTAATTCTTGATTATTTCTATTTATTCTTTGCTCTCCTCTTTACTTACACATAGAGCCATGAAATCACAGCCTAGATGCTTTCAAGAACTGGAACTGGCCCACATCTACGCTCTCCTCCCTCCGAGCTCCAAACAGATTGCTTCTATAAAGCAGAGCATTTCAAACATCACCACTGACTTTTTGTTCTGGGTTTCTTTTAGCCAGAGTGTCTGTAGCAGGAGGGGGTGGATGCCGGAGCCTGCGAGGCTGGCTCTGTGGTTAGAGGTGTGCCCAAAGGGCTGATCTGCAGCATCAACAACTGGCAGATAGGTTGTAAGATTTCAAAGAGCTGATTTGGCAGCTGTTGTGTCCTACCTCGCCTAGCTACAAACCCGCTTGACATCTTGTTCCTGAACACAAAACACTGCGCACTACAAGAACTTCACACTAAGCACAGGGTCAACGAGGGGAAAGGAAGGCAGTAGGGAAGGAGCAGAAGAAAAGACATCTCCTCTGAGCCTTCCATTCGGGATCACATGAGTTCACACGCTCTTCATTATTCCTAAAACATGGCTCCAGTATTGCTGTTCTGGCATGTGTAGAGCTTTCCTGAAGTTAGCATCCAGCTAGATGCACCAATATCTTATTTCTCTTCATAGATTCAAGACATGGTTCCTAACAAAGCAATCAAATCACAGAAACACTGTGGATGATTTAAGTTTAGACATTCATTTCCCATAAACAAAAAGAGAAACAAAAAACCCGCGACTTTTCCTGGATAGGTTTTGAAGTCTGAAATCCATGGGCCCCCTCTGAAGTGACAAGTATTGGGGGGGGGGGGAGGTGTTTGTTTGTTTGTTTGTTTGTTTCTCAATGAGGCTCTCCAAAGTAACAGTGGCAGGAAAACTCCCCATAAAGAATTTCAGTCTTCCAGTGGTTTCAGCATGTCCCACTTGGCATTTCCAGGCCTCTCCCCTTGGAGGGTAGGAATCAGTCCTCTTGGATTGCACTTTCAGCACACAACATAGCACTGTTGATATTCAAAGTCCTAGGAATAAAGGCGTTGGTGTGTTCCAGCTCTCATGTGGCAGCCAACGTCCTCCGCTGAAAGCTGTGGTAGTTCTTTGCTTGACTGATTGGGCTTTTCACAGACCCCCAGACAGCTCGGACGGATCAGCGCCGCAGCCTGAGAAAGAATGCGTGCTTGCACTCCTTGCTGTCTAAGGGATAGTATTTGTCATAAAAATCCAAAATGTATTCTTCAGTCTTAAATCCAAATTTTTGGTAGAGCAGCATAGCAGGGTTGCTTGCAGAGACGTGAAGGGTTACGTCTTTGCCCATGCAGGTCTGCCAAGGGAGGGGGGAAAAAAAAAAAAGAATCAGAGCATGAGAATGAGACAGCCTCTGGGGGAATGCGGAGGTGAAGAGCTTCATCAGTTCAAGTATTTAAGTTACTGAGGAAATGTGAGAAAATCACAGGCCTCGACACAGAAGTTACCACACATAGCAACAGCTGAAAGGCAAAGGGAGCGCTGCTGTTCCTCTAAGCCTTTGTTTCTGGGAAACGTGGACTCTCTGACAATGAAAGCAGGTTTTGGATTATAATTTGTCAGCTTTCCTTTGTCAATTGCTAAGTAATTGTTAATTAAAAATAATCTCGGTATACAGCACTGATCTCAAATACTTATTAACAATGGCCTGAAGAAAAGACAAAACATGCCAGAGGATCAGGCGCCGTGCTCCTCCCCATCAGCAAACAGAGCTGAGCTCTCTGGGACCGCGCAAGCAGCCCCAGCGCACCTCTGGGCTGTCACGCTGGAATTCCTGTCTATCCCACCCACCTCCTCTCCCATCCTTCAGGGCACAGCACTCGCCTCCTGAGAAGGCAGGGAATTCAGTTCAGACAGCAAATGGCATGGCTGAAGTTACTTTAAAGATCCCAGATTATTCTAACCAGCAGCACTCTGATAAAGATGCCGATATAATAATTTTTTCCTGCTTTCATCTTGTGTTTTAATAGCATTCTATATATATTGAATGTATTGTAACTCTAAGTGGGAACAATAACACCCTTTAGGAAATTTCCAAGGTAGGTCATTCAAAGGGAAAGCTCTCACAGGGATTTAAGCGGGGGGGGGATAAAATCAGGAGCCATTTTGGGGAAAAGGTAGTTGGAATGAGATCATTAAGAAGATGCAGTTTGGTCCTCTGGGCCAGACGCATTAGAGGGTAACTTCTGACAACAATCCCAGCATCGAGGCACCATTTGCATCAACACATTTTCTGTTAGATTATGCTGTTCCCAAGAATTCATCCCCAAACTCAGCACTCTGATCCAAGAGACAGAGAATTACCCTTTATCCAAACAGTGTATGAAAGTGGCTCTAGCTACAGAGAGCAGACCCCGGTGTCAGCCCAAGCAGGCTACAAAGCAGCACACAATCTCGCGATTGAGGAACAAAAAGTCACAACCACCATTTCTTCTCCTACATGACTAAATGCCTCCTACCACTGACAAATAGTCAGCAATGGAAAAATAAATCTAATGCGAGCCGAACGTACAATGGTGATCTCTCATTGCTAGTGAACCTAATCAGCCTCTATCCTGCCTGGCTCTTCTCAACATGCTAATTTTATGCTAGTCTATCTGCAAGCAGAATTAGGTTAATTGGCTGTGATACATTCTACAAAACGCTGGGATCCTTTTCTACAGCTGACTTGCCAATACCTCCCAGCTCTGCTGGAGAGACACGAGTCCAGCTGCTGGATCCCTGCAAACCTTGGCGCATCGCTCGCGCCTGTTCTCACTAGGTGTTGACATCGCACATCAACAGTCTACAGTTGAGGGCAATTTACTTAAACACTTTACACAGAGATGCTTGGGAATTGTAAGGGGTGAATTTAAAGTAGATTGGTTAGTGGCCTGTGTTAACACGTAGAGCAAAGAGAGGTGGACACTGCAGAGAGCTGTGTAGGTAGGAGAGTTACTCTCGGGTGGCCCAGAAGAGCTACTCTCAGTGGAAACTGCTTTTCCGAGGTACAGATCACTGTTCCCAAGGCTCTGCCAGCACTCCCTACCTCTCTTCAGCCAAATGAGTATGAGGAAAAACAGTTTCAATGGCGAGTTTTTGCTAGTGCAGCTCATCTCGACTAAAACAAGTTAAGGAATGTTTCACACCGGCAGCTCTGCCAAGAGAGTTCAGGGAGTGGTAAAACTGTGGGCCCTGAAGAGGCACAGTTGGGGTCTGAAAAGGACATCTGTCTGCATCCTTACTCAAAATTAAGCTGGCTTTCCTGCAATTTAATTCAAGAAAGTGAATGGAATTAAGGCCACCTGAACAACAATATTCATTCAGAGATTTCATGAAGTTTAACTACTTTAATACCACCCGTTTAGTTAGCTCAGATTAATTTTCCCAAGTGTCCCTGTGGAACAAAGCCCAGTACAAGCTAGTTTGAACAAATTTGAATGCGGTTGCAAACACTTATTCTTTATCTTCAACTCAGCTGGATTTGAACCAGAGTATTAAAAGTGAAAGAGAATGATTAAGATCAGAAAGTGATTTAATGCAATGACCTTGGTCACAGAATAAACCTCCAGGGGTAGCCAAGAAAGCTGCAATAGATTCTAACTGAACCTCCCCACTATTCTCTCACTTTCTCCTTTAAACCCCAAATTTACAGTATTACTGTTATGTGAACTACTGACCACTGAGGAACACAAAGTTAATCCCAAAACAGTTTAAGTCTATAGCATCTCACTAATTCTGAGGACCTGACCAGGATGGTTATTGTTCTAAATACATTTTAGTTTCTGCTTTTGAGGTTATTTCCCCCCATAAATGTTCACACAGGCTGCTGACAATCTGTGCAGGTGTGTAAACAGAGAAAGGGCAAGGGGAAAGAGCCAGAAGGAAAGAACACAACACTACTTACTCTCTAATATTTGCGTGTGTACACACAAGGAGGAAGGGACAGCTGGTTCTTTAGCAGAGACATGGGACTTTTTCATTACCTGGATAAGATGGTAAATCATGAAGGTTGCAATCCCAGCTCTTCTCCACTCAGGGTGAACTAACAGGAAAGAGATGTAAGCTTCATTGTACTTCACGTCTGGCACCATAAAGCCAAAGGCAATGATAACTTTCTTGTAAAGGACGACAACGCTGAAGTCTGGGTACTGCAGGCATTCTGACAAATCGATTCCTACGGAGAAAGAGAGAAACAGCAGTTGAAAGCATTGCAAACCAAAAGAAAAGTGTCACGCTTGCACGGAAATTCAGGGGTTTAAGGCCTTTTAGAAACACTCACTTGATACCTTCCTTTTACCTGTATTTCAAAGCTCCGATATCGAAAGATGCTTCAACAAAACACACAGACAAAATGAGACCTTCTTAGTAGTGGGGATTCTTGCACAGAGAAATTAACAAAGCTGATTTCTTCCCAAATGACTGGAGGATGAAACTAAAACTCAAAAAGCATGTTCTCTAAACCAAGGTGGTTTAAAAAAAAAAAAAAAATCACATGATCTCAGCACCCAACTAATCTTTCCATGGTTTCTACTCTGAGCCATATCAGCAGACTCTGCTAAGGACCCAGTTCTAAATATGCACGTGCAATTGTTTGCTGGATTGGGTCCTAGTAAGTTTGCGCCCCTTGCCCGGGGCTCCTAAGGGCTGCAGTGACGTTAATGGATAAGGGTTTGCTGCTTCATTTCACCCGGGCAGGGCCAGCACCAGGTTGGCGTACACCATTCCCATTCCAGTCAGCAAATGCCCAGGACCTGGCTGCAGACGAGCAAAGGGGGTGGTTTGGAGTCTATCAGCCTGATAGTCCGGGTGAACCATCCCGTTCTTCCCGCAAATTCTCTCCAGACACAGCAGACGTGAAACTGGGCTTCAGCTTTAGTAGCATTACCTGCCAAGGGTTCCTATCTCTTTTCTCTACCTGGCCTTCAGCTCCTGCTCACTCAGCACGCTCTTTGCGGAGTTGCACTGTGAACCCAACCGCAGCTTTCAACACTATCAAAACATTTGCTTTTAGCATGCAAATTCCCTCATTTGGGGCGCGAAGCAGGCTCTCGGGCAGTGGTGCTTCTGTGAGTCAGAGGCTGGACAGAAACACCTGAGGCTGGCGACTTGCGAGCGGAGTTTGTTACCTCGCCTAATCACATTGCTGCTCCAGCCTAAGAGCACCCACACAGCAAGTTAGGGCCAAGCAGTGCAGTTCAAGGCACAAAAGGCTGCTTGGTAATTTGTGTGGACAGGCCCTAAATGAGGTGCAAGGCATAGCGGAGCTGTGCCATAAATGTTAGTTTCAGCCTCAAATTGGCAATCGCAGATATATTTGGACCGTGGCGTAACAAAATAGCAGAGTATGTTTTCCAGTAACGTTTATCACTCTTGATGAGATGCAAGACTTCATAAGGCACCAGGCACAAATAAGCGGGTGAATTATTTTCTTGCTCGAGAGTAAGCTGGGTGGAGTAAGACGTGGGAGGAATCGATTGGCAATAGGGAGCCGCGTTAATTATCTCAAGGCTGCAGTTGACTGTGAAGTGCCTTACAGCGTGTCTGTACAGGAACGCTACATTGCCCTGAGCACACTGGCGTCTATGAAATGGTGCCGTCCCCTCAGCACGCAGTTATTCCTGTAGGAAGATGCTTAGCTCAGTATGGTTTACCACTCGTCTGCTCAGGAGATGTTTCCCGTTAGGGCATGAAGGCACAAGATACCGTGAGAGACAAGGGGGAATCTTGCTTCACATCAGCTCATTTGCGGTAACTACCTGCAAACTTGTTTCTGCCTTGTGAGAAACAAGAAGAGCTCTGACGGGAAGGATCTGGGGAGGCGGAAGAACTAAGGCCTGCGCTCACCCCACCTGGTGAAGCGCCTAAAACTTGAGAATTCAGTCAATGAGAGCATCGCTATTAGAAGGCAACTGAGCACACCTAAGATGTCATTTACTGACGACAGCACTCCCCAAGCACACGTGCTTCGGATGCCTAAACTTAGGCGGAATTACAGCCATTTCTCTGAACAAGGGTGCTAGCTTAATGATGCCCTCCCAGCTGCGTATCCCACCCCTTCCTCAGTTGTACCAGCCCGTTGTGAAGCTAAACTCTTCCCATCCACAGAGACACCGTGCTTTATCTCCTGAAGTACCACCTCCTCACTTACCTCTCCTGCTAAACAGAATCAAGATGCAATGCATCATATAATCCCAGCCTCAGAAAATTTACACCATGGAAGAGATTTTGATTCCTGTGTGGGGACTGATGGGAGTGTCAGCTTTCTGATTTAATGATGAGCAGTTCACAGTCGGGTGGAACACACCCACGCTCCTTACATTAAATAAAACAGGGTGAGTCCTGAAGAACTTAATGAAGGTGCGACCCAACTTGGCCAGAACTTCAAATGTGTTATCAGAAGAGGAAAGACTATGACAAAGAGGTTCAACCTCTGTTGGGATTGCAAGTGTCTCTCAAGAGCTCCAAAACAGCTTGTGAAAGGGAAGATATGCCACGTTATCTCCCCCTGAATTGTACAATTTGGACAATGAGTAGCACAAAGAGCTCCGATCCTGACTGCAGCGTATGAGCGCTGCTGAACTAGAAACCCTGTTGAATCACTATCTGCAAATCAAAACGTAAAGCAAACAGTTACTTGGAATTAAGGTGTGTACTGTTTGTACTGTACTTTTCTAAATTTGTCTGCCGCGTTGTTTGCTGATCAGAAGCTGATCCATGCAGTAGATGAACATCACTATTATTATTTCAGAAGAACTAAAGACTACAGGCTCATAACTGTCCCCATAAAGGGCAGCCACTGTCGCCAAAGAGCCTACAGTTCAAGAAATTACACAGAAAAATCGATACCCAAGCTTTCCCATACCTTGCAGATACTGAGGCTTGAAGAAATAAAGGACATCACAGTGAAGCTTGGAGTTGTAAGTGCGATTCCGAGACTTCACTCCAACAACATATCCAGCTTATGGCTGCTAGGAAGAAACTTTCTCATGAAGCTAATGAGCAGTAGAACTCTGGCATAAAACTGTCTACTTCAGCCCCTGATTCTGCAAAACGTTTCATTGGACGCTTAATTTTAGTAACTGACTACTCCTATTGGCATCAATGGTGTTACCCAAAACAACCTATTTCTTTAAGTGCTGTGCTAATTAGGGCCTAATTGCCCAGTTCTAAATGATCTCAAAAGACAAAGACACCAAACCCATGTCTCCATCTCAGCTGCATTCCTATGACATCAGATAATGGTTTTCTAAGAACCGAGCCAGACACCAACTGAAGAAAAATTTGGCCCAAGAATATTTTTTCTGAACAAAACCACTTCCTTCTTAGAAAACCAAGCGTTGAAGGAATCTTACCAGGCCAGAAGAATTCGTGGCACATGGAGTTTATAGTGGGGATGTGATTAGGGCGAACATAGCAGTAATCAACGGGTGCTTCTGGCTCAGCCTTCCAGTTGAGATCATTCCTGTGCGGATACGCCCGGATTTCTGCCAGCAGCCTGAGTTTTGGGGGCTTTGTCTCATAATCGCGCCTGCCAGTAACATGAAAAGCAAACACAAAAAGCAAGTGAGCAACAATAACTGCCACTACAGCTGAATGGGTACTGCCCATGAAATATTTTCTGACATGCTCAACTTGGAACAAAAGAACAGTCTCTTCCATTCATGTGGGAAAACAGCACCCAGCTCAGCAAAAACACCCTTGTGTCGGAGGCCAGGGCACTTCCCGGAGCAGCAGCACACCAAGCCAGCCTGTCCTTACAGCAGAGGCAAGGAAATCATGGTTCTGACCCAAAAGCAGGTGCAATTTGCATTGAATGACTACGGTGATTCCCCTTGGAGATTCCCCTTCCCAATGCAGAGCCAGTTTAACTACTCGGCTAAATAAAACACTATCCTTTCAGCCCTACCATAGTATACTGGGTTGTACTTCAAGGATGAGTGAGGAGCACTGCCCAGGAAAGGTGTCCTCTCCGTGGGCTGTCGGTTCAAAAGCCAAGAGCAAATTCAACCTCTGACCATCTGTACCTGATGTAAGGTTTCAGGACACGGGATGTGTAAGGACTGACAATACTGTGGTCTGTCAGCAGGTCTTCTGAGCCTACCAGTCGATACAGAAACTTCGTTGTCTGCTGTCGATATCCCTTCATGGCAGGCAGCATCGTCTACGTGTACAAAAAAACGCAGAACATTTCAGGAGGATTAGTCAATGACTTAACACAGGAGAATCACGTCAACAGAGGGAGAACAAGGGCCTTTCAATGGGACAGGACGGACTGGACCCACAGCATGACAGTCCCACCGCAGAGGACTCTGCTGTGCGCTCTCAGATTTAGCACCCAAACCGACGAGCTGCACACATCGCTCAGAAAAGCACTGCAGGTGATCTCCCTCCTACATAGCATGAAAGAGCAACCGCCTATTTGGGTACTTCCTGGCATCCACCTTCAGTGTTTGGGCAGGGCTGGAGTACAAATACATAAACATTTGTGTTGCTGACACCGACAGACAGCTGCGCTGTACGAGCATGTCCCAAGAAGAAAGGGGCTTGCGAGAGCATTGGTGGGGACACAGCCCCAAGTCAAAATGAGTCTTGTTCACATAATCCTTCTCACTTTGGGAGTCAGATAACCTGAAGGTGACACCGCTGTTTGCAGCAAAAGCTCTAAAATAACCAGCGCCAAAAGCTCACTTAGATTTGGAGACACTCACCTGGTATCTGTCCAAGATCCTGAAGTCCTGGCTAGTAGTTCTGTACGTCGCTTGCCCCGCTGGGGACCTGGAAACACCTCCTTCTTTGGCTCCGTAAATCCCATCAACCAAGAGCAGTGCAGCGTTCACAACTTGGTCCAAGTCAAAGAGCGGCAGTCCTCTTTCCCTCTTGGCCTGCCTGACTATCAGCTTGCGCCTCAGTCTCCGGGCCTCTGGGGTCATGCTCATGGCATTGGGACAGGCTTCCAGTCGCTTCAGCAGCAGCTTTTCCTCATAGATGCTAACAGAGGTGTGCTTGGGAGCTCTGGGTTTAGCATCCTTCTCCAGCTGTGGCTTCCTCTTGTCTCGCCCCCTCACCTGCAGTGATGCGTTTGACTCTTCAGGATCTTCACTGTCACCTTCCATCCTTTCTGTTTTTTCTTCTTCACTCTCCACCTCTTGCTTGATCTGCTCAGCTGTCTTCACTTTTTTTCTACTTGCTATCACAGTGCCGGCACCGGCTGTCCCACTGGGAGGGGGCACGTACTCTATTCCTGGGTCGATGACTCCATCTCCTTCCATCTCCTCATCATCTGTTCAACAGATCAAAATAATCCAGAGGAAAACAATGTCAGCATCAAAGCCCCATTTCAAAAAGGGTTGTCACAGGACTTTTCTGCTAAGGAGAAATCATGTGGGTTTACCCCACACACTCCATTTTCTATATACTTCTGGACCTCCTGATTTTGGACAGGAGACACCATAAGGAGTCCAATTTCAGGACACAGAATCAATCCTGCTCCCAAGGTGTCTTGCAGTTTGGCAGCTGAAAACATAGCACTCCTGAGCTGCAAGCTCATGCCCTTTGACAAATGTGAAATTGTTGAAAATTCCTGAAGACTGGGGATCAGATGGTCAAGCTGGTGAGCTATATCTTCAGCTAGCATACCCTGGAGAAGTTCTGTTTAATCTGAGGGAACAATTAGGAGTTACAGAAGCACAGGATTTGTCCCCCTACAGAACCTGACTATTCTTCTTTCCATCAAGAATTACTTTATTCTCTACTTTACCAATTAGATTGAGGTCTGGCTTCTTAAGGAACTAACAGCATTCAGCCTGCATCACTACTTTGCAACCTGACTGAAATCTAGCATCTGTTAATCGGCGTGTTCAAAATTACAAAACTAGTGGAACATTACCATGAGAATAAAATTTCCTCCATTTAAAAACATTCAAGACAAAATTAGAATTGCTATCTAACAGCGTAATCTGTGTTGCAGTGAAATGCTTATGCAGAGTGGTGCAGCAGTTGCTAGGTGAAATCTTCTACCCACTGTTTATTCAGGATCCCTCAGAAGATGATAACGGTGGCTTCTTCTGCCCTTAGAAGCTGGCTATACAACTATGGAAAATTAATCAAGACTTACATGTAACTAAGACAAACAGATTACCGGTTACTTTCCCTCTGATCTTGAAAAGACCGTGCAGCTCATTGGGAGGTTTTTTTTTAACATCTTCCTAGACAACTACGTGCGGCTCATTATTAAACAAATACGTGGCGTCTCTTACCATGAAACAGAGCCTGTGGTGGCATGACATCTGGGATGAGATCTGCTTCTGAGAGAAGGCTGGGAGTAGCTGAATGCGAGGCTGGAGTGCCAGGAGCAGAGAAGTCCAGCGATGGGGAAGGAGAAGGGCTAGTCAGAGGAGTACGATCTGAAGAGCTCAAGGAGGAGAAGTCGATCACCTCTCCTTTCTCAAGGACGATATCGGGACGACGGCCTCGACTGGTGAATTTAACGGGAGTGGAGGAAGTACTCCGGTCCAGGAAGCCGGCTGCCTCCTTCTGGGCTCTCCGAATATCCTTGGCTTCTTGAGTGCGAGATCTCTTCTCCTTCAGCTCCATGGCCGATTCGACCGGATTGCGGCTTACTCGCTTCCTGAGTCCTTCCACAGTAATGATGGGATCCAGAGGTGGCTTTGAAGCTGCTAAAGAAGTAGTTTACTTATCCTAACAGACACTGGGCTCCTGCAGTCACCGGATACATACTATACGGTCATAAAAACACATCGACTACAAATCTTAGACGATGTGTTTTCAATATATACAAGAAATGCACTCTGGGCCATGTAGCGTAAAGCCAATGCACCACTAAAGCCTCATTGAAGCCCCAGTCTTGCTCCTCTGCACAGAAGGGAATTTGCATCTAGTGACAAAAGATAAAACACCCTCCCCAGGGTAAAGAGGAGCAGCGAAATTGTAGATTTCAGCTAAAAAAAAAACCCTGCAAAAATCTCAAAAGTCTTTAAATCAGTTAGCACAATGCAAAAAGGTACTAAAATAAAACAGGCTTCTCACGCTACAGTGTATGCACCGCAGTCCTCTTAAGTCAACCATTACAGCAGAGCAAAACTAAGAAACTGTCCATGCACACAAACACGTGGTTTTAAGTAAACTCCTCTCACGTCTTCCAGCTCTGGCCCAACTAGGAACCTACACACCACTGGGGAAAGAGTTACCTTTTGCCTTTAGTGCAGACGCAGACAGCTTCTCTCCTTCAGGTTTCATTGTTGGGGGTTTATTATGAACCAGTTTCCACCATCCCGGTTCTCCAAATTCCTGTGCCCCTGAGCGGAAAAACAAGGGGCTTCCCACAGAGAGACAGCCAGCAACTGTGCTCCACCATGTTGAGGTCTTTTTCCTATGGTGGGCGAGGGGAAAACAAGCGTTAGGTCCCCATTCAACAGCTGGATTTTCATCCTGAAGCCTCCTCCCTCCATCAGGGTGGAAAAGGCAGAGTGGTCCTGCCACTGGCACTGATGCAGGGGGATGACGTACTCCCTACCCCCCCCCCAAAGAGGTGAAAGATTAATTAATTTCTTCTCAAACAACCACTCTGAAGAGCAAACTACGGTGTACTGGTGGGCTCTAATGCACAAAGCGCTGCGTACATAGGCTCCATAAATGCCATGCAAATGCAGCATGGCGAAACGCAATTTTTGTTTTGTCAATGAGCTGCCATACGCTGAGCCTACAGAGGAGAGGTCTACCCTGCCACTGGAACCTCCAGCTTTCAAATGCTGACGTTGCTACCTTCGTTAACGATTTGACGATACAAGAACGGGAACAGGATCCTAGTGATAGCTGTGTTGACCTGACAATGCAGAGCCCTATTCCATTACTGAAGACGGCAAACAGGACAGGATGGGAGAGGCAAGGGAAAGGTAGTGATAAAGGTCTCACTTCACACAGAAGGAAAGACAAACTTAATTTAAATGCCTGCCTTGACAACTTTGAGATTTCATTTAGCAAAGCACGAGCCCAGAGCTGTAGGACAGGATCCCTAAGGCTGAATTCACAAAGGGGGTTGGGATCCGACCGCTCTGCCCTCCGTAGCTGCCGCCTTGTCAGGCGCTGCAGAGAAGCACAGTTAGGGATCTGAGAAATAAATCACCGAGGACAACAGAGCTGTGGGAAGTGGCAAGGTAACAGGGTACGTATGCTTGTCCCACAGACGCATGCATGCGATACACACTGGAGCTCTGTCTCTGCTTAGGGTTTTCTCCCACCAAACCTCTCCTGCAGCATGGGGAAGAGGATCCCTACTAGTCAACGTACCCATCAGCCACACTCACTGAACTATTTTTGCGTTTTTGGCCACTTGGAGGCAGGGAGCTGCAGTTAAGCCTTTCACTCTGCAGGGCAGCGTACTGGGCATCTGAGCACTTTTTGTTCCTGGTCACAGGGCTAACTAAGATGTCGTTTAGGGAAGAAGTGAGAAGAAATCTTAAAAAATTGCCCCTGTAGCCAGTAACTGAGGTACTCCCTTGGACACTGGAGAATTAGGTTCACGGTGCAGAGTCTAAACCCGTATTTGCACAGGACCTCAGGATTCCTTCTCACCTTTGCACATCTCCACTGGCAAAAACTTCAGTACTCGGGCTGAGCTTGGCCGAGCAGGTATTCGCTGCTGTCCGAGTGTTGCAATTACACACCTTGGGGTACTGACCCTCAAATGTGGGGGATTAAACTCAGGTGCCCCAGATCAGAGTCCGGAGCGTTAGACTAAGTCTGGATAAGCTGTATTTTAGTATGCCGAGAAAGTAAAGCATTGCACACCTTGAACTGCTACACATACGGTTCAGCTGTCCCTGCTCCATCAGTGGCCTGTCCAGGAAAGTGGGGAGACTGTATCTGAGGCCAGTGATCATTTCACCTGAATTTTAATCAAGAGTAAGGAGTGCCCAGTTGCCAGGGCAGGTCTCAAAAGGCAGCAGCGAACCCTGGGAGGTGGTGGCTCCCTGGGCAAGGGACACTGGGCCATCAGCCGCCTTCCTGTCAAAGTCCCCGTGGTCTCCAGAGAGGACAAATACTAACATTTCTGAGAACAGAGCAAGGAGGGACAGACAAGCAAGGAAAGCAAAGCCAAAGAGCAAAGCTGGTTAGGGAGAAAGCCCAGATCTTACAACAGAGAAATCCCCATGGAAGAATAGAAGCTATGAAGTCAATCAAATCTACAACTTCGAAGGCTTGCTCAGTTCCTTCCCTGCCTCCGTAGCGCATGCATTAACAGTGAGATTTGGGGTTGACACAGCTTCAGCACGCTCAGAAAAAATGTGCCGTTCGTCTATACAGCACACGACTCGTCGTGCTGCAAAGGCTGCCCTTTACGAGAAGGGTTCTTCCTCTGGCAGCTTCTTTCTTTACGCACACTGAAAAACATTTCAGCAGTTTGTAATGCCTGCTACGTAAAAGCTATTTTATTAAGATCCAAAACAATCTGAGGCCCAATCTTCCTTTTTGGAGAACTTGGTCCCTGCAAGCTTTATAGCCAAGTAACATGGTACTTTGCTGGACCTCTTTTTTTTCTTTAAAGCCCAGTGACATCAGGACTAGCCCATCCGTTGTGACTATTTAGAAAGACTCAAAGGCTTTGCAGGTTCATACGCTAGCTAAAGGAAAATAAGAAATAATCCAAAATATATGCATTTACATTGCTTTTGTGTGAAATTTTTGGGTTTTTTTCCCCCATTAAGAAATGCTTATTCTTTCTCAAGAGTACCCTTCATGCCCACATTCAGGTTCTCAATATTAAATCCTCCAATGTTCTCACCAGTAAGGCTCAAAAGAGACATCACCAAATTAACCAGGATTCTTGTCCACCTGTATAACAGGTTTTAATTCCTTTGGCTCACCAACCAGACCCTCAGGGAAGCATCACGTCTTTACCTGTTCCCTAATAAGAAAGTCCAGTGTTTCTCAATAAAAGCACAAATATCTTCTTTCCATCTGAAGTACCCCTGACGGCCTGTTCCTTCCAGAGACAAATTGTACATTGCCAGCATGACAACCTGGAACAGAAAGTGTTGGATACAAGTGAATCCCTTCTGCTTCATCTGCTGAACTGCCCCCCACAGCCGCCACACACACACAAATCTTTGCTCCCTCATAAACATCTTATTTTTGCAACATCTCACAGGCAACTTCTGCAATCCATCTTCTTCCTGCTTTCATGCTGCCCGTTCTCGTCTTTCTATTGTTAGATGCACATTCTCCCAGAGATTTCTCCATCCCAAGGGAATAACAAGCTGCCTAGTCATGCAGGTTTATGCTGAGATACAAGCTTTCGCAGTGGTTGTAGAAATGAATTATATCACAGCTGGGGTCTGAATGTAGTGTGGAGGTAGGGAAAAAGTCTTTCCAAAAAAATGGTCACAAGTAAACCCACTATCTGATCCATCAGAAAGGTAGTGACAACGGTCTTTCTGGATACTTACTGTTACATTTCAAACCGTACAGACTGTAAACTCTCTGTAAAATTACATATCTACTAATTGTTCTGGGTATGCAAGAACTAAGTTTGTCTATAAGAAATAAGTTGTCTCTAGGTGATTTTCATTAAACACAATCAATTTACAGCTCACTCGTGTTTCACAACCAAATTCAGTCTGGCCTATTACACACCTAAACTAAAGGGCAGGTTTGACAAATATCACACCTCTTTGTAAGTAGATCCTAGGTGATCAACTGTTAATTACATTTACCCAATTCATTTGAATACAACTCAAGTCAGCTGGGCTGGGACCATCTTTCAACAATCACACAGCCTCGGTTGGATACTACTTCTAATAGGGACTTGTTCTTCACTGTCAGAGAAGTCTGAAATGTGTTTTTCTTAGGGAGTTGGGTCTCCTCGCAGTGGGCCGTAGCTTTCTGGAATGCATTGCTGAAGATGCCAAAATGAGGAAATACGGACAGCTTTAGTGTTCCCTGGACCCTATCTCTGCCTTGCAACCCCTCTTAATTTGATAACTATTTATCTAGGACTTTGTGGCTTTTAAGTCAGGTGGGACAGTGTCTCAGGACTTCAAAATCAATTCTCTTCTCAACTGGCTAAAGAGAAGGATCTGTTGAGGCCACATACCCTGAAAAAAATCCAGAAATCACTGTCCCCATTTTTCCTACGTCAGAGAAGTTGATTTGACCACTTCCCTCAATTCGACTTACCCAGAAGCAGCAGCAGCTCTGGCTGCTGGAAGCCTAGGGAGATGGTCTCTTCACTAGTCAACTTTCTTCCTCACCCGTTTTGATTTTGTCTGTCCCTTCCCCATGCCACTCTGAAGAGACCTGGCTGTACTGATGTTTTAAATGATCTATTATGAGACAACACACCACTGCTGTCCCAAAGGATGCAAATAGATGCCTCGCGCATACCGCCCGATGCTCAGCATGTGGAAACACTTAATGCTGAGCAACAGCTACTGCCTGGTCAAATTCGGTTTATGCCGAGGGAACCAGCACCGCCCGCCTGCCCCTCCAGCGCCCTGCTTGGAGCAAGACGATGTACGTCAGTCTACCCATACGGTGGTTGCTGTATAATGGAAATTATTTTGGTTGCTCAGGTGTGCAAGTGACCGAAATAGCAAATTCCAGCAAGGACTGCTGCTAATGAGTAAGCAGTCAGGTTGGAGCTTTGTGTTCAGGGACCTGGCAAGCTTTCTGTTTGTATGTTGCCACCTCACTAGTTTTACATTTGCTCATATAAACAAAAAACTGTTCATGCCTAGCAGCCAAATTGCATTCATTTTGCTTTTCCAAACCTGCCCGAAGCCATGAATTCATGAGCAACATAAGGGGAAGAAAAAAAAAAAAAAGAAGAAAAAAAAGGAATGTGGTTTGTATGATTATCTTTCAATCTACCTGCCAAATGCCCAAGTTCTAATATGCAGGCAATCCGTAGATAATTAATTTCTGAAGTTCATGCATATGTTTCTGTGTTACCTATACCTGATCCTCCTTTTCTAGGTAGCACATACACAACAAACAACAATTTTAGAAAGTCCTGTGGTTGCTCTGCTGCCACAAACATTTTACTTACTTGTTGCCATGTTAATCTCAGCCGTTCAAATTGCTCCTTCCCATCTTCTGAGCAATCAGAGCAAGTAAATCTGAAAAAGTTATCTCCTTTGAGGTAGCTGAGCTGTTCTCTCAGTTGACCTAAAATGAATAGGCAAAAATCAATTTCTCAGTCCTTTTATAGGAAAAAGTGCTGCAAAGGAGATTTCGATTTCCTACAACATCAGGCAGAAAAGTATTTTTTGCCTTTTTCCCAGAGTCCAGAGAGCCAGACAGTTCCCAGGAAGCATCGGAACTCGCGGCGATGGAAGGCACAGGTTCCTTTCACAGCTCCAGCAGTGACCAACTGAAGAGCACAGGCATGAAAAGGGGCATTCTACTTAACATCTGAAAGCAGGTACAAAGCCAAAGATTTCCTTGTTTCCGCTGCATTTCTCATTCCTTCTTGCTCCCCAGGATAACCTATATACTTCAATAAATAACTGTTTTCCCACTCTACTTAAAAAAAAAAGCTGACCTGTTAAAAAAAGGTATGCCACTGCAAAAGCTACCAGAATATACAAGCATTCTCTTCCACGTCATCTTCCCACTCACTGCTGCATGTCTTTACAGCTCTCTCTTCCCCTGTCCATGAATTGTTACTGAAGTAAGGTTGCCAGTCCCTGTTTACAGCAGCCTCCGGGATGCACTGGAGCAGACACGGTGTGAAGCCTTAAGGTATTTATTTCTCCTATCAGGGGAAGATCTGCTTTCCTTGAGCCAAAAGAACGGCCCAATGTTATCAGCAAACACTTTTTCTTTACTGCAGTTGATGCATTAGATCCCAACTCAGCAAAGCACTTTTTGCTGTGTAAAGCTAACCCTGCATAAAAGTTTGTCTGAACAAAAGCGATCTGCTGGGATACAGCCACCCGTAAAACCTGAAGTTACAGGCTCTAATTCTATGTTTCTGCAGCAGAGAAAAAAGACATCGTATGAATCAGAACTTCTAAACTCACCAGGGGTTAATTTACACAAATATGAAAAATTAAAAAATAAAATCACAGGACAGGGAAACAGTTAAGACTACGGCATTTCTGAAAATTCACACACAAAAGGTCTTTCTCTAAAAGTATGACATCTCTTTTACTGTATAATGACACCAGAGCAAGCATTTGTAATAGATGCTCTGCTTCCATAATGAATTACAGAATCTAGCTATTAAAGTTGCACCTGTGTCTGATGGGGGAAAACCCCCCACACTTAGTAGATTGACAGAATTTCAACATGGCAATTCAATGTAAAAAGTGATTATTTGTCTGAGCATGTTGGTGCTTTTCACAAGTGACAACTGATATCCATATAACTGAACAATTAGCAAAGAGAACAGTATTTCCCTTTTCCAGCTCGTTTACTTTGTACATTTGTATCTAGTTACTGTTGCTCTGTGATTGGCTTTTTTCTGTTCTTTGGATTTGTTCCACAGCAACGAGAGAGAGGAACATCTTTGTAAAATAAAACAAATTGAGTGTTAAATCAAGGGCTGTAAGATGAGATCTCTCATGCTACCTTTAACTCTGCTCCATTTTTTTTTTAATTAATGCATTTCAAGTTAATATGTCCCTTTAACTGCGTACTACCTTAATAGGATGATGCTGGTTCCACCACATTAACATCCAAACACTCACTAACGTGCCTCGAGAGGCGATTTCTACACTGTGACTTCTGGCAAATTTTAAGATGGCAAAAAGGGCAGCTCTGACACATCTGCAAGGCAGGTGCCACCTGAAGAGTCACAAACACAAAATAAAAAAACACCAAAAATTTCAAAAAAAAAACCCCAAACCCCCAAACCAAAAGGTGTTTAGCAATCTAAGCTAAGCTTAGATTATCAGATCTAGCTTTTGGATCTAATAATAGATCCAATAATCCACAATTTAGAAAGTATAGTCTAGTCCGTTAGGTTGCTAACAACATGTATCTAATGTCAAGCAGCAGTAGCAGAGGGATCAAGTTCTGCAGTTTGCTGCAAACGCGTCCCAGAGCTAGCTGACACAGGCTGGACACGCTTCTGTGAAAGCTAACTTAAATTCACATTACCGGCAAACCATGAAGGTTGAGATTTAGCCATATGCTCCACAGATGTGACAAACTGACCAGAAAAAAACAGAAAAAGCAACACCATCCCAAAGCCCTTTTCCTCCCCAGAGCTTTACACCGAGGGTCATTATCTTTATCCGAGTGAGCGCAGGGGCCAAGTTGCTTGGCCAAAGTCCCCTAAATAGGCCAGCGGCGAGGCTCGGGAGGGCGCGCGTGTTTCTGAAGTCGTACCCTTGTTCTCTACTAATTAAAGACGCCGGTCCCATTTCTTTACAGGGAATACCAGCTTCGGACACCCGTACAGTTCATGGATTGTAACGCGCACCGCTGGCATCAGGCAATGCCAAGACAGCCTTTCTCCTCCAACATGGGATGGGATACACCTAAAGAAGGAGCTGCCCCGTAAAACAGGTACGCGGGACAGCGTAACTGCAACAACCGGGGCAACGCGAGCGAGACGTAACCCAGCCGGCAGGCTTACTTGCTGGAATCCACTTCTGGCACTTCTCGCAGTAATAGGACATCTCCTCCATCCAGGACGCGTCACCTTCGTCGCTGTTCAGAGAGTCCCCGCTCTGGTCGTGCGATAAATCCACAGAAGCCTGGTCCTCGGACTCGACGATGAGGAGGGTCTCCCCTTCCACCTCACCCTCCTCCAGGCCCTCTGAGGTGGAGGTCCTGGTGGCTTCGTCATCGTGGCGGCTCAGCAGCCCACTCATGTGAACGTTATTAGCCATCCTAGATGGCGTTTGCATAACAAGGAGCTATTCCTCCCCACGTTGACAAGTCCATCCACGCCAGCCAAGCCTCGACAGTCAAAGTACCGAGGACAGAAGAAATGTTTTGTGTCCGCCCTATAGCTGTTGGGACGGGATTATAACCTATACGAAAGAAACAGTCTTTCACAGATTACCTCGGCTTGCTGAAACGCTTCCAAGTAGTTAGATAGCAAGGATCTCCAAATGTCTTTCTTTCATCAAACCTGGTGACTCAGGTCTGTGCCTAGGACTGCTGGGACCCTTCTTCCATTCGCGCCTTCTCTCTTTCTTCCATAAGCTGCTTTGTCAACGCAATCTGCTCTTCCAGCAGGCGAATATTCTCCTTTTTCTGACGTTGACGCTCAAGATCTCGGAGAACTCCGCTGTGCAGCCTCTGAAAACACAAGGGACAGGGTTTATCACAGCCCGTTGGGTGCTGAATGCGATTAACCCCCACCCGGGCTCTAATCCCTCCTCCAGGGACGTTCACCATCCTGCCTTTGGAAGTCCTCTGCCACCATCTGTAGCCACAGCCACTTACCCTGGTTGGAATCGAAAACTACAGGAG
Source organism: Haliaeetus albicilla (assembly GCF_947461875.1). Lineage (NCBI taxonomy): Eukaryota > Metazoa > Chordata > Aves > Accipitriformes > Accipitridae > Haliaeetus > Haliaeetus albicilla. The sequence continues at coordinate 2,137,859 of NC_091495.1, read as the reverse complement.
CTGATAGCCGATATTGATAAGCTGACGGTACTACACCAAAAAGTGCTTTATCCGTACTCACTTCGGATGGGTGGGTTTACTAAGCGGTAAAGCTATTGAGCAAATAAATGCTATGCACCCGTAATTCCCATGCCATGCAGGATGGACATGATCTATAAAATCTTATTACCTCTGCCCTAAATCTTTACCAAATCAAACTAATCTCCCCAGAACTTCTCCTCTGCTTGGAGAGAACTTGGTGGCAAACTGGAAATTATTTTAAGAAAAACTGCCAGGTGTCTTCATCTGCTTCTTTCTGCTCATGTCTTCCTCTTCAAAAAATACCTTGTAAACTCTTGCTGCAAGGCTGATAAAAGCTCCACAACCTGCTTATGCCGAGCTCTTGAAAAAGCAAGGCACTTCATTCAAAAAATATCCCCTTTACCTAAGACCTTCATGATAAATAACACCTGCAACACAGACCAGCAGTTTTCAAACTGGTGAGTAAACCTCACCATGGGTGTAAAAAGCCCAAAGAAAATCCCAGCTGCTCTTTGTTTCCTCCATATCCTTTTTTTTTTTTCTCTCTCTCTGCTACCTGGAAGTTTTTTTTTCACTCTGATAATTAGGTGAAACGTTTAACCTTCACCTCTCTTTTTTTTGCCTTCGCAAAGCAAGTCATACTCTGCTGATTTAACTTGAACTCCTCGGGCAGGTGATACGCTTTTAGATACTCAGACACTTAATAGATTTCAAAGCAACAGTCATTAGCTTATCAGAAAATACGATACACAAGGACAGAAATATTACAAATGAGTAAAAACATGAAATGATTGTTGAGAGCCAACCCTGGCTCATATCTAAACCAAGCTGTGTGATCGCAGTCGTGTTTTAGCCCAACTAAAGACAAGAATCTTTAGTTAAGTTGAGTTAAAGCGTTATCTACCCGCCTAATTTACCAGCTCATGCTCAGCTCGGACTCAGGAATGAGAAAGTTTCACAGGTACCAAGGTTAGCTACTGGATACTGGAGACATGAATAAATTATTTAGCCTAATGGCAAAAAAAGATGAATAATTTATTTGACCTGTTTGAATGATGTCAAAATGCACATGCAAATAATTTATTTGAAAGCTGACCCTGAATCCTTTTAGAAGATGTTTGTGATTATTATTTGACAAGTTCTCACTTGGGAGTGTTTTAGTCCTCATCTAGAATGCCAATAACTGCACATTTCAAAGGCACTTATTTCTCCTGTCAAGATTAAAATAGAAAGGTTTTGTTTAAGAAATATTTTATCTTGTTAAGAAAATGCACAGACACATACATCAGCCAATAACCAAAACTCTCCCTGGAAATTAATCTAATAAAAACAGTTCCTTCCCATCAGCTTCCATCAACTGAACTCAGGTTACAAATTAGTAATCGCTACAGACAAAGTTCATAAACTCATTATTTCATTACTATTAGCTAATAACAATAAAGACGTGGGGAGGTACAACGTAATTGAACAATTACATCAAGAATGTAATTCCTTTTCCTTCATAAAACACAGCTATTCTGCAATCTTTCAGACGGTGAATGCCTTTATAATTTGAGTATCACGAGTGAGAAAGAGCTCTGATCTTCTCACCTTCTTCTTTTCTCAGAAGTTCAGCCTGCTTGTCTTCTGCATCAGTTTAGATAAATGTGCGCAAGCTCAAATTACTTTGTGCCTGGCATATCGATTTATAGAAGTCAAAAGTTTATTAATGTGCATAAGATAAACCTGAAATAATCCCTATGCCGGGACTGCAGAATAGCCACATTACTTATTTCCGTTACATTATCTAAATAACTGGGTCCCTTAAACCTGAAGCCATTATTCCCTGACTTGAACATGAAGAATTATAAAGAGAAAATCTCAGATTTCATTTATAAAAGATAAGCTTTCAGCTTTAGTGCTTCTGAATAGCAATTTAAGATTAAGTTGAACTGATTGCTGGAAGAAAGGAATTGAGCATTTTGGCTTCACTTCTGCAGCGGCAGCATCTTGAGGAATGATAATATCCCGGCAAACATACACAGATTAGCATCAAATTCAGCTTTTGGGATCACTTCTACTTCTTCGGGCACCTCTGCAGTCATGAGTTTCCTACGCAGAGTTCACCGGCTGTGCCCACGCCTGGGTGTTAGGAAGGATAGCGAAGAATAGACACTGGATCTGTCCCCCAAAACCACCAAGAGGTCTTTGTCGTTGACCAGCTGGATCCCTTGAGCCCTCCATCTCGATCTCCCCAGGCAGAAGCTTGCAGCAGCGACCTCGGGTGTAACAACCAAAGCAATTTAACGTAATTTTGCAAACCAAGCAACAGCTACAGCGGAGAGCAACAGAAACAGCCAAAGGGCAGCAAGTCCCTGTGTTCTTTCTGCTATCGTTAGGAATATATGAAGCAACCAGAGGGCATTAACCGAATCAACTCATTGGTGGATCCACCTGTCCCGTTACTAGAGACGCATTTCGTACCCTGGTAGAATGCACACCGCAAACTTGCAGCCGTGCCCTTAATTTACCCGTGTTTTGCACATGAGTTACAACGCGGTCTCTACGTAGCAGGGGACTGCCGTCTTGCTTAGTGCTCGGCATGGATCCTGACCAGGTACTCAATGTTTAGGTTCACATTCCTTGTTCAGCCTGTTACCTAAGGCGTTACTTCATGATACCCAGATCCCGCTCTGATGGTGGCATTACTTATTTACCCGTCAACTGTTTTATGCCTGTTACCCCTATAGAATATGCACGTTTTGTAAACGCTAATTTATTTTCACCATCTCTCTACAAGATGAAGGAGAGACATTAGCCAAAGATGAAGGTCAAAAATATCCATTAAGTTTCAGTGTCTCACCAAAACACCCAAGGGTGATTTTTTTCAAAGCATGTGTTGTCCTGGAGCACATGCTCAAAGTACAGCTCAATTTATTTCAGCTGTAGTTTAGGAGCATTTAGCACATATTCCTGCCAGACTTTCAGTGGCTCGAGGCAGGCACACTGAATTAGCTAGCAACCACCTCCAAAAATCTGAGTTTAAGTGATCTACCCAGCATGTATGTCAGCTCTGACAAATGCAGAGCCGTTACCCGCTGCCACTCCAAGGGACCAGCTTTCCTCTTCTTCCTACCGCCTGTGCCATTTGGCGTGTTTTCCAACTTCTGCAGCAAATTAACCTGCCTCTTTCCTTACCCAGATCAGTCTCATCCTCCAAGATCCATCAGTCTCAAGCACTGACGGAGACAACCTCTCGAGGGAAAAAAATGTAATCCTGGAAATACCGACTGCATCGTAAAGCCCGTGCAACAGGCAACTGAGCTGGGGTATGGACTAGCAACTTGAACTCTGGTGGTTTTTAAGTTCTGTCTGCTTCAGACCTTTAACAACAGTCATTTAACATAGGCTTTTTTTGTGTGCATTTTCTAGATTTTTTTGTAAATAAGGGCGGGGGGGAAATTCAGATGTGTGCTCTCCTATCAGTACCCATTTGGCTCATCAGCAGGGTCTAAACCTGCACGTTCATCGCCCAAACTTCTGTCGCTTGCAACATACCCATTCTGCAATCAGAGGACTTTTAGTCCCAGGCAGGATTTCTTTGTATAGAGACTCACCATCGCCTGACCTGCCACTTTTGGCCGTGGGGCTCTCTTCCACAAAGGGTACCTACCAGAAATTACCTGATTTTTGTAAATGTAGCACAAAACCCTTCCCTGTTTAATTATCACAGGGTATTTCTTTTAGCTTGCACTCTGCCTGTCCTGCCAGAAGGAGAAGGGAGCCGGGGCAGGCTGCTCGGTGCACAACACCGGTGTTTGCCCATCAGCAGGAAGCATTTCTGGAGCTCGGGAAAAACGGAGACAAGGAAAAAGCCTGGGAACTCTTCCAGGATGGTGCCTTTGGGCTTGGAGGGTGCAGGATTTCATCCCTCCTGCCTCGTAACCCCCTCGGCTGCTGCCGGGGATAAGGAAAACCGCCTGCAGCCAGCCTGACGGGCCTCCCCCCGGAGTTCTTAGCTGCTTGAACCTGAAGGGGGGAGCACAGTGGGGGGGGTAAGGGGGCGAGCGCGGGTCGGTGGCAAGACGCTGGGGCAAGCGGGCAAGCGAGAAGCAGGGGCACGGGGGAGACAGGGGGCAGGGGGCGGGGCTTGGTGCACGCAGGGGCGGGGCTCCGGGAGAAGGGGCGGGGCTCCGGGAGAAGGGGGGCATGCTCTGGGAGAGGGGCGATGCTCTGGGAGAGGGGGGCGGGGCTCCGGGAGAGGGGCGGTGCTCCCGGAGTGGGGGGCGGTGCTCCAGGAGAGGGGGCGTGGCTCCGGGGGAGGGGGGCGTGGCTCTGGCCAGACACCTCGGGTCGAGCCTCCAGGTGCGGGGGGGCGTGGCCTCGAACGAAGGGGCGTGGCTCGCCCTGGCGGTAGGCGTGGCCGCGGGCTCAGGGGCAGCCGTAGGGGGCGGGGCCCCGATTGCCCCCTCCTCCTTCTCTCTTCCCCCCCCCCCCCCCCTCCCGCGGCGGGTCACTCACCTCCCGCTCCCGCCGCTGCTGGACGTGTACGGCCACCACGGTGGCGATGGAGAGCAGCGCGGAGACGGCCAGCACCGCCCGGGAGTTCTTCGACATCGCCGGCGGCGGCGGGGCGGGCGGCGCGGGCCGGAGCCGCCTCGCTCGCCGCGGGGGGAAGGGAAGACGGGGGGGGGGGGAAGGAGGAGGTACGCCCCACCCCCCGGTCGATCGCCGAGCGCCGTCGAGGCAGGCCAGAGCAACGGAGCGCCGATGCGGGGGTTAGGTCGAGCGCCGCCCCGTCTTTGAGGGGGCGAGGCGGAGAAGGCCCGGGTCGAGCCCCGGGGCGGTGGGAGAGGGGAAGGCGGGTTGAAGTTGCCGTCCTCGGCCGCTTGCCCCGTTCCGTGGAGCGACCCCCGGGGCTCCCCGGCTTTCCTGACGGGGTTTGGGGTAGCTTTGCGCCTCACGGGCCCGGTGACCGGGGAGCAGGCCGCGGCCTCGGGGCCCTGAGGTGCGGCCCCTCGGCCTCGTCGCGGTGGGACGAGAGCGGGAACGGCGTCGAACGGCCGGCATTCGCCTAACCTGACCCTTCCCGACCGACCCCCTCAGCGTCACGGGTTGGGATTTTGCGGGAGGGTCGTCGCCTCGCCGCGGCCGGGCGCTTGTACGCCCTTCTGAGCAGAAAAAGCCAACGTCGGCGGAGAAAAGGGAGCCTTTGCCCCATCGACGCTGCTCCTGGGGAGAGCCCTGGGTGGGAGGGAGGAGGGCCGGCTGGTCCGGTGCCTCCCGGTGTCTTTCTGGAGGGAGCGTGTTTTTAGAGCTTCTTGCTGGCGTGCGTTTGCATTTCCAGTGCGGTTGCAGCTCTGAAAAACAAACAAAAGGAGGTTTCTTCTGAGTTCCAAGGAAGATTTTTGCCTTTATTGCACGAAGACCTCCGGTTCTGCACTTCCCTTGCCCAGAGAACCCAAATTGCATAGGACAAGCAGCTGGAGAAAGCAGCACTTCAATTGTTTGGTTTCTTCTCATTGTTCAGTGTGTGGCCTTAGGCCTCGTGTTTGGCAGTTTTTCGTGCTCTGAAGACAGCATTATTCCTCTCCCTGGGGGCTTTTCCCTGGCACCTCCTCACTAGAGTATCCCAGTGCTTCACAGACAGAGAAAAATTTATGTTCCCAGTGCTCCTGTGTGAGGGCAACAGATGGCTGTCGTGAATGACTTTGATCCACCATGTTCAGATGCGCTTCAGGCTTCAGCTGGAGGACTTCAGCCTTTCAGGGCACTTTCACCCTCTAACACGTTAAAGCAAACTTCCCCCTGGCTACTGTGGAGCAGGCAGAGGCTCAGGTCATGCTCCCAAAAAGCAGGGAACTCCTCAGCAGTCACTATCATCTGTTGCGTTGCCACCCAAATGAGCACATCAGAGGTGCAGAAGAGTGACTCTTACAAATGTATCAATTAAAAGGATGTCTAGTGGGGAGGTGGGATATACTGTGAGGTCTCTGTAAAACCCTAAAGGAGGTCAGGGAACAATCGTTCACCATTTCCCGCAGTCCAGGGGTAACCAGCGGGTGTGCGGGTAGCAAGCTTAGATCAAGTAAAAAGAAGGTCGCACCGTGTGCGAGCGAGTTGTGGAAGTCATTGCCCTGGTACTACAGAAGCTGAACTTGCCTGGGTGCTGTTTTTGTCTCACGAACTCCCTAAACCAGAAACGAACGGGAGGGTGGGAGGTTTATTGTGAAAGATATAGGCTTGTTCCTGACTCCTTCCTGTATGTTTTTCTCCAAGCATCTGCCACAGCTCGCTGCCAGGCAGGATGGTGGGGCACAAGGAATCTCAACCTCAGCAGGTACCACAGTCCCTGTCTCAAAACCAGGCTCAGACATTTCCAGTTAGAGCTTAGAAATGTTACAGAGCAGCTGCGGCGAAGGGGTGGCAGGGTCACATCCCCAGCCCTGTCCAGAGTGGAAGAGGAAAAGCAAACGTGTGAAGCCGATCCCTCCTCGTTACAATCTTTTCCATCTGTCTGCTGAATGGATGTGATTAAAATGAAAGGCAAAATTAGTGGGAATGATAATATTTCAATTGAGTCTAATAGTTTTGCTCACATTGGTGTGTTTACTGTTATTAAGACTTATGCATAAGTGCTTGTAATGTGTCCAAGGCCACTAGAGTGCCAAGAACAGGGTTGAGCCAGATGCACGGCGGATGTGAGCCAGCGCAGCGCCCTTGGCACCGGGGAAGGGCGCAGCTCACCCCGGCTGGAAGCCGAGCACCTCTACCCAAGCCTGGCATTAATCACTTGAGGGGCTAAAACCCCAGGCGGGGAACGTTCAGGCTGTGTTTTCACATCTGAGTTTCTTCCGTGGTAGTTCAGGTGTTCTCGCTCTCCTCCCTTCCCTCCTAAGGGCTGGCTCTTGCTGAAGTGCTCGCCTTCCCTGCCGTGGCCCTGGTCTTCTGCTTTGGGTGGTTGTCCCCTTCCCATGCTCAAGGTGAGCTCCTGCAGGGATGCAACCTTCCAGAAAGCCCAGCTGTGGACCAGATTAGCAGCTGGGTCTGGCTTAAAACCCTGCAACAATGTGGAAAAGGCCATTTACTTTTTCCTGAGACACTTTTCCAGCTGGGTTGGGTAAGCCTGGCCAGAGGCACGCTGCAGAAGCAGGGAAGTGGGGGTGCTGGAGGAGGGAGGCAGGAGCACCCAGCGGTGGTACCGCTGGGGAAAGCCCTTTTAGCTGGCGGTTGGCAGAAGGACAAGAAAGAAGGAGGTTTTAGAGTTCCCCCCAACGAACACAACCTTGACCGCCCCAGGCCCATTGCAGAGATGTCTCGCGGGGCTGACGGGGTTTGTGAGACTTGGCAGAGCAACGGTGACTCCTTGCAAGGGGCCGAGCTGCGTTGCCGATGCTCTCAAACAGAGAGCGAGGCAGAGGATGAGCTTGTGCTGAGGGAAACGTGGCTCAGGAGGGCCTCTTTTTTTGCTGGCTCTGCTGGTTGTTCTCCACATGAGATATCCTCAAACAAACGCCTTGGCTGCCAATAGCTGGTTCCTGGTGTGTGATGCCCATACCTGTCTTTGATGCCCTCTTTCCTGTGCCCTGGTTCCTCCTTTGCTGGCCTGGGCGTAGCGGCACGCGTCGTTTCGTGGAGACGGGGTTGAGCACCAGTCAGGGAAGGGTTGACTCACATGTGAAGGAGACTGTGAAAAGCTGAAGGCCATTTTACCCCTGGGCAAACAGCTCAGATCTCTACGGTGATCTTGGATAACATGTCTGAAGTCAATGCTTAAGGGGCATTTTTTATCCTGGTTTCCAAAGAAAATGAGGCTTGTGCAACCTCTGTGCCTCATCCACCCGCTCCCTCCCCTCTCTGCTCTTACACAGGCATTTGCCAGCCTCCTTGGTAAGGCTGCGTTGCAGGTCCTGTCTCAGTAAGACTTCCACGTTTATTTGCCCGTTCCAACCATTTTGACAGACGTGGAGGAGTTCTGGCTCAGCTTTCTGTAATGGGTGGTTACGCCGAGCAGGCTAGCATCCCATGAAGGGAAGGGGTGGCAGTGTCAGCTCAACCCTATATTAGCCACCAGAGAATCCATAAAACAGGGCGCTCAGTCGTAGCTTGCCTTAGCGCGTCACCGGTAGCACTAAAGCCTAAGGAAAACCCTGCAAAATATGGCAGGGGACGGAGATAAAGTTGGAAGTGAGCCTGTTTCCAGGTTCATGGCCTGAACCACAGCCCATCTCCTGCTCCATTTCTCCCATGAGGAACCAATCCCTCTTATCAAACTGCAAACAAACAAATAACAAGAAAAAAGAAAAACAAAAATCCCAAAGGTGTGTTTTCACAAAGCTTTCAGTTTGTTGGGTTTTTTCCCAGGGGTTTTGGTGAGCTAGCTGTCCTTCCCTTTTTGCAGAGCCAGCTCTTCCTCCCTCCTGGGTGGGCACGCGTGTGCGCTCGTGTGGGTGAGTTTGTGCGCACCCGGAGCACTCCAACCCCCCCCCCCCCCAAAAAAAAAGCCCAAACCCAACCTAAACCAAGTTCCCATCCGCTCCATGAAACCATTGGAGGAGGTTGCCGTTAGGAATTCTCCCCGGAGAGCCCAGCCCACCCGTCTCTCTCACACGCTTGGCCCCGGGCCAGGCTGGGGGGTCTGGGCGTGCGGGTGCCTGCACGCCGTCCGTCCGTCCGTCCATCAGCCAGAGGTCTCGGGATAGACACGGAGCTGAGCACACTGGAGAGCCTACTGAGGAGGGAAGCACGCTGTGCCCGCTGTTGTTGGCTTGATTTTCTTCTGGCAGTGCTAATAATAGCGGCGAGAAAATAGGAGTGCTGTGTTGTAGCGTATGAGAAATGGAATTATTGCCCCCCGCCCCAACGGTGGCAGCGTAGGCATGGAGTGTCCAGGTGCAGCCATCCTGGCCAGGCAGTAAATGTTTCTATCATCAGATTTGCTGGGGCAGGGTTGTGGTGTTGGTATTCAAAACCTTGAAAAATGCAGAGGGAAAAAATGGAAATGTATTGAAGTTTTTGTGTCCCTCCTCTGCAATTAAGAAGTAGGGTCACTGGGGGCTTCTCTGTGCACAGAGACTTGAAAAATAATTTTAAATAATGAAATGTATGTGTTAAAAATACCTTATTTCGACCAGGTTAGCCTCCTCTGCAGGCAGGCGGAGGTATGCCTGACTTGGGCGAGTTTTATTTTCTGCCGGGCACGAATGAAGTGAAAGCCACCATAGCTCATTCCCCCAGCGTTTGTATGTGGGCTTCGCAAGCCTCTGACCTGCTTTCACCATGAATTCAGATGAATTCTGCTTCTCGTCCTCTGTGGACAAGCCCTGGGTCCCCGATAGATCTTTTCAGGCAGGGGAAGCGACTCTGATCCTCCTGAAATTTTAAATGATGGGGAAAAGAGAAAACCAGGGAGGGGCAACCCTTCTTTTACTCCCTTGCTCGCAAGGGAGCAAGGAAGCTTTCCTTCCCTTTGCAGGGCAGCCTGCATAACAGTTACTTTTGATTTTAATTTCCCCGTGCGCTTCCTCCTTCCAGCGAGGAGGGCAGCCGCTACGTGAGCCCTGCCGGTTTTATAGCCGGGCGATGTGTGGTTACACGTTAGCCAGCCAGCCCCGGGGTTGGCCGCACCAGCGGGTCACCTCCAGGTAAATAAACTAAGGTGTGGGCTCGGCCGTTCGCCCCGCCACGGCCTCGTTTCGCCCCAGCTGGAGGGTGCGAAGGGCCCCCCCCCACCGCCGCAAACACCCCAGGTGTCCTTCCCCAGCATCGCTGGGAAAGGGTTGGGGAAGCGAGGAGTGCGGTTTGGATGCTGGCTCCCCCAATTCCAGCATCTCACCCCGCTTTTCCCACGGCACGTGCTCTTCGTTTTGGGGTGCTGCAGCGGGTAACACATCCCGGGGAGCTGCACCCTGGTTCCCTCCTGCACACGCTTCCCCCTCGAGCGGGGATGGGCGGTTGAAATGCAGGCAGAGGCCAAAGTCTACTCGCGCGGCAGCGAGGGGAGGACGTAAACCCGGCACTTTATAATTATATTGGCGGCAATCGCACAGACCCTTGCCCGCGGACGGCGGGAGGCAGGTATTGCGGCAGCGCTGTTGGGAGTCGAGGGCAGAGACGCTTAGAGGTGTGGGGCTGGGTTGTTTGTTTTTTGTTGGTTTTTTTTTTTTGCCTGGCAAACATTGTAAAAGGCAGTGGGAGATAAAAACTCTTCTGCAAAAAAAAAAAACCAACCCAACCCAAAAAGCTGGTGGAGTAATTCCGCAAGCAATCACCCCGCAGCTCACACGGCAAAGGTAACCCTGCCCCAGCTGCGAAAGCAGGCAGGTGTGGGGGTCCCTGGCACCCCAAAGCGGGGTGCACCCCCCCCGGCTCCCACTCTCCCGGGGCTCCCCCAGGAAGAGGAAGGTTTCGTGGGCTTCGGCAGTGCGGACATGCGGGGAGCAGGGAGAGGAAAGGCTGAAGTCAGGGTTTGGCCGTAAGCTGGATGGGTGCGGAGGGGGCAGAGGCACCCATGGGTGCTGCAGCTGGCACCGAGCACCCCCCCCCCGCTGTCAAACCACAGCTGTAGGGAAAGGAGCCCGGCTGGAAGCGGCACCGCTGAGCTCCTTGGGCAATTTCATAGGCAGCGGGTGCGTATCCTGATGCTTAACTCATCCCAGGCGTGTTGGAGCACATGCTCTGCCTTCGCGCAGGCAGGACGGGCAGGGACTCTCCGGCAATGGCACTGGATCCCTGCTGGGAGCCGGCCCTCCCCATGCAGCCACAGCACCGGGACGGGGAGTGGGAAAGGTCCGTCTCTAACACCCCTGTTTGAACAGGGGTCGGGACATCCCGACCCATCCCCTGGCCCAGCTTGGAGCAGCCTTGGCCAATGGTGCCAATGGCCGAGGCTGTCCTGGTAGTCCTCCTTGTTGGAGAGGAGCTGAGAGGAACCCAGGTGGACCTCATCTTCTCTTTCTACTGCTGCCAAAAACCCCCAGGGAACTGCGCTGGGTGCTTGGCCAGGGTGGCAGCGGTGGGATCGTCCCCGAACACCCGACCAGTTATTCCTTCCTCCAGCTCATCACTGACCCTCCGTGCTCTTATCACTGCTCCATCCCACTATTAATCTTGCCATTCCCCTCCAAAAGGAGAAGGATGGCAGGGACAGCACCTACCACCCAGCCGGCCCCTCTCCAGGTTTTTGAAATGGTAAAGAAATGCATACACCCCATAAGCATACAATGGGGGTTTATGGCCACGGTCATCTGGCAGGAATGTGGAAGCCTTGGGGGCCCCCGGAGGTGCCGTTTGTCCTTGGGGAGGGGACAGATTCGAGCTTGGAGGGGGATGGCAGAGCTGGCAGGGCTTGCGGGAGGGGGGAAGTGCAGCCCTGTAGCCCCCCAGGCGATGCGGCAGCTTATCAGCCTATGCCAGCTGCGAGAAGTGGGGATTTAAAAGGCATTTCCAAAACACTCTCCTCGTTTTCAGGAACCTGGGAAGGGACTGACTGGGTCAGACCCCGGTTGTGGCTCACCCAGCTTTTTTTCCACTAGCACCAGCTGACACCCACCTTTTTGGGGAGAGCTTTCCCAAGCGAGCTGGGTGACTGCCGGCTCCCTAACCCCCAATAAAAGCTTGTGGTCCCAGTCAGCTACTGGGACAAACTGGCCTTGCCCAGCAGCCAGGTTTTGCGCTCCTTGCTTGAAATCTCAGCTTCCGTGAGCACGTGCAGCGCGTCCTGATGTGCAGCACATCCTGGCAGCAGTGCATCCCGATGGCAGGGAAAATCTGTCTTTTTGGGGGTGATGCCTCCTGTTTGCGTGGGTCACTCCACTGAAGCAAGGACCGGCCGGGCGGTGAAATGGGCACGTGGAGATGTGGTGATGGTGAGAGCCAAGCACAGCGCGGCGAGGGAAAACATCTCTCTCAAGGATAAAGCCGGGGTGTGGGGTTTCGGCAGACCACCCGCAGTAGCCTACCCACTGCATTTGAGCAGCAGCTGAGAGCCCCCTTGGGAAACGGAATTGAGCTCAGACGGGGAAGCTGCTCATCTTTGCAGGTATCAACACCCGCTCTGGCCAGACCCGTCTGTCCGAAGTTTTCCGTGACCTCCTGCCAGAAGGAACCCAAAATCCAAACCACTGGTCAAAAAGGACAAGTGGCTGCCGCCCCATTTCTTCGCTGTTCACCCCGCTGTTGGGTTTGGCGCGTAGAGAGACCTCTCTTGTGAAAACATTGGAGAAACCCTGGGGGTTGAGGACCACCACCACCAGCAAGTGGTTGCTGGAGGAGCTGAAGGGGCTCCGACTTGCGTGGATGTGGCTTTTGGAGGTTAGAGCCCATGTGGATTCGCTGGTGTCTGATAAAGGTTGTGTGCGATTTATTTTTAAGCGCAGCAGGAACATTAAGAGGGAGTAGCTTTCTGTCCTCTATTTAGCTACCGATTTGCAGGAAACTCCTGGGATTTCACTACCTTTGCAACTTCTGCTGTTTCAGGCTTGGTAGGAATGCACCGGAGTTGCCGGGGAGGAAACACTGGGCAGACAGTGGGATCGCAGGAAACCAGGCAACAAAACAAATAAGTTAGGCAGTGCAGGCAAAGCTGGGGAAGGGGCTTCAGAGGGCCGCCAGAGACAGATGCACACGCTGTCGTGTTTCTAAGGCAGACTCTGCAAGCTCGGGGCTCTGCTGACCACCTTGTGAGAGCGGACACCTCTCCAAGGGGCTCACCTCGCACCTCATCCTCCCAGAGCGGTGCTGGACCACGCGTGGGGGACGCGGGATCCTCCAGCAGCCTCTTCCCCCCAAGCCTCAGGGCTGTGGGTACCACCGAGGAGGATGCTCGGGGGATGCTGCTGGGGTCCGACACCCGTCACGGGCTTCACGGGGGTGACTGGGCGCCGTTTCCACAGGGAACGGGACTCAAGAGTCTCGGCGGGGAGCGGCCGGGCATCCTGGGGTGACGCTGGGCGCCCCGAGGGAGCGGAGCCACAGTGAGTGGGCGGCCGGAGAGACAGCGCCGAGCCGGCGGTGAGGAGTGGGAAGGAAGCGGAGGTATCGGTGGAGAAAGACAGGGAGACGCTGGGAGTGGCAGGGGCCGTGGGAGGCAGGGAGACGGGAGCCCGGTGAGTCAGCCTGGTGGGGTGCTTTGAAACCCGGCGGGGAAGCACAGGCAGGGCAGGTTCTGCCGCAGCCTGGGGAACCATCTTCCCCCGGCTGGCACCTTCTCCATCCCTCCTTCCCCGCTCAGCCAAGGAAAGCAGATCGTCCTCCAAACCCGGGCAGCTTGCGGAGCCGTTGGCTCTCTCCTTCCGAGATAACGCTGGCGCGGAGCCACCCTGGCTCCGTCCGGTGCGGTGAAGTGGTTCCTCATCTAATCAGGGGAGCTGCCAAAACCCGGCTTGGAAGCAGAGCTTTCTGTTGTTCGGGCTTGGCCCCACGGCTGGTGGCACCGGGGAAGGGTGGGTGTTGCGCAGACGTGACCAAGGGCAGTAGCTTTGCTCTGGCAGCCTGTGCCACCTCCAGCAATGCTCCCATCCCCCTGACCTCCAGGGGACCATGGGCCGGTATTCGCCTAAACGTTGGCATTGGAGATGCCACGCTTTGGGTGGGAACCTGCCCTCAGAGGCGATGGCAAATCCCTCCGGCAACGTATGGTGCGTGCGTGCAGGCGGCTGCTGAAACCCAGCTGAGTCACCCCTGGAGCTGCAGGTGTGCGATGGGGTGCGAGGCGGGGCGGAGGGGAGCATCCCCCGAGAGCACGTCGGCTCTTCACGGGCAGATGCTGAGCTTACGAGACCGAGGGCGGGCATCCAGGTGGAAGGGAAGTTGGGGCTGGAAACAGCGTGTGCCCCGGGCGAGGGTTTCTTTTAGAGCGGGGGGGGACCTTTCCTCTGCGCTCTTCTGCGGGCTTTCAAGCCACGGTCCTCAGAGGTCGCCGCAATCCTTCTGGGAAGACCCTACGGCATGCTGGACCTCCACCGGATAATCCAGGCAGGCAGCAGGTTGGGAAAGGCTGCAGAGGAGCTGCCCTCCCTTGTTCTCATCTTGCCTTGGCTGCAATGGGAGCCTCTTTCTTCTGCAAAACCTCTCCCTGTAACGTGGCCGGGGCTCCGGGTGGTCTCGTGGCATCCGTTCCTGGGTGCCGGCACGGGCTCCGTCCTCACCTTCCCACGTCCTGTGGGGAAACGTGGAGCATTTCAAGGAAGGGGTGTCACACCAGGATGCCTCTCGCAGAGGACTGGGCAATGTTTTGAGTCCCATCCTCCTTCCCGTCTCTCCCAAAACGCCTCTGGGAGCAGCGTGGTGGGGGGGTTCACCAGTGAGGGGGAGTCAGCCGGGTGTTTGGGTGATTTGCAGCAGTCCAGATGTCCCAGCCCTGGTGTTTTGGGCACACCGCAGACCCCAGAAGATGAAGGTTCATCTTCCCAAGGATATGAAGCTGTGGCCCCTCTTGCACGGTCAGTAAACTTGCATAAATCCCCCCATCTGAGCTCTGCTGAAAGCCAGAGACTAAAGGCTGCGCTGTTGCATCGCCTGTACCAGCCAGGATCTCGTCTCTGTCCAGCCTGGTTTGGCTCAAAATCATGAGAAATCACCAGAAAAGGGACACTGGGTGACTGTGCTCTCAGCCTCGTGGGCAGAGCGTCCCCAGCACAGCCCCTGCAGGTGTACCCACTGGTGTCCCTCCACTTCTGCACAGGAGGGGTGATGGTTGGGGGCAAGATCCCACCGGGGGCCGAGCGTGAAGGTCCCTTTGCTGGACTCTGTGCTAAAAGCCCAGCTCAAAGACATTGCCGTGGCATTGCCGAGGGACTGTGCCTTTCGGCGGCGTCCAGCTCTGCCTGACCGTGCAATCAAACCCCGTGTCCCTCCACCTTCTGCAGCCAAACGGTGCTGATTGTGGTGAAAAGTAGCCCAGGTAAGAAGAAGAAAGGACATGGCTCCCCGGGGTCACAGCTAAAAAATTCCCTGTTCACAGTCATCATCCCCTGAGCAGTGGACTTGTGCCTTTGCTTACACCTCCTTTACCGAGCATCTCTCCCTCTGCTCTTCTCTTCTCAAGCCCAGCTCCTTCCCTCGCTCCCTACACCCAGGTCCGTGCCCCCAAACACACTTTCCCCGCTCCCTTCGGGGTGCTCTGTCAACTGGGGTGAGGGCAGCAGTGAGAGGGACTCCTCCAGACGGGACGAGTCCCCCATGCCCCTCACACGTGGCCATCGATCCGCTCCCTCCTCCAGCCGGGGTTAGTTTGGGAAGGAGCGGGGTGTGATTGCGACAGCGACACATGGCTGATTCATTGTTTGATCCCATCTCTCCCTCCTTACTCCCAAATGATTCGAGTCAAATGAAACACATTTTAGTAGTCAAATCTGTAAGGGTGGGTCCCATTGTGCTTTGACCCTACAGGGCATTTTGTACATTTAATTTGATTTACACCCAAAATGTTAATTTAACGTACTGGATTTTCTCCCACACCCAACTAACGCTGAAAATTAAACAAGATCCTACAGAAAGGTTTGTGTGCCATTATCTCGTTAGCGTTGTTATTTATTGAGTAATTACAGCGCTCGGGTTGTATGTGCAACGTTGCTCCAGCGGGCGTATGGAGAGGGACGCCAGCCGCCCGGTGACGTGTCCGTGGGCTGCCTGGCTGAAGACGGCATGGCCCCAAGGATGCCGCTTCATGGTGCCCTGCATGACTCCCTGCAACGGTGTTGCTGTGAGCGTGCTCCCCAGGCTCGTCCGGCTTAAAAAAATATCAAGGAACGGTGGTTTTAGGAAAGGCGGTATGGTTTTCTTCTGGGCTATGGCCAAGCAATGCCAAGGCTTGGTTGACCGTCTGTATTTCCATGCGGGAGCTCAAGGGAAAGGCAGCCCATCACCACCAGAGCTGAGATGCTCTACTTCGTGTAGATGGTGCTTCTCCATCCAGCTCCTCTTGCCTTGCCGGAGGCTCCAGGACTCTTTCCACCCTCTGCCTCCAACGGCGCTGGGCACACCACAAGCCCTGACCACTCGTGTCAGGGCTCCAGAGCTGATAATAATAATAATAATAATAATTTAGTTCCTGATTCAGCCATGCTTGTAAGTGCACGTCTGACTCGGAGCACCCAATTAAAGTGAAGTGTGTGCTTCAGGACCTCGCTAAATGGGAACCTCAAAGCAGGATTTGAAAAAGCCCAGACGACATTAAAGTAGTCACAGCAAGCTCTTGGTTCGGGAGCGTTGTGATTAATGTCATTTGCTACCTCTTTTGGCTTAAAAGGCAAGGAGTGGTTAAAATAAAAGAAACCTCAAGTTGAAAGCATTGCAAAAAATCAATTAAAACCCATGTAACTGCATTTTGACCTGGAGCAAAATCTCAGACATAACAGAGAAATTACATAGCCTTAAAAAGAAAGAAAGAAAGAGAAGGTTTTACGTGTGGTATTGCTGAGGTATTGCCCGAAGGCATGCTGAGGTGGCTTCTCACCCGGTACCTGCGGAGACTGTAAACTCCCTGCCGGAGCAGGGGGGAGCAAGTAGGTGCCCCCCAGCCCTCGCCGTTGCTCCCAGGGCCTGTCCCACGGGCCAGCGGTCAGGGCTTCAAAGCCTTCCCGGAGGACGACGTGCCGGGTGCTGGAGTAACTCCTCTGCTGGGATGAAGAGGTCCGCGCTTGTGCATCGCTCCGGTAGACCCTACCGAAACGGGCTACTACAGCGGGTAGGGCTGCTGTGGATCCTGGCTGGGATTTCCCGGCTGGAAACACCGATCGCTTTGGGATGCTTGGGCTGGAGGAGCTCGCTGGTGGTGTGGCACCTGATGCGGGGCTCGGGGCTGGAGCTCCTCCATCCCTGCGGCTCCAGCCGACAGACAAGAGCTCACACCAGTTTGCTGCTGGATAAAGTCCCCGGCAGCCCCACACCGGTGGTCCTTGCCCCAAAGAGTAACCGGGGACACGCGTTAAGCAGAGCTCTTTCATTTGGCCACCACATTTGAAGGCGTGTCCTTTCCAGAAGCTCCAGATCCAGCCTCTGAAGTTAAATCTTCGTCTCAACGAAACCAACAGTGAAACTCCCATCGATTCCCTCTGGCCTGCACTTATGCTCTTTGGGAGGAAAGTGGCAACCTTAGAGAAGAGCGATGCTGTTTGAAAAGCTTCTTCACGTGGGGAAACAGCTCTTGGTGCTCAGTCCCACCAACCTGCCCAAACGCTCCAGCCCGGTGCTGGCTCTGCTGCGAGGATGTGCTCGGGGACAAAGGCACCGAGCGCGTTTTCACTGTGTTTAATAAAAAAACAGATTGAATAGTAGGTGTGAGGCAGGAGAAGGCACCCCTGCATGCTGTTAAATATCCATGCGCGGGCTTTGCTGTGCTCGGAGACTTTTTTGTGCAGTTTTGTGGGTTTTCTTCTGTTTCTTTTGCTTCCTCCCCCCCCCCCCCCGTCTTTTGTTTCAATTCCACTTCGGGAAGAGGGGGAGAGGACAAGAGGCAAATAAAAAAAATTTTAAAAAAAGGGAGGGGGGGGGAAGGAAGAAAAGGCTGAGGCCGTGACACGTTTTTCATTTTAAATAAATGACTGAAACAGAATAAAGCCCCCTTTTTTTTTTAAACAGAAGAAAGGCTTGTCATTATGAAAAATAATAACAACAACTTTCTCTGCCCGCTGCTGCCCCGAGGACAGCTCAGCCTCTTTCCCCGGAGTCCTGAGGAGCTCTCCCCTCCGTGGGCTTGCCCGGGGAGGGGGACGACGGACAGACGGACCGACCCTCAGAGCAGCCCCCAAGCCCACCTCCTCCCCGGGACCCGCACCCACGGCCGGGGAGCACCCCCGGCCCCCCGATACGGCACCGGGTCCGGTCCCCGGGAGCGGGCAGGCAGCGACGGCAGGGCTCCCCTCCTTTTTTTTTTTTTATTTTCAGACGTTAAATTCTTTTGCAAACATTCATGCCTTAGGAAGGGCTGGAACAAAGCTCAGCTGCTCCAACCGGTCGGACAGGTAAGCAGACTTGTTGACACCGTTATGTTTGCAGCACGCATGCTCCTTCCCAAGTTTCCTGGTGCATTTTTCTATTCCACCTTATGAAACTTTCCTCTCTCTCTCCCCCCCCCCTCCCCACTCCTCCCAGCTTCTTCCCTTCCCCTCCCCTTCCCCTCCCCGCTCCTCGCTTGCTCTGCCCGGTGCGTGCGGTCCCGCTCCCCGCGGGCTGCGGCGGGCGGGCGGGGAGGGGGGGGGGACATACGGAACGACCTAAACCACCGCTCCTTTCTTTTCTTTCCCGTTCCATTCCGTGCCCAGCCGTGGGCCCCCCCCCTCCCCTTTTCCCCTTCTTGCCCTCGCCATGCCCAGAGCTTTTTTGGTAAAGCGTCGGAGCCCGCAGCCGGCGGTGCGGAGCTGGGATGGGTTACCCGACGAGGAGAGAGCCGACACCTACATCCCAGGTACGGCTCCCTTTTTTTTTCCCGGTACCGCTTCCCACCGGGACGAAGGAAGGATCCCAGTCCTCGCTTCGGTCCCTGTGAGCTAGCGGAGGGGATTTTTGCCGGCCCAGGGTGGGGGGGAAAACCCCCGAGGGGGGCGGAGGGGTCGGGGAGGGCTGTTAAATAGGATGGGATGGGATGGGATGGGATGGGATGGGATGGGATGGGATGGGATGGGATGGGATGGGATAGGATGGGGGGGGAAAGCGGGTGTCGGCCCCGCTGGGTGATGCAGCCCCCATGGCTGGCACCATCTCCCAATTCGGGGACCCCCCCCCGGGCATGGGGCGGGGGGGGGGTTGTGTGTCCGTGTCCGTGTGTCCGGGAAGGTGGGAAACCTCTTTTGCATGAGAATGGTGGCGGGGGAGGAGAAGAAAGAACCTGGGGGGGGATGTACTCCTGGCCTCCCCCTTCCCTCCTCCTCCTCCTCCTCCTCCTCCTGCCCTTGCCCGGGGTATAACGGGAAGGCGGCGGAGCTGCCTTGTTTGAACTTTGGGACCGTTCGTGTTTGAGTTTCCGATTGCAGCGGGAGCCGCGGATCCTCCCCCCCCCTGCGGCCCGCCCGCAGGTTAAACACCGGCGGCTCCCACCTCCCCCGGTCCCCCCTTTTTTTTAATCACATCATCCCCCTGCTCCGACCCACAACACCCTCACCGACCCCCGGCTTCTCTCGCTGCAGGTGGGATCGGCTGCGTGCTGCTGGGCTACGAGGACAGCTGTAGCCTGGAGAGCAGCGGGAGCAGCGGGACCAGGGATGCGGAACCCAGCGATCCCCCGACACCCCAACCCGCTCCCGGAGAGATGGGAACGGCCGGGGGGATGCTGCTGGACCTGGCCATCAAGCGTCCCGCAGTCAGGTCGAAAATCAAGGTAACCGTCTGTACCCTCCCCGCCCCACGCCATCTCTTCCCCGGTGATGGGGTGACCCCGCTACAAGGATGGGGACGCTGGGTGACAAGAGTCCCTTGGGCTCTCTCCGCTAGAGGTGACGGCACCCATCCCACACCCCGAGACGGAGGCCCGCGAAAGCGGCCAGCCGTAGGATGGCGGCGGCAGGGCAAACCTCGTAAGCGACGTACCGTAATCTTCCAGTGCCCTTTGCCTTCCCTTACCCCTGCCTGGGACATGCTGCCCCTGACCTGCTTGGCTCGGGTCCCGCAGGAGCTCTGAACCCAGCCAGGAAGGACCAGCCCTGGCAGCTAGAAGTCATGCCCCACCGGGCGTGGGTGGATCTCGTTCCTTAACGTGGGGCCTCCTTAAAAGGCCGCCTTCCAGGTTGTAGTCGAGCCTTCGCCAAGGGGGGGGCTGTGTGGTGAATCTTCCCGCTGCCCCCCCCCACCCTCTTGACGTATCAAGATAGCAGCTAGGAAAAGGTCTTCCTCCGAAGCTGTGAAAGACCTTGAGGTGGACCCACAGGCTTGGGTGAAACGAAGCAATTATCTGTCCATTAACTTTGCTGAAGAGCCTCTCCGCTGCATGGGCAGGAGCTCTGGCTGTCTGGCTGTCCCCTGGGCAGAGCCAAGCGATGATTTCCCTCCTGAGACCAAGAAGGCAAATCGCTGACGGGCTCCTCGTGGTACCCGAGACGGAGCTCCTGAAGCGCGGTGGTAATGCGGATGGGGTGGGAGGACCACGTCCACCTCTGAACATCCAGGGTTCCCCTCAGCAGAGGTGGAGCCAGGCCACCCCAGTGCTAAGAAGGAGGAGATGTGTTTACCAGTGGCTAGTTAACACCTCGTTAAACCCTGGCTGTTGCTTTGCTGGATGGAGCTGTAAAAATTCCCACTGTCTCTGCTGGGATTGACAGCCTTTCGGCCACCATGTTATTAATCTCGTGATTAACACTAGGTTTTCACCCTGCTTATATGCGGCCCCATGAGGTGGAGTCCTACCTGTTGCCCAACAGCTACTTCCCAGCCAGTTCCCCCTCTAGTTTCACACCTCGTGGTTTCACAGCTGCCTTTTTTTTTTTTAAGTATTTCGCTACAATTTCAGGTAGCATTGCTTCGGTAGTAAGCGAAGGAGGAGAATTGGGAAAAATAACTGGCTCTTCGGGAAAAAGAAACCCCAAACATATTCCTCTCTTTGTGAAGAGCTTGCCCTGCTGCTGTTTGACTTTAACCTACTTTGTATAATTTAACCTGGGCTATTAGCGACTGTCACAGCGAAACCTCGTTTCGGCAGAGTTGGGTTTTCTCAGCGTGCCACAGAAACTCCTCAAAAGCGCCACGAGAGCCGATGGATGTGTGTGCACGGTGCCGCCTGCTCCGCTGGCTTTCCCCCATCCTGAGCGGCTAGCGGCGAGCACGTCCGCTCCTCCGCAAATAATTAAACTAATAGCAAAGTATTTGCATCTGCCAGACGTTAAGCTTTCCTTCTCAGGAACACTTTTCCCAAGAGCTGAATCATCAGTGTCTCCCTTAGTCAAGTTAGGTCATGGTGTTGGCGCAATATTTTTGGTGTTAGGAGCAGGAATGAAGAGATTAACCCCTAATGACACTCTGCCGTTAATTAACGAGCCAGGGAGACCACCGGGAGGAGATTAGTGCCATTGTTTCGGTCTCTGCTGAGTCAGCACAACGTGCCTTTGGTTTATCTCGCCAAACCTACCTTTTTTTTTCTACCGCTGGCTGGTTTTCGAGGGACCCATAGCAGCCGGCAGGGTGATTGGCAAAGGCACCGCATGAGTCCAACTTTCTCACGCCAGGGAGGGCTCCCGGCTCCATCCAGGAGCAAGCACACACGCAACCCCACGGAGAGGTGCTCATAGCCTGAGCCCGAGTGCTTATGGATGTAGCTGGACGAGGGTCCCTTCCTCTGGAAGGCATCCACCACACGGGCTTTGTTTGAATCCCTGAAGCCAAGCCGGCCAGCGTTGCATCAGTCCCAAGCCGTGCACATTAAGTCAGCCACTTACTTGATCGCAAGGGAAGCGTGAAGGTTCCACCTGGCAAGAATCTCCCAAATGCTTTCACTTTTCATTTTGAATTAATGTCCCAAGAATTTTTTAACGCCACAATAAGCCATCCCTTCTTATTTTGTTTGTTTTCTGTCGGTCTTTGTCATCTCGATGCCTACTCACCCAGTCCTCTTCCATTCCTTAGTTCACCACCGGCACCTGTAACGACGCTACGGTGCATAGCTGCGAGCTGTGTGGCAAAGGCTTTCGCTTGCAGCGGATGCTCAACCGTCACATCAAGTGTCACAGCCAGGTGAAGAGACACTTGTGCACCTTCTGTGGAAAAGGCTTCAACGACACCTTTGATCTGAAAAGACATGTCCGGACCCATACCGGTGAGAACGCGATCCCCAGGGGCTTGCGGGCGGCTCTGGGTAGCGGGAGATTGCAGAAAGGGGTGAGATGGGACAAGGACGAGGAGAGGGTGAGGGTAACCCGGCAAGACAATAATACAAAACCCAGGTAAACGACGTTTGCAAAAAATAGCGGAGATGCAGTGGAGGAAAGGGAAGGACCTGAGCGTGGACAGATGAAAGTCCTGGGACTAACGAAATCTGATGAGAACTAAGGAAATCTGTGTGAAGCAGTGTGGGTGCATGAGCCATCCAGATCCGGTGTAGACACAGCTGCGTGCTGCCGTGCCTGGGGCAGCGAGACCGGGATAACCCACCCAGGATAACCCACCCAAGATAACCCACCTGGGATAACCCACCTGGGATAACTCACCACATGTTATTGCGAGTCCAGCGCGTACGGGTGAGTGGAGGCAGGCGGTGGATGAAAATGCTTTGCCCTCTAGAGGCAACGAGCAGCAGTTTCTTGGTTTTTAGCCGTTGCGAACCTTCCCCGCTGGCCGTCCTGCGGGATGGGGTTATGGCTGGACTTTGGCACTGTCTGGAGAAGCCAGAATGTGGTTCATGCGGTGCCTCCAGCTTCTTTACGGAAACTAGGCAACACACCTGACTTCTGCTAATCCTGTGTGCTGCATCCCTGCCTGCTTCGGGCTACCAGCTTCTCCAATCCCTTTCGGAGCCGTTTCGCTCTGCACGTCTCGCCGTCCAGATCAGTTTGTCTGCCGGCCTAACCAGTCTCTATTCACTCGCTGTACGGGCCACAGCATGGGTTGAGAAATCTCCTGACAGCGGTTCCTGCTCTGAATTGGGGGGGCAGCAGGTAAAAAAGTTGCCTTGAATCTGGGCTAGTTCCCTCCTCCCTGCTTGCATCTACACCAGGCGTACAAGCACAATGGAGGGTGCTGTGATTTAAGCCCATGATGGCACTGGAAGTAAGAAAAATTGTCTCTTTCCCTGCTCTGCTCGCTCTTGCTCCTGTATCGCTCCCCCGGGCTGGAGGGATGCATTTTCCGTGGCCGCTCTGCAGTGGGGTTGGTTCCTGAGCCCACCCCAAATAGCGGCAGTTGTGTTTCTTTGAACGGGATCGGTTGCCTCAGATCCAGCTCGCTGGTCACAGAAGTGGTTGTCCTAACCTGGAGCAGGGAGAAGGCTGCCTTTTTGTTTCTGTTCCTTAGTGGAAGCGATGGCTTAAATACACATCAACCCCATCCTCACCAAGCAAGATGATTTCTGGCAGGCCAACCTGGCTTTGCTCAGGAGGCTTGGACTTTGCACCGTCGGGCACCTGGAAGATGCATCCACCGCATCTCCCAGGCACGTTCCAACTTTTCCAGATCTGCGGTTACCTATGGGACCTGCCAATTATTTCGGCTTACTCTGCAATGGCCCTGTTTTGGCTTAGGCCCCATTAACCAGGCGAACTGCTAGAGGTGATGCAAGTATGTTGGTAAGCAGAAGCTGTTTCTTAGCAGTAGAGCTCATGAAAACAATGCCGCCCGTTTCGATGGGAAAGCGTTGGCCGGAGCCAATGTTTTGGGCTGGTTTGGTTTGTTTGTAAAGCTTTCATGTGGAAAGGAAAGCTGCTGGCTGCGAGCAGGGAGCTGCTGCTGGGGTATGGCCGAAGTGCAGAGTCGGTGCCTCTGAAAGAAGTGATTTTTCAACCTGTCTCCTCATCCTTTGAGATTCAGAAACTAAATCCAAGAGGGTCTCTGTTCAGAAGCTAAAAATATATGTATGCTGTGGCAGGTAGGGGTGAACTCGCTCTGCAGGAGTGGAGCCAATTTCGCGAAACTGGAAGGGAAGAAGGATCTTTGTACTGGACAGGAGTGAAAACCCACTGTCCTGGAAACGTGAATCTTATGGTTAGATTGTCCCCAAATTTACTAGAAGAAATCTGGCATCACTATTTCTCCTCTCCAGTGTAAAGCCAGGATGAACGCTCACATATACTGTATTTGTCTGATGCCTTGAGTCGTGGAGGGGGATGATGGCTGGCTGCAGCAGTGGTACCAATATTGTATTGGCGTGTATCTTTTCCAGGCTGAAATACGGCGCCTCTGAAAGTGGTGACATCTTTTATGTCAAAGTTGATTGCTGTTCAGGAAAGCTGGGCTATATTTGAATGTTAAAAAGAAGACATTGAGCTGGAAGTGGTAGCGTGGGCTTTATTTTGTAGCTACGGGTGCTCACCTACATGTGCTTTACTGAATGTCGGTGTTTCAGTGGAAATTGTCGTGCAGCGTTTGTAAGCAGACTGTGCAACAGTAGGGTAGCGTCAGAAAGAGTGAAAGCCACATGTCCCAGTCTAGCTTCATGGCATAAGCAGACTTAAACATTAAAAAGTAACTAATATACACAGTAAAATAAAATTTTTAAATGATTCCTAAGTAATGAAGAGGTTCTCGCGACCGTGATGGGCTGTGCCATCCTGGCACTATCCCTCTTGTGCTTGTGTTCGTGTCTGTGAAGCACTGTTGGCAGCAGGAACCAAGGATGGTGAAGGTTTAAGTGGCCTTCAGAGGAGCATGAAACTGCACCCAAAATACTGTTTGTAAAGGATACACTTCTGTGTGTGAATTCTAATGAAGATTTGGAGTTTCTCTCCAATTGCAGTTCAATGTAACTGAAGTAGTCTTGATAGTTTAAGCCGGTGCACTGGGATAACCTCCTTCTACAAGACTTGCAAAAATGCAATCAAGATGCTGCTTATTGGTATGTGTAATTCATTTGGATTTCTAGTAGAAAGATCAGCGACTGAGTGGTGAACTTAACACAATGCCATTACGAAGTTCCAACTGCCTGTATGGATGTGTGTGCTTTGCCTTTTTTTGCCTGGCTCACTATAGGTGCGATCTTCCACACGCTCACGTTTCACCCTTCATCGGGAAAAGAGAGGGGTTGAGGTAACTCCTTGCATCAACTTTAAGACTGGTGTTTGCTTGAAAACTTACTGAGCTAGTCTAGTAAGTAAAATCACAACTGGTTTAGGTTTTTTTCAACTGTCGCTAAACCCTCAGCTACTTGCCATTCAAGTACTGGGGGGGGTTGTTGTTAAATCGGTGTTGATTGGTGCTAAAATGGATGCTTTTTACTGCTCAGTATTTTTTGTAATGTTGGTTGTACTGAACAAAACTACTCAGGCATTCAAATCACAAGCCAGCCCCTTGTCCCTCCTCTAGAGACACACATATGTATTTCTTTCATCTTAATGCACTTCTCTTCTAGAACTTGAGCTTGTAATCTCAATCATCAAATCTATATTCTACGAAAACGCTCTCACTCCTTTGAAGTACTGTGATTGCTGTATGTTCACGTTGGGCTGCCGTTCACTGAAGCCTCATTAAGCTTTGCTCACTAAAAGAGAAAAATTAACATCTTACCGAGATACAAGATTTCATTCATTATAAAAGCCAAAATGAAAGGTTAGCTGAAACCAATGGTTTTATGTAATCAGAGGACTTCAAAAAGTCGGGACTCTAAAGGAATAAGTTTTAGAAGAGTTGATAACGGCTTCTTCTTTAGTACCAAAGCGCCGATGGGCACCTGTTAGCGTCTGCCTACGTCTTCTTGAAATGTTTCTAGGTTTTCTATGCCTAAATATATCAACCCATTCATGAAAATTTTATCCTGTAAGTAAGATGTTTTCTTTAGACAGTTCCTCAGGCTAGTAGCTCCCTGCTGCTAGGTATTTGCTCAATAGCTGATATGCCAGAGCCTTGCTCTTAGCCTGTTCTTTAGTCAGCTGTAAGAAACATAAATCAGAATGGTAATCACTGTCTTTTTTGTTGCAGGAATTCGTCCTTACAAATGTGAGGTTTGCAACAAAGCCTTCACCCAGCGCTGTTCCCTGGAGTCCCACCTTAAGAAGATTCATGGCGTGCAGCAGCAATACGCCTACAAACAGAGGCGAGATAAACTTTACGTGTGCGAAGACTGCGGCTACACAGGCCCCACGCAGGAGGACCTGTACCTGCACGTTAGTAACGTTCACCCCGGAAGCGCTTTCCTGAAAAAAACCTCAAAAAAACTTGCAGCGGTTTTGCAAAACAAACTGAGCCCTGTTCTGCAGATGAACTCCAAAGATGATGACAAAGATGAGTAACACGGTGGATTACAGTGGTCTAAAGGAATGAAGTTTACATGTAGGACTATATATATATTATTTTTTTAAAACCAATTTTGACAGAAATCCCTGAAATGAAAGGGATGCTTCTGTTAATGGGACTCTCTTGATGTTGGTAGAACCTCAACTTGAAACAAATATTCCCATATACGATGCAAACATCAGGCATTTTTATCTGGCCCCCAAAAAAATGGAAAGCTTGGAAGAGGCTGTCACCTCTTGGATGGAATGTTTACTGAACTGACATTCAGGCAACCCGTTTTCTGTTTCAGCTCTACCACACGTCCGAGTGGCCACTGACAAATAAGTTCACCTTTCCCCAGTGTATTTTGTAAAGATAATAACCATTGCCTCCTGTACAAACTACTTTTGAGAGGTTTGGGTGAAAAGTGCCGTGTAAGAGCAGCTACTAGCACGTTGTTCTATGCAAAATGAATTAAAATGGTCTTAAGAACAGGACTACATTGTATCAGTAAATAAGTTAAAATGCACAGATAAGCTTTAACTCTGCCCCCCTGTGCAGTACACTCACAGTTTATGGAAGCGTGATCCAAGGTGAGCTGAAACTTTTTTTAAAGGATGCAGAACTTTTTCCTCCCTAGAACTTTTTCTCTACTAGCAAATGACATTATTCCAGGGCAGACTTAAAGTCGTGTTTTAGGTACTTCAAACTGTGAACTTACTTTTATCATGTTTAGATTTAAGTGTAACCTTAACTCTGATGTTCCTGGAGTTGTCACGCTTGCTTTGGGGATTATTACCACAGCCTTCTAACATACATCAATATCAACCCAGAAACCCAAAGAAAACACTTCAGTGACTTGAAGCTATGTATTTTCTGTCGTGATGAAATGCAATTTTGTGTGTATTTTATGGGGGGGGCGCGTGTGTGTGTGCGTGTGTGTGTGTTCTTGGAGATTTTTTTCTTTTTAACCATCAAGTGCCTGCTCACTAATACAACAGAGCAGTGCAAGGCAGTGAAAAGGGAGACTGTCACTGCCTCACGAGATCAGTGCAAAACTGTAGGCACAAATCTGGCCTCTCTGTAACCAGTCAGTTTAGAAGGCTCCTAGTGAGACTGATGCTACAAGGGAAGGAGGTAGCGATGATGGTGAGGGACTGGTACTACACCTCTGTGCTTTTGGACTTCCCCTACAGTCCTGCTCCAGCTCCTGTTGACCCAGGACAACCAAGAGGGTAGCCTACAGGGACTATCGAGTGTGAATTTAGAGATTTAAAAAAACAGAGGAGAGGGATGCCCACATAACTCATGTTGCTGAAAGCACCTGACAATTTAAGACTCTTCAGAAACTGCTGCAGCCTTTACTGGGCACTTGGGCGTCTGAATTAGGAGCGACAGGGTGGGGTGGTAACTTCCTCAGCAACCACAAAGTGCTCTGGTCCAAGTGCATGTTATTTTGTCTCTTAACTTAATGGACACAGCTGCCAAACAGGTTTTACATCAATTAAAATGCATAACAATTAATGGATTTCATTCATAAATTCCAAAAATTAATTCCGTGCTCAAAATTACATTCGGGGAGGATGTGCTGTATTCTATGTACATTGAAACAACAGCTGAAAAGTAACCCACCTAAAACACAGAGTCATAGCCAGGACCTTCATAGTCATTACTACTAAAATGAGATTCTGAGCATCTCTGCAAGAATTGTAAAAATCTTCTCAATTTGCCTCAGTTTTGTACAGGCATCTGCTTGGGTTTTTGTGGGGAAAAGCTTCTAGGGGTTTTAAAGCATTTCTAATGATATGAATACTTTATTCAGCACAACTGTTGGTGCTTGGGACCTTGAAAACAAGGATAATAAAGCGATGCTACTGTGTAAAGAACAAACTTGTCATCCTATGTAATGGTAAAGTTTGCAGAATACTTTTGAATAGTATAAATGGAAGGTTGCTCACACCGAGCGCAGCTTGCGTGCTTGCAAATACATTGACAAAATTGCCTGGCTAAGAAAAGTGTTAACAGCTGGTTCAGCCAATTGTGCTGGCAACACTCCCCTGTAGCCCTCTCAGTGAGGTCTCAGTCATGAAACTTAACAGTTGAGTTCAGCTCCTAGGTGGGACTGTTCAGTACAGTCCATCTGAGCAAAGTGACTCGCATTCACCTAACTGCAAAGGATTCGTGTGCTTAGCTCTGCTGAAACCTCAGCCCTTACACTGGAGCAGTGGAGGTGCAGCTGAAAACCTCCTTATCTAGCTGGAGACACATTTTGTGTCTCTATGTGTTGTTTGTGTCTGTATGTCTGGCTGGTTTTTCTGCAGAGGACAGATAGTGCCTGTAGCAGATGCCTTGGGCACATCAATTTAACAGTCTGGCAAGTTAGTTTGAAGTGGTCACAAAGCGGGTTTGACTTTGCATGACACTGGCGACAGCCATCTGCCAGTTCTGTTATGGGACAAAACTGGCACTAGCTTGTGCCTCCCAAGGCAGCCAGACTTTCAGAAGTCCTAGACATGAGTAACTTCCACCGCTGCTGTCTTTGAAGGCTGTCTGCTTTCTCCTGGCTCTCTGATGGTACAAACTCATCTGAGACTTAAAGCTAGGTTTACAAACTGACCTTGCCAGTGAAGCTGGCAGCATTCCTCAGACACAAGGCTTTTGTTAAACAAATGGACACAGATGAAGCCAACAGGTGCCCACATTGCCCAGGCTCCAGACTTGTCCTTATTTACTAGGAGGCAGGACGAGGCTGAAATCTTACATGGTTCAGACATCTAGTGGCTGTATGATGCACTGATGAAGGTGGCAATCCCTCCCAAACATTGCCCAACTGTTCCACGCGCTCTTGATTTATCCCATCCCAATCAACACAGGGAATTCAGCATGTTTTATCACCTCCTGCTTCTGCCCAGAGCATCTTACCTCTTGCTTATACCCACCCTCTTTGTATCCACAGAGCTATCTTTCACAAAAAATTGACCGTGTTCAGTGACGTTGAACCACCCACTTGCTAAAATTCTGTGATGTGGGAAGATACTTGTAAAACGGGTAGAACTTCTGAGCACTCATGCAGCGTTGTCGTGGTTAGTCATCTCTGAACCCAGTTTCTCAGTCTCCATGGTTTGTCTTTTTAGATAGAAATCTAATTAAGCACAGAGTAATCAAAACATCACCAGACTAGGTTTAAATAAGCAAGTACCACTATAACTAAGTTTCATTGCACAGGTTTCCACAGTTCAGTACTCTGGAAGAGCAGAAGATTAAGCGCTACAGAGGTTTAAGTTTCTTCAGCAGCAAGCCCGCCCACTGTTTTTTTTAGGTACAGTTCTGGCTGACTTTCTTGAAGCTTACGGGTTGGTTGTATTTTTATTTGTAATCTGCAGTGGTATTATGAAAACTCATACATACAATTCAGAGAAAACAAAGAACGAGGAAAAAAAGCTTTCCGGGTGTGCAACACAAAGCAATAACGCCTGACATCAGCAAGGCTTATTCTGTGTCTTATAGACTTGATTTTACAAAACAAGCTTCAAAAGTAACTTCTGGTTTAGAACAATTATTCACAAACTCATTTAAAAAAAAAAAAAACCACACAAAAAACCAACCCCCCAAAAAACAATCAGTGGCTCTTCATTCGTCAGAAGGCTCAGCTTCGAAGTCACAAGCCTACTTTTATAAAGAAACTTACTCGCACTGGCAAACGCTATAACTTGACACTGGAGATCATTCCACATGGGTAGGCTCGTCGTCAGCTCAGACCCACAGCGAAGTCAGGAGAACTCAAGACAGTTGCAGATTTGGCCTGCACAGAACCTCACAACCTAAGGTACAAAGCCCGTTTACACTCTCTCAGTCTTTATGTGGGCTGCACAGCCTGCTAAGAAACCTGCAGGAGGAGCCACTACAAGTAGTCAAACTTCTACCTTTCAGAACAGTTGCTGGAAATTTCTAAAGGTATTGGTTATAATTCTGTCCCTCTGTTCCTAAGCCACTTCTATTAAGTGATAACTTTGCCTTAATATTTTAAATAAGTGCTTATGAGAACTTTGGTTATAATTCTTAGTGCAGTTTTTCCAGTTGTTGCTGTAAGAAAAACCACAAATAGTAACAAGCCTCTTAATAGATACCTTTGAGATGAGCAAGAACTAAGCTGACTGAAATCCAGCCTACTATATTCATTTGTTTATTGTTTGCATTTCTTTCAGCTCAGACAATGCAGATGTCGTTTTGCTTTAGTTCACCAACTTCATTTTCAAAGCCTCAGTTCTGCAACATTTTTTTTTTTCAAAAATGACAAAAGAAGGATGATTTGATTTGAACTGTTTAACTTGACAATAGAAACTTTTCTATCAACCTCAGGTTGTATAAACTGTGTGGGGAAAAACTGAGATTAAGTAAGTTGACTTTGTCCTGGTCCACTTAAGTCACCTACAACATAAGTAAATACACATTCCCCATTCCAAACGTCCTTGCTTTTTTTTTTTTTTGGGGGGGGGGGGGGGGGGGGCGGGGCAGGGACAACCCTGATATTAAGAAATTAGCCAAAGTTACTCAAAAAAGAACGTGTATTAAAATGGCAGAATTAAACAAAGGATTCTTGCTTCGGGTCTGTGCTTAGACCACTTGCCTCTGCATAGCTTAGTTCAGGTCAGTTTTTGTCCATGTACTCTTCAAGGCGCAAAAGCCACTTATTCCAGTACTGTGAGCACAGATCAGGATCCATGAAATGCGGATGCGCAGGGGAGCCGTTCTTATAGGCAACCACAATGAGTCCACAACTAACCTACAGTTAAAAACAGAAGGCTGTCAGAAATTCAACATTAGTATGCAACTTCAATCAGCAATTCTAAAAACTAAACCTCACTGCAAAATGTCCTCTTAACATATAAGTATCTTAAATAAGAAATGGGGAAAAAAAAAGAGCAGTAATTCACCATAAAATACTTGAAAACTAACATTCAAATGCTCCAAAGACTCAGTCAGAGTCCAAAGCTCTGACTGACTTCGGTGAAAACCAGAGGACTCGAACTCTGAGTATCAGAGTGATAGGGTCTATTTAAACCTTGCAGATGCTGGTAAAGTTCCCAGCGACTGATGAGGTTTTGCCTGGGGTCATATAACCAGACTGATGCCATTCTCCAGCATCAGTCTGAATGGAAATGGTTATTTAGGTGTGTTCTGACATCTTTCATACTTGACAAACATCTAATCCAAATTCAAAACAGCCACTGGCATGAAGAGAAAGCAGTGGGTGACAGCAGGCTAATAGCAGAATTCTAGAATTACTGCCTGTATTTCACTCTGTAAGGATCATGCCTGTTAAGTGCTTGTGTTTGCTGACCTCTGTAGTATTCTAGAAAGTCCTTTGCACAACCTATGAATTATTCTGCTCTCTTCTGCTTTATATTTCCCCCCCTTCAATGATTTGCATTGAAATAACAATCCTGCAGACCAAGCAGGCCTGGCTAGAATTGCGTTTGGAGTCTTTACAACACACTGCTTTCCTCTGAGGAAACACTATACAGCTTCCAAACACTCCAAGTAAATCACTTAGTCCCTCATTTGCTAGTGGGATATAGCAACACATGATGCAAGCAATGCCCTCCCACCCCATTTCCGTGTTTGCAGGCTCTTTTGCTTTACTTCTTCTCCCCCTTCCTACTCTTGACATAAGCAAAAACCACACAGAACAAAGCACTGGGGGTTGTCCAGACGCCAAGTCACTGTCAGTTCACCTGACCTCCTAAGACACTGAGCATCCCTCAGTCCCACTGAGCAGTTCCTTAAAACCACTGAAAATATACTGCTGACAGGCAAAGGCAGCAGGATTAGCAAGAGTACTGGAGTTATTTCACAGTACATCAGCTTATCCTGATCTAAGACTGGGCTGCTTTGTTACAAATCCTACCAACAGTTCCATGATGGACAGTGGGTGCTAAAGGCAGTAGGTGGGGAGAAATGAAAATAACGTGGGTGCTGCTGCTTGTCTTGGCAAGTAGCAGGCCTACTGACCTGGAAGTCATAATTGGCATCATGATTTATGGCTCCAATATACGCTGCAACCTGTAATGGGTTGTCAAAAGTATTCTTCAGAGATGGCTTTGGTTTCTCTGAAGTTTTCCAGTCAATCACACACAACCGGCCTCTGCAGAAGAGAACAAGATAGGACAATATTTTAAACTTAAGTTTAGTTATAAGTAAAAAGTAAGGGATGAGACAGCAAAGAAAGTCGTATCACTCTCTGCCCGTTTCACCCTGATGTCATGTTGCTCATTATTATGTTTAAGCATGTCTTTTCCACATTGGTAGCTTAGATCTCAAAAATCAAGACTTAACTAATATATATGCTGCAGTTCCTGGCAACTGCTGAGGATCACTTAACCCTGCGTCACTCATACCCTGCCCCAGTAAGGAATTCTCCACAAGAAACAACAGCACTTCTGTCATCAGGTTCATCCAGGGGAGTGCATCCATTTCGCCGCTCTTAGAGATGCATCCAGCTTCCCCCCAACACCTCACCAACACACCTGCTCCAGCCTGGGACACAGCCTCCCATGTGCCACAGAGCACCATGCAACACTGGCATTATCAGGTTTCTTAGAGAACCAGTACCTCACCGATACTTAGCCACGCAGTCTACCAGGCCCAGATACTGAAGAGTCTCATGCTGAACTGCACTTTCTAGAGCTTTCACTTCGCTGATATCTTTTAAGACATGCTGCACACTTGATAAGTAGCCGGAAATAGCAACATCTTCTCTCTGCTCCTTAGTTGCCATCTCTTCAGACAGGAATATAGACTCCAAAGCTGCATGAAAGAGCTCTCCTTGGAGGAAAAGGTCTAAGAAAAATGTGAAAAAACCCCACATTTTAGACACTACTCATAATACCCGATGGACTTGTATTCTAGATATTGCACAACATAGCTCTTAAACCAGTCCTGTTTTTGTACTGAAAGCTTGAAGATGCAGGGAACAGAAGGGAATGAGACAGAAAAATAAAACATCACCAGTGAAATTAGAGTATCTCTTACATTAATGCTTACTGTACTTTTTTGGTCTTGCTAATTACTCAGAAACAAAATATGATTTTTAATTTATTCTTTATTCAAAGGCATTTGCAAATTTCTATGAATTAAAAATATTATTCTAGGCTGCTTTTGCTGCATTTGCTTCTTCTGCTGTATTGGTTCATTTGAATGGAACTAATCTCCTCCTGAAATGGGTGGGCATAGTTCCAGGAGTAAGGGCTTATCTCAGAAATGATTCCAGGAAAGATAAATTTTAAACAGTTATGTAAGGTTTGTTATGCCACCTTATTCACTGAAGTGCTTAGTAACTCAAAAAGCATAAACACAGGATACTCAGTTTTAAAAAGCATAATAATTTATGTAAGCAGCGCTTGGGTATTTATCAACCTCGCTACAAGAGGCTACCTACTATCACCCAGGTCCTGCCAGATCCCCTTCAGTCCTACAGCTTGGAGGAAGTCACCTTTGTAGGTCTTATGAAATGAAAACCTCTAAATGCATGGCAATTTCATAGAAGAGGCTACATATACTGGATAAACTAGTTACTGAAGAACTGCAACATAAACAGCAAGATACATAGGTTTTTAAACACTCAAGATGGTATGATTTCAGAATGCTTATTTCCACCTCATTACAAAGTAGCTTTGTATCTGCAAACAGGCTCAATAACATCAGCTGGAAAACATCTATTTGTAAATAGATGCTAACAAATGGAAAAATAAAGGAGAGGCAGGTAGGGTACAGCAAAGAATGTCTACAGTCTAATTCTCATGTCCCACACATTTCTAAATCCATTTTAGTGGTCCTAGAACAATGATCAGTGTTTAGATTCATTGGTAACAGGTGTGCTCATAATATACTCTCTCCCCTTGAAACGGACACAACTTGATGGATTTCCAAAACACTTGACTCGAAGGGCCAGAGACTGCAGCTATGCTAGCGCATCCCAGCCAGCTATCCAGACTATTGCTTCTACTTGGCAATCGCACTGTGTTTACTTACTTTTAGTATACTCTGCAAAACCATCTTTTCCAAGCTCCAGTATCATTTTCTGCTTCCATCTTTCCAGATAAAAGGCTTGCTGCGGAGAAATAGTCTGTTGAAGAATACGGGTAACACTGGGCATTTTCGTTTTTTGCAAAGCAATTTTCATGGGGAGGTTTGAATCACTGTTGAGAAGAGGAATTCTCTTGTTGGGGTTTATTAAAGGAACGCAGTTCTTGGGAGTTTTTGTTTCAGCTTTAACTGGAGGTCTCTGTTTATCCGGTGGCCCATATAACAAATTGTCTTCTTCAAGTATTGTCTCTGGTGTTTGGGCGCTGGTTTTGTAAGATGTAACAGAGTAGACCAAGTTCTTGTATTTTTCTTGGTCAACTTGTTCATAACTGTTCGTTTTTTTCTTCTTACTACAGAGACACGCAGAGGTAGCCAGACACATATATGGGAATTGCTTTTGGCAAAAAGGTATTTGAAAAAGCATTTCCAGTTTCCCCGGTTTCCTGGACAGTAGCTGTAGGAATCTCATTCTGACAAGAAGCATTTGTGAGCAGTTAAAGTTTTCTTTCTTCTGTTAGGAACAGTCTGTAGGTTACCATATTTTCCTCCTGTGGGAAAAGAAATTTGTGATTTCCAGAGTCATAAAACTCCACCACCAACCCATTTTTGCCCTTTGCCAAACAAAGAACTGCTATGGTCATAAAGCGTCTTCATACGCTTTATGCCACCGAAATTCCTTCAGATAAATAATACAATAAGAGAAAGAACCAATAAGCAATGGAAAGAGGAAACAATCCCAAAAAGAACCGGTGCTGCTCTGCAAAATTTCAAACAGGACAAACACATAAAGATGTTGCAAGTAGCAAAAGATGCAGCACAGGATGCTCTTACAGCAACAGTATCAGAAGTGTCATGAAAGTAGACACAAAAAACTGATCTGCAACAAACAACCCCCCAAAAGATGGAGGGGGAAATAATAATTAAAAAAAAAAGGCTATGCAGAAGAGAATGAAGCAAATCCATTGTTGTTAGGTATTAAAAACATGCAAGTTTATAGTGGATGCCCAACTTAAGGGGAGTGTGGGGACAAAGTGCCTTTTGGAGAATAAAAACGTGTTTTTCTTTTGTATACCTAGGAGAAAGCAGACAGCAGCAGTATATGCATTCTGAAATTGGGAGACACGAGACTGGGAAAGCCAAAGAGAAACCAGCTGTACTGCAAGTATCTGCAGATTCAAATAAATCTTTTAAAGATCAGAGTAAAACATAAAAGTACTTTTTCTAAACTGAGTTTCAAACATAGTTGTGTTCTAAGACACTTAGGAAGTTTAAAAGCAAAAACAGTATACCAGAAACATTGTTCACAGCATAGCTTTCAAAACTGCATTGTAACTGCAGTGCTAAGTCCTAGGAAAGTTAACGCACATGGATAACATGTAAATACTCGAATAGTGACATTTAAATCAACACTAAATACTTGCAGAATTGAGGCCCTATTCTCCTACTGAGACCATTACAAAGTTCCCTTCCATCCACTGCAACAAAGAATACAGACAATGCACATTGCCAACTAACATCAGCATTTTGCTCCTGACAATACTTTAACATCACTCTTTTCCTTCCCCACGCTTCTTACACAGCACTTCATACACTGTCCAAGCCGTAGGCCCCACAGAGTAGGAGGAGTTATTTTGTATGGGCAGATCCTGCACTCATGCAGAACTGCAGTGACACCAATGTGTGGGTGAAGGCATGTGTCACACAGAACAGTTTGCAAAAATGGGGCTGTATCAGCTACAGCTGATTAGATCAAGGCATCCTGTAACAACAGGCTGAGACCTTGGACTTGAGTTCCATAAATACTGTTCTTCATCTGTGAAGGACAAAACCATCCAGATGTAGAAGTTTAATCAGGAGTAGGCAGATACACTGCTTTTTTCTTTACTGGCTTTACATTTTCATGCTGACTTTGTATGGTTTGGGCAAATAATAACTGTTCTGTAACCTAATGGCATGTAACCCGACACAAAATTAATCTGTCAAAAGCAAATCTGAACCAGGAAAACACAATCAGGTTGGACCAGAACTGTGTGTCATGTAGCAGTGGCATTTCTGACCCAGTACCAGGTACCCTGCAGCCAGATTTGCCTTACTGTTGTTAGATGGTCTCACTCAGTCTTTAGTAAGGGTTCCCTACAATTACAATGCATATCAATCAAAATAGTTAATGATTTAAAAACTGCTTCACTGTCCATAAGAGAGTTACAGAGGAAAATAATGAAAGTACCAACTGGTTAATTCTGCTACTGACTTTTTACCTTACAAGGGAAACCTTACCATTTAAGATACTTTGAATGTGTCACTTCCCTTTTTTTAATCATTACATTATACTTAATATCAAAGCAAATCTAAATCTGCTTTCCTTATCCAGCAGAACTAGGGCTAGGTGGAGCTGCACGTGTTTTCTCATTTTCCAGTATTCAACAGCAAGAATGGACATGACCCTTTGCGCGTTCCCTGACCTTCAGACTGCTGTCAAAACTACTCTCCTGCCTGCACATGAGAAAAGTGCAGTCACATACATTATGAAAGGACAAACCAGACAACTTCAACAATTTTATTGCCACAAAAGCATCCAAGTTTTGCCAAAAAATAGAACAACCTGCTTTAGACAGGTTACACAGCAGCAAGAAATTGGACTGTCTATGTTCTGTAACTTAAGTTCTGCCCTGCTTCATTTCATGGACATGTGAGGAAGTTTTATAAATTTAGGTGAAACATAACCAAATTTATGCCAGGATTTACAGCAACTCATTCTTCTCAGAAGACTATCACAGTTTTTAGTAGATTTTTCAGTGTTGGAATGGGATCAGTTATCTGACAGAATCTGCCCCTTGCTGAAAAACAAATAATGAACAATGCTAGCACATTACAACAGGTGTCAGTTTGCTGTGGGAGGTAACAACAGTAAAAGCAGCAAAGAGATATGTAAAAGTCAGGCTTTAATATGATAAGCAAATTGCTTCACCGTATTTTTTCATCATGAAAAGCAGTGCAGAAAAATTAATCTCTCCTCTCTTGGCATTTACCTCTAAATAGAGCTGCTGAAGCTGTGATTTAAAAACAAAACAGGAAAAAAAAACCCTCTTATTCCAGTGTAATAGTATCCAAGCTTCTAGTTTCTCAGGCTATTGTTTGATGACCACTAATATGCTTACCCAAGTGTATTAATCAGAACAGAATAAATGCTGGGTCAATGACTGTGTGTTTGTGACATTAGCCAGAGCACAAAAGAAAAAGTTTATTCTGGCCTTATGTCAGCTGCAGGAATCAAGATGATACCTGATTCAGCATAAAGTTCACTTGTAGTAAGCTGCCCCCTCAACATTTTTTAAGGAATGAATTTATACCAGATCAGTGTTTTGAATCACAGGGCTATTAAAATATGCAATATTATGAGCCCTAAAGCTAATTTACTATAACACTAATGCAGTGTTTCAGTAACATCTAGTAGGAATTTTAAATTTAACAGCCTATATCATTCTGGAGTAATATCTGTGGAAATGTTTGTGCACACTATGAAATGAACCACCAGGAAAGGGAGAGTTTATCAGCTGCTGTGCTGTTCTACAAAAGGAAAGAGGTTTTAGGACTGCTAAGAACTAAAGAACGCTTGTGTCTAGCGGAATAAATCAGTGGCATTTGCGTGCAAATAACTTACGTTTATAAGAAAGAAACGGAGTTGGAGTGGTCTGGATCTACTCTCGTATATAAAGAGCAGAATTTAATTGATATTTCTCTCTGGGGAAGCATCTCCCTTCTCTCTGAAATGGTTTGTGTTCGAAGACTGGTGGAACTGCTTCAAGTATTGTATGATGAGCCACACTGGTGAGCTGAACACAAATAAAATAACCTGGGAAAAAAACAAAACAAAACAAAGAAGGAGGAGGACTTCTCTTAAGTTTCCAAACCTAGCTGGCTTTGCAGCTCCAACAACAACTGCACTAACACAACTGAGGAAGTTTTTCCAGGATAGGAATTAGTGGCCTAAGTGAGGGAAACAAAAAGGGTTACTTAAGAAAAATCCATAAAAACCTTCCTCCAACTAGGATTTCAGACAATAATCAGTATAGCTTTTTCTCCACAGTCACCTATCAAGCAAACAAAAGCACTAGTTTACTTCCGAGGTAATAAGAAAGAGCACTACTAAGCACAGTTACAGATCTGTTGCCCTGTGTCCCTAATTCGAGGAGAGCAAATCCACTGATGAAGGTATAATTTTAAGTTAACATCACAGGCTTTTCTCTGGGAAGAAGTATTACTATTTGATGTAGAAAGGCAACAGTAACCTATCTTCTTGGTTGGAATGACCGCTTTCTCTTTTCTCTGAGTACAGCTTAATAATGCAGGGCTTTGACAGCTATATCACTTTTAGGACTTTGCACACTTGCCCATTCCCTGCCCCCAACCTCTATTCCTTGGCTCCCTGCAGTTTGTAAGCTACATCATCGAACCTATACAGGTCAAAAATACAGCCCCCTCTTTTGGGAAGTTAAGAGCATAGGGAGAAAAAGGATATTTAAATTTAGCAACCCAGTTTAAAGCACAAGCCCAGAGAGCTACACTGGACCAACGGGACAACAAGCTTCAGCACTGGGAAGGTAATTGGTGGGAAACAGGGGTGTAACACAGTCTTAGCGTTTTTAGCAAAGCAATCATGAAAGAGCTGACCCAATACAGGTGACCAGCAAGTCCCCTCCAGCAGACAGACAATCTTTCTGCGTAGGCACAGGTGCCTGAAAATCCCAGATAGGGCTAGATAGCCTATGCTTCCCTCTCACTCCCTCAGACATAAGTCATTCTGGACAAGAAGCCCTGCTCCATGCCGGCGTGCCCCACTGCCTCCGCGGCCATGCCCACCCAGCCCTGGGCAGCCCCGCCATGAGGTTACAGACCCGGGAGCAGGGGGAGGGCACACGTTTGCCCAGCGTGCGGTTGGGGTGCAGGGGTAGGCCACGGGAGGAGGGAGCTGCAGGCCCAGCAGCCAGGGCAGGCCGCAGCTCTCCCTCAGCTAACCCAGGCCTGGCAGAGCGGCGGGTGCTGAAGGGAGCACCCTTTCACCTCACCACCACACCTATCAGCGGCCGAACAGCCCCAGTCCGCCTTCTCCTCCCCGCGCTGCAGCTGCCCACCGAGCCGACCCCAGCTCCCTCACGAACATCAATCCCCGGAGAGGGGAAACCCAAGGCGACCGTCAGTTACCTCAGCGCCGCGCTTCCCGCCACCGCCACCGCCACGGCCACGGCCACCAGTGCGCAGGCGCGCTCCGCCCGCCGCCGCCGCCAAAGCGCTCAGTGCGCAGGCGCGCCCCCAGCGGCCTCCTGGGATTTGTCGTTCCGCCCCGCCGCTAGCCCTGGCCCCGCCCCCGCGCTGGGGCCGCCGAGAGCGGTGATGAGGGGGGCGTGCCTTCTCTCTCCCGCTTTTCTTGACCGTTCTTTGGAAAACTCTAAAGAGAATAACCCAAATCTTTAAAAGCAAGGGAATAAAGAAAAAAAAAAACCCAAAAACTCAAACGGCCGCACCAGG
This sequence comes from Haliaeetus albicilla, assembly GCF_947461875.1. Classification (NCBI taxonomy): domain Eukaryota; kingdom Metazoa; phylum Chordata; class Aves; order Accipitriformes; family Accipitridae; genus Haliaeetus; species Haliaeetus albicilla. The sequence continues at coordinate 2,098,406 of NC_091495.1, read as the reverse complement.
ACGCCGCCATCTTGGATGAAGGCAAGCAGCACCCTGCCCTCACCCAAGATGGCCGCCGCCCTGAGGGGGCGGGAGCCGGGCCCGCGCGGGGGCCGCCGGGACGGTGGGGGTGTGTCGCCGGCGGCGTGAGGCGGCCGCGGCTCCGCCCCGGGTTATATGAGGAGGCGGCGGCGGCGGGGAGGGTGGCGAGCGGCTGGTCGTGCTCGGGCGACATGGCTTTGCTCCGGGAGGACGCGCAGAGTAAGGTGAGGAACGGCGGCCCGGGTCTCGGCGGAGGCGAGCTGTGGGGGTGCGGTAGCCCTCGGTGCCGGGCTGGCCCTGTGGGGTGTGAGGGAGCTCCCCGCCCTTTCCCTCCCCCTGGAAGCACCGCGGTGGTGACGGGTTTTTATTTGTGTTCGGTTTGAGGTTTGTGGTTTTTTTTTTTTTTAATCCCTGCGCTGCTTGCTGCTTGCACCCGAGGTCCTCTGAGGGCGGGTGATCAGGGCGCAGCTGCCCAGGGTGAGCGTGGGGTGCTGGAGAAAGATAGAAAAGGGGGGGGGAGGCAGAAAAAAACCATCCAGAGTGGGAAGGAGGAGAAGGGAAGGGCTCTGCAGCTGCCATGAGGCTGTGAGCGGAGCAGCTAGTGTGTGGCAGGAGCGAGGGGTGACAAGCGGGGCCTTGGCGCTGCCGGAGCTGGGCCTGCTCGTCGGGACCTGTGGCTGGGCACTAGTGCTGTAGGCACTTCTGCGAGAGGTGTTTAAACTTGCTTTTCTTCAGTGGGTCAGCTGCCTTGTGTGTCTGTGACCAGCCTTCCTGGTTGTGTGGCCTGTGTTATTTCGTCTGTCAGCTGTCACTTCAGCTGTGATGCCTCTTTCCTTTGGTTGTCGTGTTTGTAGCTGACTTGGCTTTCCTTTCTCCGAAGTAGTAGTCTTGAAGCTTTAAGTGCTGAGGAGGCTTATGTCTTGTCTTTGAGGGAGCATGGGGTGTTACCCAATGTTAACACTCCCAGCTTCTCCGGGGAAATGCAAATTAAATGCTAAAACAGGAACTTTGTGAATTAATGTGTGTGTGTTTAGAATTTTTTCTTGTACTGGACAAGGTGCCTGGCTTAATCTACCTAGTCTACCTGGTTTAATAACTACCCCCAGCACACCTTGAATAAAGATAACACAGCCCTGTAACAGTCTGTGAGCTGCCTGTTTGATTTACATACTGTTGCATCTGAATGTATTTTGCATTGTGAATAAGCTTAACCCACAGGAAAATGACTTGTGTTGTAAGTGGTTAAGGGTGCCCAAGTCTTGTCAGCCTGTGTTTTCTTCAGCTTTTTGGAAGATGTATGTCGGCTGACTTGGGGGCTAGAGATACACCTGCCTTTACCTTTTTTTAGATAACTTCCTTTCATATGCTTCTTTTGCATTTTAATCTTTTAAAATGATTTTGATCCAGTAGAACAGGCAAAAGTTTGTTGAACAAGTGTTTTCTAGTTACTTGCTTTGAGCTGTGAACTAGCCAGTGCGTTAATCTTTTTTTCTGCTACATGTGAAACTATTAATATTTAAGTACCTGCCACTTGAGAATACAGAGTGCAAGTCTTCATAGGCTTGCAGGACCTGCAGGTGATGGGTGGAGGGGAAGGAAAAATATCATCTGTCTTGCAGCAATTGGTAACTTTGTTTATGTGCCCTTTCTAGCTTAGCAGACAGGAATATTGGGGGGAGGGGAAAATTCTCCCACAGTGAAGGCTGGAATAGCTTTAAACTCTAATGCTCAATGGCCAAAGATTAACTAGCTTGTTTCAGGCAGTAGGGCTGTCTTGGGATTCCAGCAGCAGGGGGGAGGATAGAAATACTCCTATCTTGTCTGTTCCTGTTTAGCTAATGAAACAGCAACATGAAACTGGTGTGTGGCCAGTAGATAAAGCCTATGCCTATAAAGGAAGCTTCATTAGGTATTAACCTTGAATAGGAATCATTGGTATGTACAAACTAAAAACTGACCCTGAGGTGGCGAAGCAGGAGAGGATCAGGATCTGTAGGAAGAGGAAGGGAGGGTAGGATAAGGGTGACTGAAGTGCAGTGGGAAAGATGGTGTAATCTGTCATGGGGAGGAAAAGGCACTTCAGAAATTGAGTAGTGGGACTGCCAAGCTAAGCTTGTGCAAGTACCCTGGTATTTCTTAATGTCAGTGGCTCGATAGTATTTTAAAGACTCCAGTCTGCAGTTAAACTGTTCTAGATCAAAATACTGAGAGCGAGTATTGTAGCCCCTCTTTCTCAGAACAATCAGTGGAAGACAAAATGGCATGTCATAGGCTGGGACTTGCTGTTATCAGTCCTGAATAGTGGTTTTCAGTGCTGGACAACTTCTGCTACGTGTTCTGGAAAGAACGAGAGTCTACCAGATCTTGCTTATGCTTTGCAAGAAAACTGCTTCTGCATGCTGCTGGGCCCAAAAGCAAGTAGGGAGATAATCTGCTAGCAAGGTGAAAGCTACCGCGTAAGGGTAATGTACTGTCAAGGACGCATAGCCTTCAGGAAGCTGGCCCAGCAGTTTGGGCTAATGACACAATTTCAGATCCATGGGAGGTGAAGAGAGCATGGTGAGGCTGTATTGCTGAGACTCCTAGCTCCAGCCTTGCTGCACAAGGTCGGCAAAACGTTCTTGTAGATGCTGAGTGTGGCTTAGGGGTTTGCTTCTGTTGCACAGTTTCCATTTTAGCTGGGCATGCTTCATGTTACAGATGGCATATGGGCTAAAAGTGCTTAGCCATAGGTTGTGCTCTGCAGGCAGACTGCTGCAGCAGGGTGGATTTGGCCTGTGCTGCCAAAGCTGTTGCTTGACTCTTTGAGCTGAGGAGGCAGTGGGTTGGGTGGAGGTGTCCTGTGTGGAGCAAGGTGAGATAGAGGGGCTTTTGCTTAGAATATGGGATCCTTGAATGTTGATAGCATCTTTCCCACAGCTCCCTCCCTCTGTGTGAAGGTGTGTGACTGCTTGGTTCCTGCAGAGGGTGATGCAGAAATCCCTCTGACAGAAAGGCTAAGTGATCAGGCCAGCTTATTGCACAGCCAGTGGCAACAGGTGCTCTGGCTATAGAGGCTGCCTTCTGCTTACTTGGCAAGCACTGCACTTGGTGAGGAATGCCATTTCAATGTGACTAAATTGAGCTGTTATTCCCTTTTTATCTTTGTTTTAAGCAAAATAATTCAGTCCTTGCATCACGAGTTCTACAGTGCAAAGTCACAAATGTGGGAAAGCATTTTCTACAGCATAAGTAGCAGCATGAAGACTCGTTCAATTTTCCTGGTTATGTGTAACTCAGACTACTTCGGGACTGTTTCAGCTGAATGTCAGAGAGCTAACATCAAGTCTGTTACCAAGGCTGCAAAACCAAAGCTTCACATCTACTGTATTGGCTCTTTACTGCTGCATACGTGCAGTGTACTTTCAGACATATTTTTAATATCTTGATTAAAGGGAAACTTAAGCTACTTGTGCTGAATATGACTGAAATGTAGTTCCAGCACCTAATGCTGCTAATATTTGAAGGCCAGATACTCTGAAAGTCTGCTGTTTAACTCCTGGGTGTTGAAGCAAGGCCCTCTGGAACTGAGAACTCTGTATAAACTGCTAGAAAACATCATGATCTTTTAGTGCTCTCTGGAGAGCACTTAAACTGGTTTAATTAGAAAGACTACTCTGTAAAAAGTAATGGATTCTGGGTAGTGGCAGATGTAATTACTACTGAAGTCTTGTTTGTGGCTGTTGCTTGAATGACAGCAGGGAGGTGATCAGTAAGAGGAGAGGTTTTTTTATAAGGTAGCTGACAATAAGCAGAAGGCTCTGTGACATGCAAGTCCTTGTGGGACTCCTTCTGGGAGCCCAGCTATGTGGAAAACCCCAGATTAATCTGACTTTGCGAATAAATAGAGATTCTTATTTCACTAGCAATCAGATGTTGTACATGGTTGCTTGCACTGGCAGATTCTTTTGTTAGAATGCAGAAGTAAGATCGAGTCATCTAGAACTGATGGTAAAATTGCAAAGGGTGTAACTTTAAAAGCAGCTGTTCAGGCCGCTTGACAGAAGTGAGCGGCCTCAGTGGCTGAGGGCATATCCTTCCACTGGATGCCTACAAGCATGAAGATGTGTTTGCATTGGATGAGGCCTGGTCAGAAATTTAGGTCTGTCAAGCTGAAGCCTGGGTAGCTGATGGTCATCACTGGATTGTACTTCAATGATCCAACTCTTTTGTTGTTTTTTTTAACATCTCTAAGCAATAGGAAAAAAAGCAAGTGCTGTAAAACTCTACCTGGATTTGTCACAGTAGTGCTCTCTGCTGTCTCTTCTCTTGGGCTTCCAGATCAGGTGATTATCATAGTGTCCTAATTAGCACCATAATATCTATTTTTAGTCTTCTGGTCCTGAAGCCTAGAAACATTAATCAATATGATGACTGTGTGTTATTCTGGAGGGCTCCGCTTGATGTCTTGTTCTCATTACCAGGTCAGACAGTTGTGGTGGACAGTATCTTTACTGAACAGGGAGAAGTTCTTCTTGAATCTTTAAGAAACCCTGGGGATCCCAATACAAAAGGTGTGAGCCTTAAAGTGGAAGGCATCAGAGAAGCTGTAACAGTTGCTGTAGTCATTGCAATCCAGAACCCTCTAAGCTGTTTCTGAGAAAGGGAAATGAGAGGTGAAAGTGGGGGCACTGTGCTGGGTTTGGGTGAGTGTTTCAGTTTGCTGCCCAACCCAGCTGTTTCCCCACTGTGCTCCTCCGGGAGTCACCATACTCTGTACGTCTTTGGCCATGTGCTGCAAGTAAGGAATAATCTCTTGCCAGCTGCTGAGCTTGGATTATATCCCCTCGAGGGTGTGGGGTGACAGACTGGTTTCTGGTAACTGGCGTGGGGAAACTTCAGTTCTGTTGCCTGCTGCCTGGAGTGCAGGAAAGAAGCAATGACGTCATAGCCGAGAAATGCCTCCAGATATGAAGTTGCTGCCAGACATGGCAGGCCAGAGAGCTAAGATGGAGTGGTTTCCTGGGAAGGCCTTGGGTTGGGTGCCTGCTGTGATAAAGGAACAAGCCTGGGGCCTGGAGATGAAAGTCTAATTCCTTTGGTCTGCACAGCCTTCATGTGACCATAAGCAAGTTGGTCCTTGTTCCTCCTTGTAGGATGGGTGTAGGAGGAATGGTGGAATGAAAGGTCCTGAATGATGAGCTGCTAATGCTGCAGGAGCAGGTGCTTGTGTTGATCAAGGGTTGGTGTGAAACATCTGCTTTAGGTGCTCACTGGGTTAGTGCTTTATAGAGCTGTGGTAACAAGAGTGGAGCTTCTTGCTTTTGGTTCAATGGAGAAATGCTGCTCCAGCACTTTCTGTAGGGAAACAAAGCACTCTGTCCTCCTGAAGTCAGACAGTGTGTATGCTCTCTTTGTAGTCTGAGCCTTGCTGCCATGATTGTGTAATCCTAAAGGTCTCTGGCCTGGAGTTAGGAGCCCACAGTGACCTTCACAGGACTAGAGCAGACCAGTGGTTTTCATGAGCCTCTGTTTCATATGGCTCCAGGTCCTTCACTGAAGACCAGACTCCTGAACGGTAGTGGTGACAATCCTGTGCTGTTGTCAAATAGTGATATGCTTGATGTTTTAGCCTGCAGTGGCCTTTAAGTATAGGCTGGGTCATGTACCTTTACAGCAGATACTTAGGATAGGAGAGGTAGAAGATTTTTTTTAGCAAGCGGCTTCATATAGTCCTGAGGGGCAGAATCCCACCACTATATATAAGGGTGTTCTTGACTCTTGTCCTGTTTCTGGGCTGCTCTCACACTTTGGGCTGTATGTATAGCACACACTGCTCTGGAGTGCACAGCTGAGCACTGCTGCTGACTCACAGTTGCTTCTGTGTAAATAAGGCCCTGCTGGGGCAATAAGCTCTCCTGCAGTAGCCTTCCTGGGGATTGTTGAAGCTGTAGGTTATGTGTTCCTGCCCCATTGCCTCTGCAGTTTATGGTGCTAGTGCAGGGGAGAAATGCCTGTGATGTGGACTGGTTTAATCAGACAAAGCGGTACCATCTTGTGTCTATACCTGCCCATCTCTTGTGCAGGCAACTACTAGGCATGGAGGGGTGTGTGGGCAGCATCTAATCATGGGTTACTTTCTCCACAAGACTTAATAAGAAAGTTCACAAATTCAGGACTGGCTGATTTGTGTAATCCTTTCCTTAGTTTAGCTGAGAGGAAGCAGTTTCCTTTGGCTTATCATACTTTCCAGACTCAGCAGTTCATATTGTTAGCACTGCTGATCCTGTTTGGACAGTAAAGATAAGTAAGCAGGATGAAAAACACTGGGGTCTGCATCTCGCTGCTAGTGTTATCTGGCTGGGAAACATGGACCAACTTGCCTTTCATTCAGTTGGCAACAGACTGTGAGCTGTGCTCCAGGTGAAACTAATGTCTAAATGGTGGCCTTCTACCTATCCTTCCTCTAGGGACCAAACGGGGCAGCTTCTGCTTATACCAGTGCCAGTGACCTCTGAATCATGCACCTTTGTGCTGTTTGGTCTGTGCCTTCCTAGCAAGTACCAGAAACACGTGCCTGTAGAGGAATGTAATAATCTGTCCCGTGGGGTGACTGGAGAGAAGTGACTGTACTGTTGGAGTCCCTGTTGTGTTTGGAGTCCTACCATGTCCATTTGGATGCAAGCGGTGCTGGGACTGCTAGGAACTGTGTTCCAGGGCACGCTCTGTAAGCTCAACATTCTTGCTCGTTGCCAAGGCAATACCCAGGATGGGATAAAAGCCTCCTGTCCCGCAGAAGTCAGAATGGGAAGCTCAGTGTGCTGCGTATGGGGTCTCTCTATAGTCATAAGGCTTAAAAAGGTGTATCTCTTACCTACCTCCTTCTAACTCTAGCTAACAGCTAGTATGAAGCAGATAGAAGTCTTTTCAGTGTGGCTGGAAGGATGAGGGTACAGTGACTGGGGTATTCCTCACTTATGCATGAGAGCCTGATCATAGATGATAGCAGTAACCATCAGTGGTATGGAGAGTCTAGGCAGGAGCAGGCTGGATAGAGGCAAATGCATGCTAGCCTGACAGCTGTGTCCTCTGCAGGCAGCCAGAGAGACTTGTCATCTACCAGATCTGGACTGCAGTACACAGATGGCCAGACTGGGGGGAGGGAGTTTCCAAAGCTTTTGGAAGCAAAGCTTCACCTTACAAAGGGCAACCTCTCAACAGTTCTTATGTAGCTTTACGAAGCTTAAGGCAGCATTCAAGCGATCTGTGATATGACAGGCTTGTTCAGATGTTGTCTGGCACAGTTTGCTTGTGGGCTTCAGTGCTGAAACATGTGCTTAGCAGATAGTAGGGGCAAGCTCCTGGCTGGTGGGGTCTGTGCACTAGTATGCTGCAGGGTGGTGGAACAATACTGGTTGTGGCCCAGTTTTCTAGCTTGCTTCCCTGGGAAGGCATTCAGGATTATCTCTAAAGGATAACCTTGGGATTCAGCCTGGCTCTGACAGTCACTCTTCAGCAAACTTCCTGTGTTGTGACCTTGATCTCTGGCAATTTCTCCCTTATGCAGAAAATAATTCTTATTTGTTAGGCTGCAGCACTGAAGGGAGGGCCTCTTAGAAGACAGGTTTTATAGCATAGGAACTACTATAATGTGATAGGTTAAGGTTTCTCCATGCTTCTGGACTACTGATGACTGAGGCTGGTGATCACCAGTGCTTAATAGCTTGTAAAAGTCCATTCTTTGGTATCTAAATATGTGATTCTACTCGATGTAAGAACTTGGATGTATGCATTAATCTTGGTAATCTATGCTGGATATGCCTAAACTTTTTTGCTCGCTTCTGAGGTCATGTAAGGAATTGAAGCCTTTTGTCTTCAATGGTTGGGTACAAGCAGTGAAGTATGACTTGATAAAGAAAGTTCAAACTGTAAACCAGAGGGAGAAATGGGCTGGTGGGTGCTCTAAGTCAGAAAGCTCTGCCCTTGTAAGGAATTTCCATAGGACTATAACTTGAGGATGTTAGTGGTGTGTAACCTAGAGCATCTTCAGCTGAGAAGGCTATTCCACTGCTCTAGAAAAGTTTAAGTACAGTTGAAATTATATTCTGGATGTAGGCTGTTGGAATGAAGAAGCAAGTCCCTTGAAGGAAAATGCTGGCTCTGTTTAAGGCTTGTCTGAAGCACTGGGAAGGCAAGTCTGGTGTTTATTGAACCTGGTAGGCTCTGAGGTCTCCTGTAAAGGATGCCTCACATAGCGTGCTCAGAAACCTCTTCCAAGCTGCTCTGAGTAGAAACAAATAGCATTAAGATGTTGCCAGACACAAAGCTCTGTCTAGAAAGGGTAAGACAAAACCTGCATTTGGGAGAGGAAGAGACTTGCAGTTACAAGCAATAAATAGCTTTTCGTAAAGCAAAGTTTGGATATCATTGAGACTATTTCTTGTACCAGTTTATTGGGGCTTTCTTTAACAGCAAATGTGCATTCTAGCAGCAATGAGTAATAGGATGCCAGGTATCCTGAAAATAAGATTAAACGGATGCAGTGATAGTGCCACAGTGTTCTTGGGTTTTGTTCCTGTTTCTGGCAAACAGTTGGCTCAGACTTTATGGGAGCCTAAAGAGGCTTTGTGCCCCCTTTTCCCCAAGATCAGAGAGAATGTAGCCTCTGCAGCTGTCAGAACAGCTACTGGAACATGTGCAGTAGTTTGGGGAGATCAGAATGGCAGTGGTGACCAGTCTGGGCCTGGTGAGAAAGCATCAGGCTCTTGCTTATGGCTTGTAATAGGTAACATCACTTCATTCTTGCCTTAGATTAAAGCAGCTCTCTGATCTAAGGATGAGGAAACGGATCACAAGGCTAGGCTCTTAAGAGCTGTTGTGCCACGTATTGTGGAGGCACAGGCTACTGAAGAGAGAACTAGACTTCAAGCTAACAAGGCTTTTTCCTTTCCTGTGTTTGGAAGGAAAGGCTTGTTGCAGTGATGTGCAAGTAGTGTCAAGGCTGTCATGCTTGCCCATGTGTGCTGTTCCTGGAGGCAGCAGTTTAGTGCAGTGTGGTTCTTGTTGACAGCTGATGGCCAGTCTAGCTTCACTAAACCTACTTGATGCTTGACTAAGGCTTATACTGTGAATTCTGTTGCAGCTGAGGTCTGTATCTGTAGACCTGAATGTTGATCCTTCTCTCCAAATTGATATACCCGATGCCCTAAGTGAAAAGGACAGAGTGAAGTTCACTGTACATACTAAGGTAAGATTGTGGGGTAGAAGGAGGTCTTCATAAATGTTATGCAAGTAATCTGTGTATTTGCAATACACGTACCTGTAAAGATGGGCTTGGCAATGAAGGAAATCTGATTAGATGAAGGTTCTCCACCTAAAGGTGGCCTGAGGGTGTGTATATATATATGCAGAAACTTGCTGAACACTCTCTAAATAGAGACAAGGTAGCTGATATACTAAATTGGCTTTGCTAAGGAATCCTAGCTTGACACCAGAAGGCTGGGGGGTAGGGGTGGGGAAACCAGCTACTGTGACACTTTACAAAATAAACTGCATTAATGCTGTTCCACAACAGTGTCTTTTCTTTAAATAGTAGTAAGGCTCTCAAATGAGTGCCAGCTCAGCTAAAAGGGAGTAGGCGAGGCTCTTACTAGGCAAAATAGCTTCCTTTGGAAACAGACAGAACTGTTTCTAAAAGCACTAATTTACAAAACAGTAGGGCTTCTATATCTTCTCTTCCAGACTACACTGCCAGCTTTTCAAAGCCCTGAGTTTTCAGTTACAAGGCAGCATGAAGACTTTGTGTGGCTGCATGATACGCTCACTGAAACTGAAGAGTATGCAGGACTCATTGTAAGTACTTCCTAAAAAAATGTAATTCTAAATGAAAAACAATGGCAATTTAAAGTGCCTACTAATAAGAGCATGAAGTCTGCTTTACCAATGTTACTGTCATGACTTGGGTATTCCCTATGCTTCCTTTTGCCTTAATTCCCAAACAACTTGAGTGGGGTGGATTTATTAACTTTCCATATAGCTTGGAGCAGCAAAAAAAGATTGATGCTCGGAGTCCCTGACTCTATGGTTGTATTAATATCTGCCTGAAGATGACACAGTGAAATACTCTATTTAATATAGTCTTTCCTATCATGATTCTTTAGGAGGTCCTGTGGGCCACAGAAGATGGCTGGTTATGGGGTGGATTATAAAGGTTGTTCCTCTTGGTTGGTTTCCCTCCTGGGGCGGGGGTAGCACAGACCTGGGAGGGGCAAAGAGGGACCTAGACATCAACATGCCTCTAGAATTCCTGGGTGCAGAGCCTTGCTGGCTTGCCATGACCAGGCAAAAGGGCCTCCTTCCAGAGAAAGCTGGGAGTAATTTTGGAAAACTTTATTTGCTAGCATCTATCACTAACCAATTCCTTGGCTAGATACCTCCAGCACCTTCAAAGCCTGACTTTGATGGTCCCAGAGAGAAGATGCAGAAGCTAGGGGAAGGAGAAGTGTCTATGACAAAAGAAGAGTTTGCCAAAATGAAGCAAGAGCTGGAAGCGTAAGTAGAATGAGTCTACTGCCAAAAGATGCACTTAGAGAAGCCTCCTGGGAGAGCAACCTATTTGGTGATAACTGATCTTAAGTGTGACTGTTTCAAAGGGTGTCTGCTGCTGCATAATCTTTAAAATCCTGGAGCTGGGGAGCTGCCAAAAGTTTCTCTGAAACCGGAAAACTTCCTAGCTAAAGAGATTGAAAATAGCTTCTCTATCGGTAGCTAGCTATTTCAGAAGCATGCAGTTGCATATTGTCACTGGCTAAACTTAAAGCAATTCTTTGTATATTGAAGAAGGCAGTACAAGAGAGGATCTCAGTCTGTTCTTTCCTTTCAGTGAATACCTCGCTGTCTTCAAGAAGACTGTATCATCACATGAAATCTTCCTTCAGCGGATTTCTTCTCATCCTGTGCTCAGCAAAGATCGTAATTTTCATGTTTTTCTGGAGTATGACCAGGATGTAAGACACTTTTTTTCTCCTTTGAGGCAATATGTTCGGAGTGCTGTCACTTTTTCTGGGCCCAATCAGAATGTTATATAATTCTGTGTGCAACATCAGCAAGCAGATATTGCCAGTACTTCTGTGAGATGATTAAAGGATGAAAGCCTGACTGTTAGACCTTTTTCTGCTATAAATCTCATAGTGTTTCTTAATCCTAGTGAAGTTGGTTAGGAAGCCAACATTGTGTGTCTTTATCTTAGGAACAAGTATGGTTCAGGTGTACCTGTGCTGTGTTGCATGGTCCTAAAATGGAAGAATGAAGGTGTATTAAAGTTAGTACTGCACCTGTTTTGTGACACCTAATTATGAGTGATAGATGCTGATCCAAGATATGCAAGGAGAAAATGAGCTGTTTCTAGGAATGGGAAAAATCTGTGGCACAGAATAGTTGAACAACTTCTAGTCAAGCCATATGTTACATAAGCCATGTTTATACAGCTTATACAGGTATTATGGAGAGCTTGGACATCACCCTGCTCTGTCATATGCTAGTTATAAATGATGTTACTGCACTGCAAGTGTCAAAATAGTCTCTTTTCCCCCCCTTGGGATAACTTTAAAGCTGTCTTGGCCCTTCTGTTGCAGCTGAGTGTTCGGAGGAAAAACACAAAAGAGATGTTTGGTGGCTTTTTAAAAAGCATGGTAAAGAGTGCTGATGAAGTTCTCTTCTCTGGAGTCAAGGTAAGGTAGTTGGTTTACCTCTTTCTTACCCTAATCTTGATTATTTCTTCCTGCTCCAGGGAAGTTAGTTATGTCTGCTTCAGTCTTGATGTGCGCGAGGCTTGGTTACTAATGCTAACCTTCCGTGTTACTGCTGTCCCAAGTTGGGTGGAGTAGCCTATATTAATTTTGACTTCTGTAGAAATAAGACATTGAAAGCTATAGGCTGTTAAAAATTTAAGTGTATACTGAAAGTTTCTGGTGGATGCAGAAGAGTTGCCTTAACACCTTGTACTGGTGGGGAGGAAGGCATTACACCTTCAGCAAATGTGGTCATGGCTTTTGTCTACCTTGGAGCTCTGAACAGACATGATTTATGGGCTTCTGCTTGCACTAGATGAGATCAAATACCAAAGACTTCTGTAACTGGTCCAGCTTCAGCTTTTCTATCATGTTGTCGTGGTAGCTCTTTCTAATAGAATTGCTGTCCTAAACACAATGTCATGAAACATTACAGTATGTATGTTTGGTGTGGATATGAGGCAAGCTTGTAAGCTGCTTACTGCTTAGCTGCTGTGTTGCAGCAGGACTGGGAAATAAAATTCCAGCAGTTGGTAGCCCTAAGGGCTGTCCAATACCAACTTACTGGTTGCTTGTTGGTTACTCAACTTGACACTAGTTGAGTGTCAAGTCTACCCTCATTGCAAAAAAGAAACTTGCCAAACAGCTTGGTTTGTCAAACCCTTGGCTGGGGATCTTGTCTTGAACTCTGTTCTTCGGTAGAGATGGATAGGCATAATGCTCAGGTAGCTATGGTTATTTCTTTGGCCCTTCCCAAAACAAGGAAGAGCTTGTATTCTGTGGTAATGTAACTGACTTAACAGGTCCTACTCTCTTTCAGGAAGTAGAAGACTTTTTTGAGCAGGAGAAGACTTTTCTTGTAAACTACTACAACAGAATCAAGGATGCATGTGCAAAAGCAGATAAGATGACAAGATCTCATAAAAGTGAATCTTTTCAAAGACCTTTCTAAAGACTTTGCAGTCTTGCTGATTTCAGCCTGAAAACCTTGTCTTGTTCTTGCAGATGTTGCAGATGACTATATTTATACTTCAGCTTGCTTGAACAGCCTGGCATTAGAAGAACCTACAGTTATCAAAAAGTAAGCAATTCTAACTGTTCATAAACATATCCTGAGTCTGGGAATATCATGTTCCTTCTGTAAAATCCAGGGGATTGAGTCATAGCTGGTTTGAGTTGCTTGCATTGCAAGCAAGTGGCACTGAAACTTTCTTTCCTCTGATGTTCCTGGTGCAGCAGACGTAAAACTATCAATTGCATCTGACTCTTAACTAGCTGATCTTTTGCCATTTGTGGCCTAGAGCTGAATTGTGCTGGTCATCAAAGCTCCTTCTAACCAGAAATCTCCTTGAATTTTTTTCAGGTCACAAACTCCCAGAGAATATGGGAGAAATGGGTTATATATCTGTGTTTTAATATGCTGTTAAATACAACCACAGCTTACACTAGGCCTGTATTATCTTCTGGACCTTTAAAGTTCCAGAATAGTAGGGGTTTTTTAAGCTACAGAAACCTAGTCACCTTTTCTGAGGTGAATTCTTCCACCTCTCTAAACTCTGCTATCAGTTTACCCAGCTCTTATTGAAACAGAGTATATAGCTGAATAAATAAGACAGTTCATTCCTCTTGGAGGGTAGCAGTGGGGAAATTCTCCACAAGACCTTTATGCCCTAGAGATCAGTGTTGCTACTTTAAATGGTGTCTAGCTGCTCAACTGTACTAGTCTGTTAGGCTGGAATCCAGCACCTCTTGCATTGAACCTTTTGTCCAGGTCTTTGCCTAGACCTGAGTTCTTTTCAAGCCCTTGTCTGGGTCTGTAGGCAGGAGTAAACTCCAGCCTTCAGCTTTTTTGTTTCCTGCCAATTGATCCTGTCATTTATCAGGCTAAGAAGTATCTAAAACTTCCTTATGCATTTTTTTTCCCCTAGGTACTTGTTGAAAGTTGCTGAACTCTTTGAGAAACTCAGGGTAAGAGAAGCTTTTGGTGGGGGGGGAATCTCTGAATCTGGATGTTGCTGTTTCCTGTTACATACCAACTATCTGATCTTTTCTGCAGAAGGTAGAGAGTAGAGTTTCATCTGATGAAGACTTAAAGCTCTCTGAACTGTTGAGATACTACATGCTCAATATAGAAGCTGCTAAGGTGAGAACAGTTTTCTTTTTGAAGCTTAGTTTTATTACAGGCATCATGACGTGCTCATGGTTTTCTTTGTGCTTTAAGAAGACAGGAAGGTGGACCCTTGCTTTGCTTAAGAAACCTGGCAGTCCTAAACCACAACAGAATATAGAAGCTATATATTGGCTAGCTGCAGTCCAGCCCACTTACAGAGGGGCTGTTTAAGATCTCCAACCAGTTTTTCTCTGGCATGTAGAGAGGAAGAACTCTAAATAATCTGTAAGTAAGTTAGAGCAAACTATTTGAGTCTGCAGCCCTAACCCTTCCCCTGCCTGAGTACTTGACTTGTCAGTAAAACCAATGATGACTAATTACAACTCTTGAAGTAAATCCCACCTACTAAAGTACTTTATCATGAATATGCAGTAACATGTGAAGGCTATTGGAGTCTAGACTTCCAAGAGGGGTTTGCTAGATTGATGTGACTGCAAAAGCCTTGCCAGCAACTCTTTTCTAATCAATACTTGACTTGGCAAGGGGGTGGCTATGCTGAGAAATGGTATCTAGGTATAACCTGATGGGCCTCTTCATCTAGTGTCATACCTCTAATGTCAGGTACCCTGGAACATTCGCTACAGGCTCACTCTGTGGTGTACTGCTGTTTAGATATCAAGACTATACTGCTGCTAGATTAGAAGGGAATTGGTCCTGAGACCTGTACTGCTTCTCATGTCTAGGTTAGTATATTGCTTCACTCAAGCTCAAGCTTCACTGTCAGATCTCCAACAAATTAAATGATAGTGTATCCCTTCCTAGAAGCAGACTGAGGGAATTCAGAAAGTGCTATTCCTCCTTAGTGGAGAGGCCCACCTCATAAAAGGATAAAGCTACTTTAAGGGAAGAAGTGATGTCTACAGTAGCCCTTGGACTTCTCTGACTAAGGCACAAGTGACTGTCCTGAAAACTTGGCACTGCACTGGTGAAAGGCTCCTGTTGCTATGCTAAGAGCATAGCAGGTTATAATAGCTTGTTGGAAGAAGCAGAATCTGGCGTTGGAAGAAGCAGAATCTGGCGTTGAAAGAAGCGAAACCTCCTGCTGCTAAGGTAGTTGTAACCTCAGTTTGGGAAGTAGTCCCCTTAAGGCTTTGATGCACTATTTCTGTCTACTTTCAGGATCTTCTGTACAGACGTACAAGGGCTCTTGTTGATTATGAAAATTCGAACAAAGCTCTAGATAAAGCCAGGCTAAAGAGCAAGGACGTCAGGCTGGCTGAGGCACATCAACAGGATTGTTGTCAGAAGTTTGAAAAGATTTCAGAATCTGCAAAACAAGGTAAAACAGGCTTTGCTATGTTTATGCTAAAGGGAGATCTTAATGCAGTCTGTCTCCAACTGACCTTCACCTACTGAAGGCTTCTGAGCACTCTTCTGAAGCAAGTAGTCTGAACATCTCAAGGGTAGTATAGATGCCTGTGAAATTAATGCAGCTAAATATTTTCAAGAATGATTGTCTGAGGCAGAGCAATGTCAGTACTAGACTAACCTTAATTATAAGCCCCTAGAATTTGCTTTCCAGACTGAACTCTTGTTCTCAGCCTCCACTTGAAGGTAACTATTCAGGCTTCTGATTATCTCAATTAGAACTGTGCAAACAGGCTTTTGCTCTGTCCCAGTATAGCTGAGTGTCTCATACAGAGTTTCAAACACTGGTTCTTAGCAGATACCTTTGGACAATATAAAACAGAGGGAATGTGCTTTCATGGTACGCATGCTACTCCTTTAATCTTCTTGGGTTATAAATGTTCTGTGTTCTCACAGAGCTTGTGTGGTGGCTTACTTTTGTTTTATTCCAGTTGTCTTTCTACAAAACCTTTCTGTCTTAGACAAGCTGTTTCCTCACCAAGATGTCAGTGTCATGTGATGCATGCATTTCTGGCTAGAAACAGCAAGACTAACTCTTGAACCTTTTTGTGGTCAAATACTGTAACTAGAGCTGTACCACAGAACTCATGAAACATAAGGGGCATTACTGAAAACTCAGTCACACTTTGTACATCTGTCTCATCTTTGTTTGTTCTTTTTCCCTACAGAACTGATGAGCTTCAAACAGAAGAGAATAGCAGCATTCCGCAAAAACTTAATAGAAATGGCAGAACTGGAAATAAAACATGCAAAGGTGTGTTCTTTTTGCAATTTAACAGGCATAGCTTGAGGGAAGTGAGTACTGTGTAGCTTGGAGGATTTGCTGGGTTCCCTTTAAAACTAGGAAGTGTAAAATAGAACAGCTGGGCTCTTCAGCTGAGATCTGAAGAGGGGAAGGAAAGGAAGTGTAAAGCTGTAGGTGCAGTGCATACAAAGAACAAATACTGACAGTTATCTGTCCTGTGCAGAAAGTCTGTTTTCAACCTAGGACATCAGCCTATTGCACTGCAAATGAGAAGTCTCAATTTTGCAGGTAGTACACAACAGTTCGCCTAACTTGCCATCAGGCAGCCTCATCTGTGGGGTTTGACACCTCCTGCATCTAGAGGCAGCTGCTGCTTGAAGTATTCCTGAGTACTGTGAGAGCACATCCTGCAGCTTGTGATGTAGCTGTCAGCCCTTCTCACTTGTCTTGTCAGTGAAGGAGGACACTGGCTTTGTAGCAGCCTCTGCCAAGCTTTACTGAGCAGGCTTGAAGTAGGCTGTGGAGACCACACCATGTACTGCCAGCTTAATCCAGGAAAGTGTACACAGGTTACAGGGTCTGTTAATTTAGTGTAGAGAAAGCAGGAAGAGTCAGGAAGAGAGAACTATCTTCAGCTCCTTTTGAAGAAGGAAAGTCTAATTTCCCACTCCCTGAGAGTCCTGGACTTCACAGGTAGCTACTTCAGCGCTGAGCTTGAATGTGACATGTAAAAGGCTTGACAATACTGCTCAGTTTGGCCCACTTAAACTTACTGCTGTCTCTTGTCCCTCTCCTTCCCACAAACTGAGTCATGGTTGCAGGCCTGCAGGAAGAGGCAGATTGCAGACTCTGATGTGATTTTGATGCTTTACTGCTTGAATGCTTGTCTTTGCAGTATAAGGCCTTTAGTATTGTCACAGGCTACAAAATCCTGGGATGGACCTACTATTTTGGAAGCCACTTCATTGTGGAAGGCAGGATTTAAATTATTGGTCATACTCATCTAAAACTAATTCTCTTCCTTTCCAGAACAATGTCTCTCTCCTGCAAAGCTGTATTGACTTGTTCAAGAACTAAGGCGCCTTATTCTGAAAATGTGAAAAAAGCATCAATTGCACTCAATGGCCAGGGGCAACTTATTGGCTTGACTTCATAGCTTAAAATAAATATTGTCACTGAGATTGTTTGACTAATACTTAAATATGTTGATAGTGATATGTTGACTTTCTTGGTATAAATGAAAGCCGAATTGTGTATGAATTGTCTGGATGTAGCTAACATCCTGTTGGCTGATAACTCAAAATGAGTCAAATGTAAGAAAACAATTTGCTGTTGACTGACTTCATCTAGCAGAAAATGTTTTCTGAGAAGAACTCCTTTTTTGTGGGATCATAAAGTAATCTGTCTCTTCATAGCCCTGATATATTAAACTTACAAGTGGGAGTGACTTATATAAGTGTAGTAATTTTATAAAACAAATATCTTAACATTCCACTTCCCAGACAGATTTCTACTACAATATATTTTGAATTTCTATAACTACATTCAGTATTTGTACACTTGGGCAACACAGCAAATAAAGATGTCTGATACAACAAGCTGTTGCTGTATGGCAAGACTTTGTGAGATGTAAAATGACAATCTGAGTTTTCAGGCACAGAACTATTGCAAATTACTCGTAACTGGAGCTCTTCATTCAGAGCACTAGAGAAATATTAGACTCAATAGGATTGTTCTTGGAATGGGTGTTGACATGAAATGTGGGGACTTCAGGTCATGATGCTGTTTGAGTAGCTCTCTTAAAGTTTTACTTCCTATATGCTGCACGTGGAGGAAACCAAGCCTTTCAAAAGCATTGATAGGTATAGATGACTCCTTCAGACTACTTCACAATGCTTCATATTTTGCCAATATTCACACTTCCTGCTAGCAACAAGAGGCTGTTTAAAACTTCATGTCTTCTGGAAGCACAGCCCTAGCCACTCTTCTATAAGATAAACCTCTTTAAACTTAGTATGGCCAACTGGGCATATGCTGCCATAGCTGAGGCAACTCAGCCTATAAACCCCAGGGTCATCTTTCTACAGGTTGGCTATCATCTGGCGTATGTGGATCTAGGTCAGCAAGCCATACCCTTCTAAAGGCAGCTTTGAGTAAGATGAGTATATGAGCCTTGCTTAATTTCTTGTGACTAAACTTCTAATCATGCTTGAAGTAGGCTATGTGGCTATGCTCTGGGCAGACTGCCTGAAGCAGCTTCAACCAGAGAAGCTCTGAGAACAGGCAGCTCAGCAGCAGTATCTAAGGATTGTTCAATAGTTTACTTTTCTGTGACCTATTGCTCTTTCTTTGTAGTACCCCATGAAAACTGAGCAGGTCTCAACAGCAACACCATCCTGCAGCAGTCTAGCTGAAAAATGTCTGAATTCTGTCTCCTTTTACCTTTGTTTGACAGGAACAGTTTGAACTTGTGGTTGATTAAGGTTTCTGGAGTTCATGCTCAGCTTCTGCCCAAATAGCTCAGTTCCAGCAGCAGCTGCATAAGTATATTGCCTGTGGATATAGAGTCCCTATATAGAAGGGAGCTAGTAGGTAGCATTGCTGTTACCTATGACAGATGTCATACAAAATCTTAGCTACTTGTCCTGGGGCAACTAGTGGTCCCAAGCTGGACAATTCATGCTGGCAAATATTTGGCTTTTCCTAAAAAGGCATGCTGTCCCTCTTGCCTTTTCTTCTGGCTGCTTCATCCTATGCTCTGTTGGTCTGCCAGCTGTGCCAGGATGAGCTTCTCCTAGTGTGCTGTGGCTCTCAGAAGCCATGGTTCATGCCCTTTTGCATCTATTGCCTATGGTGTAGAAGTAGCATCTTGCTTATGCTGTTTAACAGTAAAATATTGTTATATGCTGGGTCTTTCAGAACCTAGCTCCAGTAGCTGGGTGGTTTTTGCAAATCAGTCAGTAGCAAGGAACTTGCAGCCTATACGCCTAACTGCCTTTGGGCTGAGTCTGAAGAAGTTGAGCTCTGGCTATGTTTATCCTAAACTACTTCAACTCAGTTCAAAGGCCTGCCTTATTTTCCAGCCAGAGAAAGGCTGCAGCTAGTATTGACATGACAAACAATACTTTATGTCCCTGTTCCAGAAGTAGTCTAGACTATCGTGGGCTTCATGCACTGCCAGTAACAGTGTGTTTGAAGCTATGTGAGACACCCTTTTTTTTTAATATTCTTTTAGAGCTTTTTTATGAGATGCTTGCTTTTGTGTGGTTTGCACTTTAAATTCTTGACATAGGTTAACTCGAATTAAAGTATTAATCTGATCAGATTAAAAGTATGTAAAAGACTTTAAATGGATGTAATCATGGCTTTATACTGATGTTGTAGTTATTGTAGTTACAGTTAAAATAACAGCAAGAAACGGTAGCTATAAAGCAGTCTCTGCCAATAACACCGTTGCTCTGAAGGAAGCTGTCTTGTGTCAGCTGTGCCAGTAGGGTGCATTGCAGTCAGCTTCGATGTCTGAAACGTGTTGATATGGAAAATACTAGTCACAGCACAGATCGCATTCCTGGAGGCCAGTGGGTGGCAGGCTGGGACAGCTGCTGATAACTAATTGCATGATGCTTACCCTCAGACCGAGTTGTAATGAAGTACTGGAAAGGCTGCTGCATACCCCAGTTTCTTACCTGGCAGCTGGACATATGTTGATATGTAAGAGAAATTAGCTGCATATGTGGACAGTCTGCTCATAAGGAAGGACAGAAATTTTTAACTAATGTAATATGACTCAATCTGACTTTACTTGTAGCAGACCCTTGAATAAAGCCTTAGCAGAACAAAGATCAGCACAGGCAAGTCAGTGTGATAAGGCAAGTTATCAATGTGAAAACAAGTTTTTAGAAATATTGCTGAGACTTAATTTAAAAGGCTGGTTGTGGGGGATGAGAGCGGAATTTCACACATGTCCCAAACAAGGATTGACTCTAGTGTACATTTACTGATCACGTCTGTAAAGCAGTTTACCTTTACAAGCTTGTTGCTCTGGTTTGAGTTGCAAATTGGCTTTTGAGAGCAGGCATGACCTCATCACTGTGGTGGTAACAGATGTGAAGAGCCTCACACCACAGATGTCAGTTCTCCCTCCATTTGAATGAGGTCAGAGGGAGTGCTAATGTTTGGTCAAGTTTACTAAGGTTTGTTAGACATCCCACTCATGTTGTTGATGAAGGCAGATGCTGCTACTACCTGGAGCACAAGTGCTTAGGTTAGTTTTATACAATCCCTTCCAGCCACGTTCCCTCCAAGAGTTTAAAAAGCAGGTCTCTGCTAATCCAGCTTGCCTTTCCTGAGATGTGCTAGTGATTTGCCCAGTAGTAGTTCAGCAGGTGCAAATCTCCAGCCTGGAGTTGAGGACGTACTGTGTTAACACAGCTGGTAGCAGAGGTGGATCCCCTTGTACCTTGTGCTTGTGGCCTGTGCTACAGGAGGTGGCATAGAGAAATGGCCCTCCAAGGGAGAATGTTTCTACTGGTGTGCAGCTGCTGGGCTTTGTAGGGTGTTACAGGATACAGTGCTCCCTTCTCCACGTGGTAAGTTTGGAGTCTAGCTTTTTCTCTTCCATTTTAGGGAGGAGCAGATGTTTTTCATCCTCCCAACAGAAGTATGGATCCTGAGGAATCAAGCTGTGTGATCAGCATTAGAGAGTAAGGAGGTCACTTGTGTCCTTGGACAGCAGTAGTGCATCTCTGCTGACGGAGAAGCAATGATGACTGCTGGGATGGTGCAAGCAAGGTGGACTAGAACCAAGTCCTTGGGTGCTGCAGGTATCTGGCTGGCTGTCTTCAGTGGAGCAGAGCTAACAGTTAAGATGGGCACAGAGCAGTGGATCTGGATCACAGTCCAAACCTAGGAGAGACTAGCAGCGGGATAGCTGGATGCAGAAGGCTGCAGTCCTGGTATGGTGCTTGCAGCAGGTCAAGTATACTAAAATGAGAGCATCTTTGGGGTGGGTGAAACAGGTGGTGATTGTACTTAGGAAGTTGGCAGTATCTGGATGTTGGAAAACTGCAGATGGGAACCAACCTGGTTGCATAAGAGAGGCTCACAAATGTGTCCTGTTGCACAAGGTTGTGATTCCAGATGGTGCAATAAAACAGGGTTTTGTAGCCATAGAAAGGGAATGATTAAGTGTTGAGTGTACTTCAAGAAAGAGCTGGTTTGCCCTGGTTTATGCAAGTACTCATGGTTCTAGGAAGACACATCACTGATGCTAAGGCTGGTAAACCAAGCAGAGAACAGTTCCTGTGCCTTTGGGATACAGAAAGCTTAGAGAGAGCTGTGAGCATGGACTCTTATATGCTAGTTGTTGCAATGTCTGTGCTTCCCACAGGAGTTCTGCAGCTATGACTGGCTTTACAAGCCTGAGAAACTCTGCTAAACACCCTGGCCTAACTGGGGGCAGAAACTCAGCTGCAGTCTGACTTACCTTGGGATGATTACTGATGTTTTAAGTAGAGATTTGTCATGACTAGGTTGTTTTTTTGTTTGTTTTTGTTTTTTTAACATGCTCCCCATTTATTCCGTTCCTCTCCATTCCATCCTGTTTCTTCCTGACTGTACACTTTGTAGGGGACCTCTGATCTGAGGCTCTGACCTTTTAGCAGTTTTGTAGCCTTGTGCTACACTTCTGATAGCAGCAAATGTGAAATTTCTCAAAATATGGAGCTGTGAAGGTTGTCTCGGCAGGTATTGACAGTTTCTGGCACTTGCAGTTTGTCTCCAAAAGATCAGGAGGAGCTGGTCGTTTATGCTATGTGAAATGAAGAGCTCTGCAGAGTTCCCATTCTTGGATGTAGCTTTCAGTACTTTCCTGGTATCCCAGCACTTGCTGCTATGTCTGAAAGTGCAGTTATGAGTTATTTCACCTTGTGCTCTTAAACACCTGCCTCATCGCTTGGTGACAGTGGAATATCTGAAATGGATTTGAAATCTGTCCGTTTGCAGCTCACTGGTCACCAGTGAATGAACGCAGGAACTGGTGATCCATTTTAATCCCTCAGATTGTTGCCTGGCTCTAGTTTTGGACCTGCAGCTCACTGTTTTCTGAAAACTGTGGTTCATCTGCTATCAAAATGCTGTCCAGTGACTGAGCTGTGGTGTGGGCTCAGCCTTGCTTTTTGTTTACTTTTTATATTACAAAGCCAATGAGAAGGCCTAGCTGAGATCAGAGTCCAGCTCAGCTGGGTTTTTGTGCTTGTGTGCTAAAAATAATCCCTGCTAGGACTGCTTTGTAACTTGAACAGACAAGCAAGAATGGTGCCTATTTTACAGGGGAGGGAATTCAGGTAGAGTGCAGAAAAGGTGACTTGCCTGTTGTTCTACAGGGAGTTTTTGTCAGAGCCAGAAACTTAAAATGGATCTGAAATTCCACTCCAGGGCTCCTGCTGTCTCAATCCACTGCCGCTGGAAGCAGTCAAATGAGTGCTTATGATTTTAGTTTGGCTGTCCCTTGGCTGTGGTTTACTGCTCTTCTGTGGAGACATGGTAACTGCTAGTGTGACTGGTCTGCCTCCACTCCAATGCAGTGAAATGTGTCGGTTTAAATGACTTTTAGTGCTCTCTTCTGTGGGTCTCTTACTTGGCAGTGGAATTGCAAGGTCACGTTCTGCAAGAGAGGGTGGTGGAGTCCTAGGTAGGTATTGTGAGTGCTTCTCTGCTGACGCTTTAGCTTCTTGTCAGCACTCAAAGGTAGAGTGCAGCAGCCAGATTGCGTGCACTTACTGTTTGCAGCACCTTAACTTCTTTTAGGTAAGACTGTAGCAGTCTTCCCCATCAGTTAAGGGATTCTCATTCCCTTTCTGTGTTTAGTATTGCTTTGCTGTTACTTAAAAACTTTTCTAAGCCTGTTCCTGTTTAATGCTAGCCCACTACCTGCTTTGAGAACAATGTACTATTTTATTGTGTCTGGTTTACTTTGGATCAAGTTTGTTCTGCTCCCTCTCTGGGAGATTTTAAAAGAAAAAAAAAGAAAAAAGAGGAAAAAAGAAAGCCTGACTCTGTAAACCAGCACAGGTTTAGATTGCACCTGCAGCTCTGCCTAAAAATATACCTCAGGTTTGGTATAATTTAGTCAGGGGCTTCCAGCTCTTTCTTGAACTGCTCTTCCTTGAAGGCCTTGCTAAACAAAGCCTCTTTAGGCTTAAGAGGCTAACGAGCAGGTTAGCAGAGACGTTCTAGTAACGTGAACTTGTCTAGTTAAATTTGAGACAGCGATGGATGTAGTTTCATCACAAGCTTGCTGCCACTGAAAGGGGATGGCCTCACTTCCCCTCCTGTTTTGTTCCTGTTGCATCCCTTGGGCTGGTCCTGATGTTCGCGTGGCCTCATGCCAAGCTGATGTAACTCACTAAAATGGCATGAGAGGGGCCAAAAAGAAGACGGGCTTTTCGCCAAGTCAGTGCACTGAATCTGTGTTGCTGGAGCAGAGAAACAGGCAGGCCTGTGCAAGGGCTGCTCAGAAGGGAGGGAGAGGGGAGACCTTGCTGGGGAGGCTTAGCTTAGCTCTGCTGTGTTTTGAAGCTGTTAGACCAGCACTGGTCCAGTAAGTGCTTCCCTTTCAGAAGAGGGTGGCAGTTGTTACTTTTAAACCTGCGGTTGGAAGACCGGGGCGTCTAAATCCGGTGCTGTCTGCATGATGGGGACTACCTTTGAACTGGGAACTGTTACTTTCTAGAAAAGCTTGTCCTTTGGAAGGTGCATAGGCAGCTCTTGCTTGGGAGGTTGGTGGTGGTTGGTGACTCCTGAAAGATTTCCATCACTAGTGCTTGAGAAACTAATAACTCCCCTTGCGTGGGCAGTGCAGCACTGGAGATTTACTCCCACTCACAAACCTTTTAAGGAGGGCAGCAGAGTGGTTTTGGACCATGGGTGTGGAAAACATCAGCAAGTTGAAACCCTGAGCTAACAGGCAGTGCCACTTTAAAATTTTTCATTCTGCTGTGGAGATTATTGGCACAGCCTCCCAGTAAATGCAAGGTTGTTGCCATGGAGGACAGGAAATCCCTCGTCTGCATAGAGAAGGAAAACATTGGAAACTGTCCTACTGTAAAGCACAGCTGCATCTGTGCTGGGAGAGGGGTGCTTGCTTCTTCTACGGGGTGTTTTCCAAAGGTCTCAGGTTTTGTCTGCAAATCTTTGCACGTATTTGCTCTGTTTCTTAGTGGGCTGCTTGTGCATTTGAAGAAGAGTTGGACAAAGGAAGGGGGAGCAGCTGGTTAGGACTAGTTTTAAAGTGCCCTGATTAATGTGAGAAGCAGGAGGGATTTTTCGCTTGAGAGTAAGATACTTAGCAAATTTACAGTATCTGCCTCTCCTTTTAACTCTGCAGCTCCTCTTATTCCTGTTTCCCTCTACTGTTTGCAGAGGAAGGTCTCTGCCTTTTCTTCCCTTGGACCTCTTGGAGCAGGAGGCATCTCTGCTGTGGTGGATCTGTGTTCTCTACCTGGCAATCCAAGATGTATCCTGGCTGCTGTTGCTGGAGGTGGGAACACCAGTTTAGGCTATGTGTGCAGATTTAGCAGCTGGCCGTCTGTTCCTGCAAATACCTAGCTGCTTAGAGCTGGCCTAGCCTTATGAGATGGGGAAGAAGTAAGATTTGAGGAAGATCTTTCAGGACATGTTGGTGCCATCTTTCCATGGCAGGCTCTGCAAGAGGACCCAATTCCCTCAGGAGCTGAGACCAGACAAGCCTGTGGTGGGTTAATCAGCTTTGTCAAGCCATCACTGTTAACATCAGCAAGTTGTATAAAGGTTGAGCTGCTTGGTTGCTGCTAGGCAGGAATACGTAACCCATCACTAGCACTTGTGCTTCTTCCCTATGGTCTGCTTCAGAGGCCAGATGAGCAGATTCCCACTGATGTACACCAGTGGTTATTGATCACCTGTAGATGGATCACTGGATCAGGACTTTCCCTTCCTCCAGAGATGGTTTGTCAGTTGTCTAGTTCAGGTCTGGTTCTGTCCCATTGCTGGCCTGTCTGTCCACGCTGTTGCAATTCTGAGTTGTGTTAGGCACTGAACAGAAGCAGAGAAAGCCGTGTCCGACTCAGTGAGCTTTAACCTCTGCTTGGCATTGTTTTCTGGGCCAAGTTTTTGTGCTGATGCTCATGAAGCTGAACTTGCAGTTTCAAGGCTCCAAAGGATACTCCTGCATGTAGTCTGTGGCGTTATGGGGGGTGTCCTGGCTGGAGAGGAAAGGGAGCTGTGCTCTTCAACTTCTCATTGTACACCAGTCATTGTTGCTTTTAATGTGATGTGGTACTTCCTTTATGTTCAACTGTTGTTCCTAATGCTGCATGCTGTTAAATCAGCAGTGAGGCCGCTGGGGATACCTCTTGGGAATTGCTCACAGGGATGGTGTGAGTGAATTTGAGGCACCTTTGGCACCCAGTGTGATGGGGACAGCGTCAAAATCCCAGGGCTGTGATTGTGGGGGTTAAACTCCTGGATCCTCCCTGAAGCTACTCCAGGATTTCCCTGGCAGCTGTTCCCAGACTTGCCACAGCCCAGCTTTTATGCAGTGCAGAATGACGCAATCCTAGTTGAAACAACTCTCTTGCACTGTTTCTTCTTATGTTGGGAGAGTGTCTTCTGATGTAACCTGGCATCGTTATGTTGACTTGCATGAACGCAAGGCTGTTTTACACAGATAGGTCTCTCTGGCTGTGTTTGCCTAGCCCTGAATATGGCGGGTTATGACATCTGTCTGGAGTCAACATGGAGTGACCTGATTCACATCTTCCTTTTATGACTAACCACGAAGTGCCACCTCCTCCTTTCTGTACCAGTCCTCCCTAGCTATATTTGCACAAGTCGAGTCCCACCCTCTGTACTGCTTTATTTTACCATCGATAGCTGATGGTGTGCGTTAGATGTCTTCACCTCGACATGATGTGGTTCCTGTGCCCTGATGTGAGGCTGGGCTTTTTAAGCTTTGCATCCATCTATTGCAGAAAGCGTGCTTCAGCCCTGGGGCTGGTGTTCTGGGTCTGGGCTGGCACCATTTGGCCCATTGATGTAGGGCCTGGCTGGGTTTCTTTAAGGCTGCCTGGACCTCATAGCGTTTCTAGTCCTATGGCCTGTAAAACATGCAAGGTGACATGGAAACTGCTCACTGATGTCGACAAGACAATGGGAGAAAGAAAAGCCCTGCTTGTCCCTTGTGTGTGCAAAGGGAGAAACAAAAGGGAGGCATTAAATGTAATAAATGAAAGCAGAGCCAGTCTCGTGGATCTTCAATTTGGTTGTCAGTGACAACCATTCTGGCAACTGTGTGCAGCATGGAGTCTATCTTTTATTTTCTAGAGGGACCAGGCCATCCTTTTGTTGAAAGAAGAGGCTAAGGAACGTGACTCAGGGGAGAATGAATGAATCATCTCTCACATTAGACCCCAGGACAGTATCTCCTTCCTCTGTGGCAAGGATTGGCAAAAAGGACAATCGGAGTTTGCCCTTCTGCAGGCGAAAGGAGGGAGGCAATGCCAATGGAGGCAGTGCTCCAAAAAAAGGACTGATGGGTGTGTGTCTGCCCATCTTTTGCATTATGGATGCACACACCTACGAGCCCTCCTTTGTCAGACCCTTTGAGGGGCTCTGGAGAGGGTGACTTAGAAAATCCTCTTGGCCACATTAAACCAAGTGCAAAATGTAATGTGGCACCTGGATGCTGCGCGTGGCTCAGCATTGGGTGGAGGGGAGGAGGGAAAATGCAACATTTATTTGCTGTCCTTGGAACTGTGCACGTAATGTTTGCCTGCTTGAGTGAAATTGCAAGCTGGAGGATGTGCGCTGAAGGAAGAAAGATGATGTTTGGCTGAAAAACTTTCCTCAGG
Source organism: Haliaeetus albicilla (assembly GCF_947461875.1). Classification (NCBI taxonomy): domain Eukaryota; kingdom Metazoa; phylum Chordata; class Aves; order Accipitriformes; family Accipitridae; genus Haliaeetus; species Haliaeetus albicilla. Next base: position 2,071,445 of record NC_091495.1, on the reverse strand, counting down.
CAGGGTAATTTAGTCTACAGAAACTGGTTAATCATAGAAGCTGTGTGATGTGTGAGTACGCAAGCCTTCAACTGCCAAAGCTTCCTCAGTGCACCCAACAACCAGAGGGAGGTACAATGCAAACAGGGAGTTCTCTGTGGGAGACAAACATCCCTGTGTCTTAGTGGAGAAATCTTTGTAAATACACCACCTGGCTGTGTTTGGTTACAGAGGAGCTAAAAAAGGAACAAGGACACTGGGAGGACAGGCACCCTGACTGATAGCTGGTGAGAGATGGATTGCTTTGGTGAAAGATGGAGGTGGTGACAGCTTCCTCCCCTCTTTCCTCCCCCAGCTTCACCCATGGCAGGAAGGATGTAGGAATCATGTTATCGCACTTTAGCATCATGCTATTGAATATTCCTGCTTGGTGTTCAGTAACCTGCTGTAAGGTGGGTTGCGCAGATAAGAAGGGGCCTGCAGCGTGGCTTGGGGAGCAGGCACAACAGTCCATCTCCTTGCTCTTGGAGCAATGGGTCTGGGGTCTTCTGGCAGCTCCCCTGTGGGCTGGACAGGTAGAGCGCTTTGGGGGACACTGCAGGAGGTATGAAAAGGGATCAATTCTTTTGGAAGCATAAGAGGGAGAAGGAAACGGGAGCCTTGAGGGCTCCTCTTGTCTGCGCCGGTATGCCAGTGTGTGCATACCCTCTGCCTACCAAAGCTGCAAGATAAGGCAGTCCTGTAAGGAGACGTGTTTGCTGAGTGAGTGACTCTGAGCTCTGTGCTGAAATTACACAGTCCTTGTTTAAGCAGCCATTATGCAATTCTGCAAAGGAGTAACAAAGCAGGCAGGGTAGAGGTGGGCAGGTGGCTGTCCCCAAGATGGGTGCAGAGGGGAGTCCAGCATGCTGTGTGTGACCTGGGGTGCTGGTTCCTCACAAATTTGACCAGAGGTGTGGCAGTAGCTCCTGGTTTCAGCACTCCCCAGCAGCATAGTAATGTGACTCTTCAGTGCTGAGAGATGGTTTCCCTTGCTGTCCCAAGGAGGCAAGGAAGGCGCTGTGTTGGATGGACACACTGATGTGCAGGCAAAGGTTGTCCGAGATGCTTGTCCAGGGCGTGCAGTGGGGAATTGGGCAACGAGTCAATGCCCTGGGCAAATCAGTGGGTTTGGGAGCAGGCTGAAGCCTGCTGAGCTCTACAGAAGAGGCATTTTCTGTCCCTATAACCTCAGCCTGGATGTATCGCGTAGCACGGATACATCATGAGTACACTGGCTCTACATAAAGCTCTCTTTCTCACTCAGCAATCTCGGCTGCAAAGCTGCTCGAGACAGGCAATGGCCTTTGCTAGTGTTTGTGTAACACCTTGCATGGAGGAGTCCTGATCCCAGCTCTAAGCAATTGCCCCAGGAGCAGGCACTTTTCAAGCCCTCTGAACCTTTGGGGCTCTTTGCTCTGCAGGGCTCCGTAGCCAGATACGTGCTGAGTGGTAGAGAAAGGAGGAGGCTCCGCCAGGGTTTCAGCTGCCTGCAGACAGTCTCTGTGCTAGTTATGGGAGAGACTTCTGCAGAGCTGGGCCAGAGAAAACAGGTTTATCCCCTTGGCCTGGAATTGCAGGGATGCTTAAAGGAGAAGAGTTGCAGTACTACAGCGAATGAGTACAGATTGAAGCGGGGGAAAATGCGGGGGAAAGAGCGAGCTAGTGGTGCCCACAACATTGGAATAAATTAAGGATCCCCTGGCTGCAGGAATAATGTGTCTTAAGCCCTCCCATCAAAGTATGTAGAGGTGAATGTCTGCATATCCGTGAGCGTTGTTTGCCAATGAGGAGTGTACATGTGCCAGCCACTCGGTGCCCATATGGAGGTCAAGCTTGTGTTGCTTGGTGGGAGGAGAGGGTAAAGAAAACCTTTGCTCTGCCCCGAACCTCCCCATGAGCTGCACTGTGGCCTATATCCCTGCCTGGCTGCTCCGTTAGGTCTCCTGTGCCTCCCTGTTGGGCTATGCAGGATGTGTTCTCACCATATGGTTTTTGTTGCCATGAATGAGCGAGGCCAGAAATCTGATATGTGAAAGCAATATCACGGCTGATTTCCTGGGGCTGGTAAGGACAGGAATTGGAAAAATAACTTGGCATGTTTCAGTGAGGTGCTTCTTGTAGCATAGCACTAGGCTGGGGGATGAAAAGCAGAAAGTGGAGGGTAATCAGCTGTGACAAGGACGCTGCAGCAGGTAGGAGAGTTTTTTCTAATGTGCGTGTTCCCATGCTATGGGGTTGTGCTGTAAATTTGGGAGGAATCTGCTCCTTTACTGAGGCACTGCTGGGTGAAGTTCTCCCTGTTAAGCATCAAAGGCAGGCTCTGCTTCCCTAGCCCATGTTCCCCTTGTCACCGCAACTCGCTTTCCAGCCTTGGAAAAACGAGAAACCCCAGGAAACTGGCCTGATGCTTTGGATGGCTGCAAAGGTCAGATCAAAGAGGAATTCGTGAACAAGCCTGCAAAAACTGGAATGAAAGAGAGTCCACCCACCCCAGGGTGCTTATCCTTAGGTCTCCAAATGCAGAAATGAGCATATGGGGGGCTACATTGCCATAAAGAAGTTAAAGGTATGCAGGAGTGTTTTGTGGCCAGGTTTGGCCAAGTCTGTGTGTTTGTTAAATTACCTCCAGAACAGGGTAGCCATGTCCGTGCTGCCTGCTGGAAGTGCTGTCTGGCCCATACTGTCTCCTAAATCTAGGAGACCTGCGGAACGAAGCTACTTGGCATGGGCTGAAGCCACACCAGGGACCATCCTAACAGTCATGGTTCTAGTTCCCAGTCAACCCAGAAACTGCCGCCTCCTTCCTTTGATCCAGTGGGAGGCTGGTTTGTCCTCCTTTGGTCTGTGAGGGCAGGTGATATTCCAGCTCCAGGACTTGCTGGACAAGGAAGAGACTGAACTTATCTAAAGGAGGGTGTTTGGGACATTTGGTGTTGTCTGGGAGGTGGTGGTAGGGTGTTCCTGTGGCTGCTCATCTCTCCCGCAGCGGTCCCAGCCTTACCTACTGGCCAGCAGGCTTGTTGTGGCACCGGTGCCTGGTGTGGGGTGTTGTGGGGTGAACTGGCTAGCCTGTGGTGTGGCTGGTGTGCTGGAGAACCTCGTGTATCTAACCAGGGCCTGTGGTTGTCTGGCAGGTTAATGGGATTGCTTCCCCCACCCTCAGCTGTGTCCAGATCAGCATCTCAGCTTTAAACCAAAAGCCTTGAAATCAACCTGGGGGGGGGGGGAGTTTTGCTGCTGAATCTGGGATGTGCTGGGTCTGTCTCTGCAGCAGGCACATGCCACAGGCACCCTGGCAGCTCTTTGCTGCCCAGCGGCACCCGCAAACACAATGTCTGGCAGAGCTCCCACCTTCGCCTTGTCTGTAAATATTTGTATCCTTCCTTTGTCCATCAGCAGCCTGGTATTTTTGCAGGGAGAAGGTAACAGATGTTTGAAGAATTAATTTTCTGTGCAGCCCGTTCACGGGAGCTGTGGGGGAAGGCTTCTTGGTGGGACTGCGGTGTAGCAGAGTGGAGGAAGCAGCGGTGTTTCCTTCTGGTGTGTAATGCTGCCAAGGGGCATGGTCTCAGCAACGTTCATCGGGGGATTAATGAGGCACTGAGCTTATCTAGCAACTGCCTGCAAAACAAGAGGCACTTTCGGCTTGAAGCACTAGTGCTTGTAGGCTGCTACAAAGAACAGGGCTCTTCGTAAACTGACGTGTCTAATCTCTCATCTTTTAATGCTTTCCTGAGTCAACCAGTTCCAGTGGTTACAGATTTACTGTTTCTTTTTTCTAAGACTCACCGTGGGTCTGCAGTAGCCCAGTTGCCCGGTGGCAGGACAGGTGGGCAGGCATCCCTCGCTGGCATTCCTGCAGAGCCACGGGCTCTCTGGGATCTGCAACTTGCTGCTTTCCCTTCCACTCCCAGTGCAACGGGTGGGTTTCTGCTGTCAAGTGGAGCAAAGGGAGACAGCGGGGCTCTGATCTGCGGTCTCGGCAGCCTTAACTTCTTGGGGGCCTTGCTCAGCTGTCCCTGCTTGAATACCACCCTCCGCTCCATCATGTCCATGGATTCATCAATACTGCTTTGGTTCCACAGCACGAGGGTTGTCACCCACATGATTTCTGCTCAGCCTTGCCACATCAGTGGCTGTGCAGTGGATCTGCTCTGGCTTAAAGTCCTCTTCCCTCCTGACAGATCCTCCATCATCCCCCCAAAAACCCAGACATACCTTGTTCCACCGTATCAAAAAGTGTCTGATAGTTTTTTGAACTGTGGTGGTCTCCTGATCCCACTCTCAGAGGTGTTAAAAAGGAGAAAGGTGGGGATACATGCCAGGCACAGTGAAAGCAATTAGCTTAACTTCTTCATGTCTAAACTGCTGCAGTCACTGTAAAAGTTGTAACATGCACCGTAAGGGCATGTCTACATTGCAGTCTTTGGACAAAGCTGGTTTGAAACAGGCTGGTGCGTGGACTGCTAATACCACCCTGGCAGCAGCCCGGACCATGTCAAGCATCCCAAGCAGGGTGGCTGCTCTGGTGCTGATGTTGGGGGTAGCGCTCTGTTACCGCATCCCTCTGAAGCGAAGGGAAGCATCCCGGCTTGCATCCCTGCTTACAGCCCTGGGTGTTAATGTACCGCTAACTTCTGCCAGGGTCTGCTTGACAAGGTTTCATTTCCAGCCTTTTTCCTGATGCTGTTCAGGAATACCTGCCCTCTGCCTGCTCAATCAAAAGAAGCTTTTTGGGAAACATTTGCCAAATATTTTGCTTTGCAGCAATACAGGCCTAAGCAATTCTCCCCGTTCCTGCCTCCCTGTTTATCCACAACACCAGTTTGTGGGGCCAGGAGTGAAATGGAGCAGGGAAGTGATCCAGGCTAAAAATAACCCAGCAAAACTGATGGCTTAGGTGTTGCTGCTGATGCTGCTTGTGAAACTGTGGCCATGGTCAGGGGAGTTAGGTGGGTTTTCTGAGAACTGCTCTAGGTTTCTGGGCACAGGCATGTTTTGTCTGAAAAGCTACAAGGCCGGTATCAGGGTTTTGAGAAATATGCTGCTGCTTTGGCTGATGTGCCAGCTCTTGAAGGTAACAGCAGCATGTTTCAGAGCAAGAAAGCCCCAAACCTTCCATTGCACCCAGAAGTAGCCAAAATAAGTGTGAATGATGCACCAGCCCGAGTCTGGTGTTGTTCCATTTTCTGATTGACTTGTTGGGGAGACGTTTGCCCTTGTTAGAGGGATGTAATGCTGGCACAGAGTCAGAAACTCTTTCTTTTGACCTAGTGAAAGGGAAGGGAGCAGCAGAAGGGAATTAGCCAGCGTTAGCCCCTGAAGAGGCAGGAGGCAGCTGGCATTTTTACTGGTAAGTCCCTGCCTCCTCCACTCACATGTTTTCATGCTGTGTATTCCCACTTCCTCAGGAAGTGCTCATTCTTTTGACTGTAATAGCAGTTTTAGTAATGGCTTTGCTGGGTTGAAAGGAGGGGTACTGGTTGTTCAGAAATGGGCCGTCACTCTTCTGGCTCAGTGCAGGACAGCTGACAGCTCTGTCTTGGCAAGTCTGGCCACAGTCTGCCCACATCTCCTGCCTGTCTTGGGGCACTGGAAGGAAGATTTTTTAAATTTTTTTTTATTCTCCCCATTTTTCACCTTCCTTCTGGGTTCCACTGTGGGGAGGACCTGGGTGAGGAACTGGCTTTTCTCCCTTGCTTGAATGTGAGGAAGGACAGACTGGCCTGTGTGCGAAAGGTCCAGTCTGCATGTCCTGCTGCATGAGACAAGGCCAGTTTGTCTCCAGCCTGGTTGCACGTGTGGCTTGGTTCGTAGCCCAGTAAAGCCAAGCAGTGCTCTCTAAGACACAGCTGGGGCACGGCTGGAGGTGGTAGCGTGCAGCAGGCTGCTCTGGGGGGTTTGTACAAATGCGACTGCCCCAGGTTTGCCTCCCTCAACCACCCCCACACCAGGGCAATAAAACCTGCTTGCAAGAAGGGCTGTAGCCTTTATGTGATCTAAAGAAATGGTAATTAAAGCCACAACAACACTGTGGGGGGCTCAGAGGGAGTCCTGCCTGCTGTAGCATGGCACAGCTAAGCCCCATCTCTGCCTTGACCAGAGGTTGGTTCCCAGCCTCACTTTATTTAGGATCAAAGGAAGCAAGGAAACCCTTGGGAAGAGCTGGAAGTGCTATTGCTGTTCTCTAGCAGGTTCTCCTCTTCCAGAGGAGATCCCAGAGTATGCTGGAGGCAGTAAACCTTTCCTCCTCTTGTTCTCTAGTAGGAAAACATGATAGTTTCCACCCAAGCTGGGCAGCATCTTTTAGTAAAATTGAGCTGAGTTAATCCATTGCACCTTCCTAGGCCACATGTATCTGCTGTTCAGCACAGCCATCTCCACCTCCGGACCAGCCAGACCCACCGAGGGATGTCACAGTTTGATGTGGAGAAGGACTGTACCCATTTCTTGGTTTTGTTTTCCTTGTTTCTTTCTCAGCCTGTTTGCTCTGCGCCCATCCTCAAAAAATGGTGGGGATGGGGGACGTACAAATCTCTTGGCCACTCGCATCTCACATCAGTTCTTCAACATTCACAGAAGGCTTTGTTTTACTCCTGAAAGGGAAAATGCTGGGAAAGCCCCTTCCCTCTGCGCACCACACCTTAGCATCTCTGTGTGTCTTCAGAGGAGAGAGCTGGGCTTTCCTGAGGACCAGAAGGGAGTTAGGTGCCTGAGCCTCACCAACAGGGACATAGTGTCTGCCTCCCTTTGGCCTGTTTCAGTCGCTCATCCATTTGGTTTGTGGTATATTTGGAAAACCAAGCCTGTAGCATAGGTAGAAATTAACTTCTGACCTCTGTGGGCTTTGCACGTGGCCAGCAACAACTGGAAACATGTTCCCTGCCTCGGTTACAGGTAAGGAGTAAATTGCTGTGTATTTTCTGCCCTAGCAGATGTTTGGTGAATGTGTGCTTTTTGACAAATGAAAACAAGGCTGGTGTCTGGGCTTGAGATGTCCTCAGTTTCTCAGGATGTTGTGGCATCTTGCTATGAGCTGCCACCACCCGCTCCAGCCATGGCTGTGCCCGAGATCCCCACAGAAGCAGCTGCCACGCTTTTCCCCAGAGGGAGAAGTATTTCAGTGCCGGGCAAAGAAACCTTCTGTTAACAGCTGCCATACTCTGCTCTCCTCCGAAGGTTACCAATTAATTCCTCACAACATGATCCATCTGTTCTCAGCTTGTAAGCTGCTTGAGATAGGGGCTGTCTCTGCCATGCATGCTTCAGCAGTGCTGCAGAAAGGGGTCCTGGCCTGAGGCATGATGACAAGGAGAACATTAAACTTCTGGGGAAGCGGCTGCGAGCCCTGGCACGCCTGTAGGCTGATGAAGCTGTCAAGGGAAATGGAATATTCTTGTCCTTTTGACCACGTGCAGAAACCATCACAACTGCAGAAGTACATCTAGTTGGTTTAGAAATGTTTTGCTATCCCCTTGCACAGCTGCTGTCTTAGCATCTTGGGTACCACTAAACCACGTAGGTCTCTTTCATGCTGTTTTTTTACCGTCATATTTTAAGTTTCTCAGGCTCTTTTGCTTTTCTGGAAGTGTGTTGGAGGAGCTGAGATTTCTCTCTTCATCTGTGTGGTCCTCATAACCGTATTGCAATGCTCTGCTCTCCAGAATGAAGTGAAGGTAATGGTGCTGCTCATCACATGGCGGATCCTGTGCCACCTCCTGTTCTTTGTGATATTCGCGCCCTGGGCTGGAGGTTGTAGTTTCAGGGCTCCTGGTAACCACATCAAAAAATATCCCAGACCTGTGATGCAAGGCACTAATGACCGATGCAAACTCACTTTTCTGGTTCAGATTTGTTAAATATTTTTGGCAGGCTGACTGGAGAGCCTTGTTGCCACATCAGGAGCTGCCTGTCTCCGTGCCCTGCTAACTGCATGTTGGACCGCGTACTGCCTCTTTTCCTGCACAAAGACAGCATAAACTCCATCCCCATGGCTAATTGGGTAGAAATTAGATGTTCTGCTTGTGCAAAACCAAGATGAAACATACGCTATTGAGTAGTCTGGTGCACAGATACTATATTCCTGATGGTGGAAGTGTAGCCTAAGTGTTCAAATGCCCTGCTTGGGTCTTGGCACAGCCTGCTGAGATGGGAGACTGGGTGTAATCCTGTCTTGGGGTAGGCAGTGCTGCTCCATCACTGGGTTTTCTCCACTGCTGGGAGTGCAGGTGCAGATGCTGATGTGGCTCAGCTGAGATGTGATCATTCCCTAAGTCTCCACAGTTTGTAGCATCTGAAATCAATTGTTTCTTTCACTGTAAAATTGTTGCTATGTAAGTTCACTTTGCAGCCTTCCAAATAGGCACATCTGTCAGATTTTGATGTTTTCAGTGTTTTGTTATGTGGGATTTTCTTTTCATTAAGAATGGGCCTTTTACCAAACAAGCATCTCAATCACCATCTCAGTTAAAAAAGTACATCTCAAGGTCAGCTTACCTGAAGTCATCTTGGGGAATGTTTTAACTTAAGGATGGCATACAAAACCCCCCACTATCTATGACTGTAAAAATGCGACCAGCTTTCATCACTCTCCAGGCAGTGGCAGAGAGATGACGTGATCTGCTTTGCTTTCATCCTTGGCTTTGCCTCTATGGATAATTTAGCCTGTGTTCAAACACTAGAAAAAATAAAATGCTGGGGACACCTTCTGTGTATACATAAAACTCGAGTCCCACAGCTCGTGCTCTGACCTTCCCTCTGCTCTCCAGCCCAGTGATCTGGCATGCCACATCATCCCATGGGAGCGTGAGGAGGAGGAGAGGGCAAGGGAATCTCTTAGCAATGTTATGATCATCAGAAAGTCAGTCCCTGCAGCCAAACTTATGCCAGCGAACTCTTTGCCAGCCGCGTGGGCAGGCTTAATGCCTAGGTCATGTGGCGTGGATGCAAATTTAGTGCGCTTGAAAACTGAGCTAAGCCGGAGGGCTGTACAGTAAGCCCGTGGAGACCAGCTGTTGCGGCAGCGGATAAAGGAGTGGGAAGGAAAAAACACTCTTTCCTTGTTTCGGAGAGAGAAGAATCTCTCTGGGTGTTCTCCATAGGGCCCCGCTGTGCGAGGAGCCGCAGGGCTGTGTGTCAGGCTGTGGTTTGTATCACAGGATCCAGGTGGGAGCGACAGTCTTGGCTCTAGCCCTGAAAGGATGGAAAACCCCATGCTTTTGTTTCCCGGGGTACCTAATACATGTCCTGGGCTTTCAGACCAGCAGGGAAAGTGATAGCGAGAGGCTCCGGTGCCACCGGAGGAGCGGCTGAGGGCCACTTGGATATGGGAAGGGTTAAGCAGCCTGGACATGAGGAATGAGCTGTGGTGTTCCTTCTGTGATTCAAAGAGGGAAAAATGTGCCCTCCCTCTCGGATGCTTCCTTCTGTCCAAAAAAGGCTAAATGGGCTCAGTGAAAAACCAGTGGAGGCATTCCTCATATTCTCTGGAGTAACTGGATATTAAAGCCCGGATTTAAAGGGGTAGCTTGCAGAAAATTAAATGTGACTCTGAAAGGAATTCACCTTCTGCAGGAAAGCTGGCTGTGGTTTCGGTAGCGAAGGATAAGCTGGGCACTAGCTAGAGAAAGATGAGGCTGTGTAAGAGATGGGTATTAACAAATACAGACGAGTCATTAGTCATCACAGATTATTAAACACAGGAGGCCAGTTTGTCTTCTTTATTTTATGAGGGACGGCTTACATGCACAGTAATAACCACAGGACTCGGCTGGGTTTGCAGCAGCTCCCAAGCACACAGGTTAATGGTATCGACCCTGATCCAAAACCCGTTCATGTCAACAGGAGACTCTCCCCTGACTTGGAGCATGACCAAAGTGAGTTTAATAAGCTCTTTTAATATATCCTGTGCTCCTTCTGCAGCCAGACAGACTGCGTTGTCTTCTCCGGGCCAGGATTGCAGGCATTTACTACACCATTTGCTGGTGGCGGTCTGCCTGTTGTGAAACACATGTGAGGGCTGGTTTGCAAAAACACCTCCGTGCAGAGAAAAGCCACCTCTGCCCCATCACCTTCAAACCCCTCCTTGAGGTCCCTCTGCCACCCAGCAAGGAGTCACAGGGGCGATCTGAGGCCTGAGTGAGAAGGAGGGGGGAAAAAAAAAATCTGTAAAAGAGCAAGGAAAATTAAGGAAGGAGGAAGAAGGGAGGCTGAGGATGATTGCCAACGTCAACATGACGTGGAAGGGAAGGATCTCTGGCTGACAGGCACCGTGTTACGGTCCTTCCTTCCTACCTCCAGCCAGCCGGAGATGAGAACAGCATGGGGCACATCTTCACGGCGGGTGAATTGCTGCCTCCCCCTTCCATCTGGACCAGAGCTGGAGAGAGGTCCACCCCGCTCTGCTCGTTGCCCAAAAGCAGGATTTCAAGAAGGCTGGGCTATGAACAGGGCTACCCTTGTTCTAGGGAATGAGCAGGAAGGTCTCTGTAGGCCAAGGATCCTAGTCGGGCAGCTCATATCGGCTACTATGGAAAAGAGTAGGGTGAGGTCTACCACATGTCAAGCTTTGCTATCAGGCAGACATTGGACATGTGTCCCATCAGACTCCGCACCCCTCCGGGGGGGATGATGGCTTCTTTTCAGATCCCGGTTCTGCCTGAGGTGGAGTTTCCCACTCACATCAGAGTGCCTAGGCTGCCAAAGAGGTCTTGGTTGGCCAGAGCATCCCTAGTGAGCATGGTTGAGACTGCATGAAAAGTAAAGATTAGGGGAGAAGGTAGGGGAAGAAGGAAAACATTCAATATGGGGGCTGGAGGAGGTGCTTTGGGGCATGAAGAACATTTCGGTCACTTTGGGTGAGACTTTCTTATTTCCCTTGGGCAGAATGACTTTCTGGGTGAGTGGGATGCAGAAGACCAGGTTTCTTCATCCCTGAAGCCAGGGCTGGCTTTGCTTGGATGCTTATGTCTAGGAGAGAGGTCCCAGCTGGGTATCCTGAAGAGAGACAGCCAGGGCGGGGGGGAATGATGTCCCTCCTTAGCTGATAACTGCCTTTGTGAGATAAGGATTAAGCTCTTCACCTTGGTGGCTTCTGCAAATACCAAGCCTGGGCAGCTCATTCTCCCTTGCAGTGCCTGAACAGAAACGTTGTAGTTTCTCAGCATCAAACCTATGTCTGTTGGTGGCTTTTACCTTGCAAAACTTGGTCTCTTGTGCAGGAAGCCAGACCCAGGGCTGCCGAGCTGTAGATCCTTCTCCACTACCTGCTGGCAAAGTATAGTTTTTAGGGGTGCGTGATGGAGCAGGGTCTTCTTGCTGAAGGGTCCTACTGGAGCATCTCAGGAGGGTTGCAGTCCCTCGGTCGCTTTGCATACAGCTTGCAGATGCCTTGGGAGCAGACTGCATCCACCCAATGTAGGGAGTCCTCTCTGTCCTGGCTCCTGCACACTTGCTAATTGGTCCTGACATCTTGACGAGGACTTTGTGCGAGGCTGTCAGGAGCGGTTATTGATGCTTGGCAGTGCTTCCATGCCGTGAAGGCTGCAGGTCGGGTCCTCGCAGGGGGCTCAGCCGGGTAAGGACCGTCAGGGTGTCAGTGCCTGGCAGTTCCCTGAGCAGTTTCCCATCTGACTTCTGTGTTTATTGTGTGCCTGGAATTTAATATATATGCAAGCCCGTTTCTAAGGAGAGGTGTTAAAAGTTACTCCCCTGAGCAGCAGTGGTTGGCTTGACTTTTTATTACTGGGGAAAGGAAAGAATTGCCACCAAAATCAAGTATTTTTTAATGTAAACTTGATTACCAAGTGCTTACCTGGTGCAAGTTTAAACCACCTGAGCAACCACCCTGTCTCTCTCCCTTACCAAGTGCCTGGCTCTAAGTAGCATAGACCACCCTACAAAATCTCCTAGATCATTCCTATTAGGTGAAGCGTTGCCCAGAGGTGGGAATACCAGCAGGGCTTTGCTGTGGAGCACAGCCAGCCCCGACAGGGTTATGAAGTTAAACAGGAGTGCGTTTAAAGGGAGGGAAAGGATATGGTTCGCCTGGGCTTTTCCTTGCAAGGAAATGTGGTTTGAGAGGAGCCCTGGGAGAGATGGATGCCAGGACTTGGGGAGCAGGACGCAGTGACTGCCAGAAGCTGCAGAGAGGGAAGGACTGCAGTGAGGTTAATTTGGACCTCGGGCAAATTAAAGGCTCAGGACTGATGGGAGGGCGTCAGGGGGCGATTCAGCTGGCTGCTCTGCTCTTGAGTGCCAGCAACACATTGCAGTGCTGTTGAAGGAGCTTATTCGATGGCAAATCCTGGTTCAGTCCACCTGAAACTATCCAGCTTGGATTTGCCAGATGTGTTTCAGGGGAGACCGTTCCTGGCTGGCTGACATGGAGGGCCTAAGGGATCTTCAAGCAGGCTTGCTGGCAGCCCAGGGCTCAGAGCAAACAGTGAAGCTGGGGACTGGGGATGCGTGGCTGAGCCAAGAGCTGTGCCGAGATTCCCGGCTGTCCCGGTGGCTTCCCAGCACTTCCTCCCTGTTGTGCCTCCGTGCTCAAGCGCATTGTGGGCTGCACGGGCAGAGCATCCTACTGGGAGGAGGGAATTGCTGGCCCTTGGAAAGCAAAGGGAAGCCTAGTTGATGTGGTTTAACCCCAGCCAGCAACTAAGCCCCACACAGCCGCTCGCTCCCTCCTCCCCAGCCAGGTGGGGGAGAGAATCGGAAAAGTGAGAAAACTCGTGGGTTGACATAAAGACAGTTTAATAGGTAAAGCAAAAGCCACGCACACAAGCAAAGCAAAACAAGGAATTCTTTCACCACTTCCCATGGGCAGGCAGGTGTTCAGCCATCTCCAGGAAAGCAGGGCTCCCTCACACCTAATGGTTATTTGGGAAGATAAACACCATCACTCTGAATGTGCCCCCCCCCCCCCCCCTCCTCCTTCTTCCCCTGGCTTTATATGCTGAGCATCACATCCTATGGTCTGGAATATCCCTTTGGCTGGTTTGGGTCAGCTGTCCCGGCTGTGTCCCCTCCCAACTTCTTGTGCCCCCCCAGCCTGCTCGCTGGTGGGGTGGGAAGAGGAGCAGAAAAGGCCTTGGCTCTGTGTAAGCACTGCTCAGCAATAACTAAAACATCCCTGTGTTATCAACACTGTTTTCAGCACAAATCCAAAACATAGCCACATGCTAGCTACTATGAAGCAAATTAACTCTATCCCAGCCAAAGCTAGCACACTAATTTAAAAGAGCTTTGTTGGTGAGATCCGTTCCAGCCTGTGTCCCTGCAAAATCAGCTAATTCAGTTAAGAAAAAAAAAAAAAAAGGGTAGTGGTGGTGGTGAAGTCCTGCTTCCCCGGACCTGAGGGTGAGTAGAGGCCCAGGGCTGCCCTGTGGTCACTGGTTGGGCAGGGAAGAGGCAGCGCCCGGTGCTGCTCCACGTGAGGCTGGCCGGGGGCTGAGTCGGAGCAGCGAGCATCTCCGGGATGCCGCGTTGGAGCTTTTGGGTCAGCATGGCTGAAATGTGCTGCGCTGGCCTACCCTGGCACGAGAAGCCGAGCCATTTCAAGCGCTGATTAAATCTGCTCATCCCTTCAGAGCCTTCTGCTTGCTGGTCAAGACCGCAGGCTTTCCTTGGAGAGCAAATACATGTTATTCAGCTCAGCACACACGTAAAAGCTAGAGCTGATCCGCCTGCTGTGACCAGAGAGGTCAATACTAAAATCTGTGATGCTTGTAAGAAGAACAGGACCTGTGGGTGAGTCCAAGTGGGATCACGGCACGATAAGCCAGTGTGTCAGACAAAAAGCCATTTCTTTGTCAGAGAACGCCCACGATATGTATGGAGAGAGAAATGGAGTGAGTTTGGCTTCGGGACAGGGCGGAGGTGTGGGAAGCCTTCATCAGCCTGCGCAGCGCTGATGCCAATTTGCAAATGGGTCCTTGGTGCTTGCCCTGGGTTTAGATTTTCAGAAGGACATCAGGGTGATGCTGGCTGAGGCTCTGCTGTCAGTATGCCTTGAACAACCTGCAAGAGAAAGGGAGGGGAAAGGCAGAGTCAGGAAGACAAAAAATAAATGGAGAGGATGAATCTCCTGTCTGCACTGAGTCTTTTTTTCCTGTGCTGAAGTTATTTTTCTCTCAACTTGCAGACTTCTAAGCTGTTGGGCTTGTCTTTCCCCTCACCCCCCGTTTTTTTCTTGTTCAATCTAAAAAGGCAATGGCTAAGTGAAACCAGCCAGTTGGGACAGATTTAGGAGTGTGACTCAGCCTTCACAACTGCAAGTACCCAGGGCTCCCAGCTGTTGAACTTGCACAGCTGGGTGCAGGTGAGGTGCTCAAGGGCTTTATTTTTTTGGCTCCAAGTCTCTTATTTCCCTCAATTTTAAATTGGCTGCTGCTCTTTCCGGCTGGTGCTAACTGGCCTTTAAGGAAGCATGTACCTGGATCACAGACATGGGCAGGGTAAAGGAGTCGGGAGTACATTTCTCCAACCCACCTCACATTCCTGGCTCTGAGCAGGATCCTTTTCCCAGCTCTAGCCTGCCTTTTATTTGATTTTTATATTGCTAAGACTTAAGAGACAGTAGACCGAAATCACGATGTGTATCTCTAGCTCTCCTCCCTGTCTGCTAACAATATGCATCAACTCTCTGCAGGAGGTTTGCGTCTCTGTTTACCCTTAGGGAATTGGGCTGTATTTTTCAAGTGAGCTAAGAAGAACCAACACCTTGATTCCTTGGGCACCAGTAAAGCCCCTGACCCGTGAGCATCGCTTTGCTGCCAGCTCAGAGTGTCAAAAAAAGAGGGACTCAGAATCATAGAAGTGCTTTAAAAACTCAAAACAGTGCCGAGACGCACTTCTTACAATTCTTTTCTCTGTGGGCAGAAGACTGTGTGTCTCTTGTATTCCTGCTGCTTTAGACAGCAGCGGAGATTTCGTTGCAGTCCCGACTCTGGATGCTGAGTCTTTGAGGGAGAAGCCCCCACCGCGAGAGTTACAAGTGTTGCAAGCTGGAAAATATCTTCCACTTTCCTTCTCGTCTTGTAAAAGGAAGCAGGTAGAAACCCTTGCTTCTTTCCTTATGTCAAAAAGCACTTTGAAAGGGGTTTGCGGTGGAAAATACAAACCCGAGGAAGATTTCGCCTGACCCCTTCCATGTGGCTGCCCCTTTCCCTGGCCGACCCGCGTCTTTTCCACGATATTTCCTAGTTGCATCTCTGGGAAAAAAAGCAATGCCTTGAGGCGCACGTTTTGGCTGTCACAGCGGTTAGCGGGGTGGGTTTCCCCCCCCCGGCCTCGGCCACCAGACCCAAGCCCTTTTGCCGGCACTGGGCTGGCAGCCCCACGTCAGGGCGATGACTCAGTGCCTGGCAGAGGCAGGGAGGGCAAGCGGCGGCCCCCAACCTGCGGCCGAACAGGCTTGGCTTTGTGCTGGACAGCTTAAAAGGAGCTTTATGACTCTTCTCGGCACGGCATGAGCCCTGGCTCCTTCACAGGCCCCTCTTTGTGGGGGGGGGTGACGTGGTCCCGGGGTGGAAAAGAAGCTGGGCGGGAGGTGGGGAGCAGCGCTGGTGGCGGGGTCCCTCGAAACTGGAGCGAAACTGGGAGAAGGTGAGAGCCGGGATGGGGAAACGAGGCCGCTGGGATGCTTAATTCTCATCACATCCGACGGGAGGTAGGTGCCCTAAGGGTACGCCAAGGGTCCGGCTCAGCCCTGAGTCGACGGTGGTCCCCGAACAGCGCTTCAGAGTCACCGGGCGCATCGTTAGGCACCGAAGACTGCAACTCTTGCAAGCTGCTGTCAGAGGTCCCAGAAACGATGGGGCAATACTTAGGAAAGCACACCTCGCCAAGAGTCTCCTAATTACATGTAAATATGCGAAATCTCAGCTCTGCGAGGTTTTTGTTCACGCTTCCGCTGCTCAGTTTCATGTTAAAAAAAACCCACCAAACCTTCTGCAGCTGCTTTCTCTCTCAGTTGCAGGGACAACTCTATGAACAATTGTTTTTATAATTTTGGCTCTTCAACCGAAATATCAATTTTTGGTTTGTCTGAACTAAACAATTTCTGGATTACTCTTTCCGGAGATGGTTTCTCACTCTTTTCTCATCCACTTACTTCTGTGGGTAACGAGAAGTTACCCAATGCCTCTGCCGAGGTGGCACAGCTCGTGTTCGTGCAAGGCGCTTTGTTGGGAAACCCAATGGCCAGAGTCCTCCTCACTGCCTCCCGTGCTGGCCGTGAGCACGTTAATCTCTCCCTCAGCCTCACCAGGCAGACATCTGCTGCTGTTTTTTCAGATGGCGTCATGCTGGGGTGATAAAGCATGGAGGCTGTCTCTTAAGACCACCTAAGACCTAAGCCCACCGTTGCAGTCGTGCTACAGAGGTAGCAAACGCTGAGACCCACCATGCAGCCTGCATTACGCACTACCAGAGGGTCTCCAGGAGGGGAATTACTCCACACCGCCGCTGATCCGCTCCTCTCCTTCCTCAAGGGCTGGACTGCATCAAGCCAGGGTGATACCCGCCTGTTGATGGGACTATTGCAATGTAGGTGCTGGAAATGTCCCTTCTGCAGCTTTTGTCTAATTTGGCTTGAATTCCACGAAGCTCCACAACAACTCCCAGGCAGGGAGCTAAAATACAAGAATTTTTAAACACTGTTTACAACCAGCCCACTCCCCTTGATGCATTACTCCAGTTTTAGCGCTTCATCACCTCTGTTGTGTCACCTCAGTAACTGCAGGGCGTTTGCATGGCAGAAAGCCTGGAGTGACACAAGATGAACCCGGCCTTAAACACGCATAGAAACAGCCGAGATGATTAGGTAATTTGTCTTCTAGGTATGCCACCGAGCCTGAAGACAGGGCTGCCAGGTGCTATGGCAATGCTTGTGTGATAGCAGCAATGCTTATAGCAGCCATGCTGCAGCCTGCTGGTGCCAAACTGGTGCCGAAGTGGGAGTGGGAAGCACTGGTGATCTGCGGGTTGAAATACTCCTGCTTACAAATCCCGAGCTCGAGCTGGGTTTTGCGTCCTCCCGGTGCCCTGCAGGTGGGTGCAAAGGTGATGGTAGCACGGACCTGGGGATGGATCCGCAACAACGCTCTGAGCCAGACCCCCAACCTCAAGCGTAAGCCACTCTGCCAACCTGATGGCACGCTTGGATCGGAGCTCACATCTGCACTCAGGGGCTGGCCTGGGTGCTCACGTACGCCTCCAGCTCCCAGCCACGCAGGTGGTGTCCCGGTTGGTGAGTCCCTTCCTTAAAACCAAGCACTTTGCTTAGAGGAAGTATGAATAATAAAGATAATCCTGATATGACTTAAAAGAGAAAGCCATATGCAGGGCTCATGGAGAAGGTAACAAGCTACTGCGTGAACAGTCGTGCCATATCCCCCGTCCTTCAGATGCCACTACATCCCAGATAAGAGTGATTTGTGGGTGCATTAGGATGGCTGGGGGGTCCAGCAGCAGAGGAGGCTGCTCAGGTCTCGGTGCAGCCTCTTGATTACCCCCGTGGTGGCTCTGTACGTGTACCAGCAGCTTCGGGGGCATTTTCAGGCCCCAAATCACACAAACATCTGACTCTTCCACCAGGAGAAGTGGGTGCAAAACTTGTCATGCTGCCAGACTCGCAGCAGTTTAGGAGCTGGGACCCATCCAGGAGGTGATGTACAAGCACCCTTGTGGTTGCATGGCTGGACATGGCACCCACACTCTTCCCAAGCTGCTGCGTTACCAAATTTACAAATCTTGAGCCTTTTCAGGGAGCAAGCCTGGACGGGCAGAGTGGTAGTCACGCGTGCAGGAACAAAATCGTACGGGGCTCTCCCCTTTTTTGGGGTTTACCTGGGAGCTGCACCAGGAGCATCAAGCTTGTCGAGCTTTGGTTGGACCACCCGGTATATACAGGCTATAACGTACAGGGGAGATCCTGGGACGTCCTTCTGTCTCAGGTTAGTCCTGACGTTTCTGGACTGGACAGAGTCCATAACCAAAAGTTTTGCCCCAAGCCCAGGTTGAAGACACCAGCCCCAGAGTGCTTGAGGCCAGCAGGATGGGACCACCTCCATTTGCAGGCCTGGAAATCTGGTGCTGGGCCACCCCTTGGCATTTTTGAGAGGCTTTTTAGAGAAATAGCTATTTTATGGGGGCCTCTGCCCAGAAACCAATGCAGGTGTAGGGCTGGGAGGAACTGGAGCACCTGAAACTGCTGCAGAAGAGCACAGTGCTATTTTTTAAATGCCCCCTTTGTTGCGGATTATAAGCTAAAATGTAAAGTGAAAAAAGATATGCAATAACACACTTCTTTAAAGCGGGAAATAGCTCACTAGCAGTCATATGGAGATGCTAATGCCAGGCCGACAAGTAAATTAATACAACTACTACAACTACTAGCCACTTTTTTAGTTCTTGAAAGTGGCAGGGTATATTTTTAGCACCAGGCTTTTAGGTCTTTTATGTCCGAAACCACCTTCAGGCTTCACCGAGCCCTGTAGCTGCACTTGGGCAGCCAGGCATTAAAAAAAAAAAGCCACGTAGCTGGAGAATTGAAACAAAACCTGTTGCAAACCTCGTTTGCTGGGAAGACGAGGCAGGGCCGGAGAAAAAATGGTTAATGGGGCATTTTGCTGCTCTTGTACCTCCATGTTGAGGAGGGTTTGGAGGGATTTAGTGAGAATAAATGCCCGGTTCCCACAGCAAGGGGGATCACAGCTCACCAGGGCAAGTACTGTCTTGTGGCTCTCGATTTAGGTGATACACAGAGTCTGAGTGATGAAAGCTGAGCTCTTGAGAAAGGAGGGAAGTTTTAATCTGGCACCGTGAAACGGCTTGCCTTTGCCAAGCTATTTGGGGGAAATAACTGACTTTTGTGAGAGAGATTTGTGAGCAGGTCTGTCTTATAGGTTCCTCTTTCTGAGGAGCGGCTTTTGGGCTTGTCACTGTCTGTGGCACACATCTCAGTTAAACTAATCCTGTAAAAATGCTGCAATATCCTCTTAATTCCTTTTAAACCGGACTTTCCTCAGGATAGCTGCAGCAGAGCCCTGAATCCATGCTGGTTGGAATAGCCACGCTGAGATGCCGGGTGGGGAGCTGGAAGGGCTGGTGGGTCTCATGCTCTCCTGCCACGCTGTGACGGGGCAGTAAATTTGGCTGGAGGGCCTCTGGGATGGCCAGGCTTATTTTTCTAGATGAAAATTTATGGGGGGCGGGGGGGGGAAAGCAACCCTAAAACTTCTTCTTTCTCCCAGCTTTCCACAAAACTCCCAGCAGAGCAAGCAGTCACTTGGGGCATATGCAGGTGGTCCACCCAGGTTTGCTGAGTCAGGAGACAAGACATCAACTCCATCCCACCAAGTCTCAGATTTCAGTAAAACGCTTTCTTCTTCTTCATGTCACGAAGGATGTTTCCCTCAGGTGAGAACGCTGTGCCATGCAATTTTGCAGGCCTCCCGCAACAAAATTTAGAGGGGAGGAAAATCCCTCCTGTTTCACAGGTCCTGATGGAGCAAAAGGTCTACACCCAAAGGGACGATATTCCTGCATCGGGATCCAAGGCTGCTGGTTTTCCTTGGAGCTGGGCTGGAAGAAATCCCACAGGACTTGGAAGGAGACAGGGAGGGAGGAGGCAAAGAGAAGATGGAGAGAGACAGAGAGGCTGTTTGAGATGTTGAACAGGCTATTGAGCATGTCAAAATCATGTTTCTTGGCATCCTGTGTAAACCTCCCATGATTTTACAGGGACTATATCCATGGTTTATCAGCAACAACAGTTTAAATATGACCCTGAGACTGCTCTGGTCCCTCATGCTCCTATGAACACAGCCTCATGCATCCCAAGGGCGAAGTCAGACGTGCATCAGCAGAGCAGGTCCGTCAAAGCAGGGCTGGCATCCCATGAGCAACCTCATGTCCTTCTGCCATATGGACCAGGGTTTTCACCCAAAGGCTCGGTCCTGAGTCTCTCACTCAACTGGTTCCCCTTCCTCTGCTGTGAGAGTGCTAGCCAGAAGATGCGTTTGCTCCTCAACGTCCTTCAGATGCTTTAAGGAGCTGGGCTGAGCCCGGTCAGGGTCAGAAGGAGGGTTGGAAGGAACGTGGCCAGGCGGGTTTCTGGTGGCCATCCCCAGAGCGGGTGAGGTGTAGGTCAGACGATGCCAGGAGAAGATGGGCTGTGGTGGTGGAAAGGTCACCTAGAGAAGCCCAGGAGGAACGTGGCTCCTCCGCCTACAGAAAAGAGAGATGATAGCAGTATTTGAGGTAAACACTTTGTCTCCAGCTGATTTATGTCGCTGATTCCCGCTCGCTGACCCTAGACAGGCCTTTCGGGGAAAGTCTAAACATTAACAAAGCAAGCGGTGTGCACACAGCGGGGCAGCTCAAACACAAAGCGTGGGTGGTATGCTGAAGGGCATTCACACACCGACATGGCGGAGGGGGTTCCTCCCCGACGCTGGAGGTGCAGTGTTCAAGGCTGCCTTGTATCGACTCGTCAAATATTTGTTTGCATCTGTGACCTTCAGACATTCCCATCATGGGGGTGATTTCGGCTGCAGGCGTGCTGGCAGCCACTTGGAATTTCAGCACGGGCCTGTGAGCAGGGCAGGATGGACATTCCTCTCGCAAGGTTTAATTCCAGCTGTATCCAGTGCCAGGCCCTGATAAAACTCACCCCTGCCCCAGGGGCAAGGCTCTCACCGGCACATTTTTTCTTTTTTTTCCCCAAAGTTTTTCCTAAGCAAAGGTGGTGCCAGGGGAACCTCTGCGCCTACGTGATCCAGGCTTGGCCATCCCTATTGCCAGCTGGAAGAAATCACTGCCACTCTGAACGTCAGTGGGGAGCAGTGATTTACCCCTGCTAGGCACCCCGTCTTTCTCCAAGCAAGCAGAGGGCAGACTCTCCTTACTGATGCAATGTGGTGGCCAAAGTCCTCTCGGTCAGTTCAGGGCAACAAAAGCACAAACGCTCTCATGATGTTTTATGGGCAGGCGAACACCTCTGCTCCCTTCGGATGTTTTGCTTGCCCCTGAGGGAGAATTTGGGGCAAGTGGGACGGAGCTGTTATGGTAAAGGTCCTCTCACTGACACATAGGAAAAAGGTGTCTTCCCTTCACACAGATTATTGTGCTTTTTGAAACCAAGCTTCAGACTTTCACACCTCAGGGACATGGCTCCGCTATGCAGAGGTAGCGGCAAGGTACAGGACAGGCTTTTCTCGGCCGTGGCTTCTCTTAGGAGCTGACTGATCCTCACTGTGAGTGTGCCTGCTTCCTTTTGTGTTTACCAAGTGTAACCTGCAATTCTTACTAATTACAGCAATATTCCCTGCTGCTTACAGATATTTGGGCAGAACCATTTCTGCACTTTTCACTAGCTAAATGCTGCATTGCCAACTGGACTATTTCCTGTTAATATTTTTTTTTCTGTGCTTCTGAGGAAGCTTCCCCTTATCCTAGACTTTTCTTCCCAGCTCAGGACTCCCTTCCCCAGCCTGGCTTGCTCTTGCCCCTGGGCAGGATGCCCCAGCTCTCTTGCAGAGTAGCCTTGCTGATTTGGTAACCTGCTTGCTTGCAGGCTTCTTTGAACAGGGTCACATCTTTCTTGGCCACTCTGGGTTTGCCTGTTCCTTTGTAGCACAGAAAGGGAACGAGCTCAGCAGCTGGTGATGGCTGCGGCTACCGGCAGTGATGTGGTTCTTGTTTCAACTCCTGTTTCCTCTTTCCAGAAAGGCAAACTGCTATAACTGGGCTGTCAGTGACTATGGGCAGAGGCCAAGATTTGGGCTGGCTGTGTGACTGTATGAAGGCTCTTGTTCTATGTGCGAGTTCCTCATGGGAATATCAGCAACAGCGCTACAAATCTCTGGTAGTCAAGACTTCTGGCAGTGTTGACCAGCATTCAGTTGGTTTTGTGCTCTGCTGTTGAGGTGCTGCTTTCATATAAATAACTTTACCACTCTTGGAGGGTGCACCTTTTCCCCAGGACTTACATTTAATACAGCAGCACGGCAGAGAAAAGGGCAACAATGCACTGCAGTGTTTTCTGGTATACAAGAACAAGGGTCTGTGCTGGGCACAGGCTGGACCTGAATCTGGAGAACCTGCCACGGGATCTTCGGAAGTGATTTGTTTTGGGCAATGGCTTAAATGACATGATTTGACACAGCAATGTACAGTCCACAGACGAGTATTTCTCTGTATTTGAAAACGCAGCTCTTCTCCCTCTCCTACTCCCCTTCTTAAGCTACGTGCTGCGGCTTGACTTCAGTCAGTCCCTCCTGAGCAAGGGAGGAGAAAAGTGACTCTTGCTCTAAGGGAAGCTGCTGCTGGCAACTGAAGGCAGCTCCCTGGCTAGTGCAAGCAACTTACCGAAAGATTTACAAAAATAGTTTTGATTCATACTTTTCATGCCTTTCAGGAGTTGCAGGGTAGGTGTCGTCTTCTCCCTGTCTTTCCAGGTGGCTGAATTCCTCTGGATGACCACATCTTCCATGAGGTGCTTTGCTTTTATCTCTGGAGAAGGTGCAGCACTACCATGAAGTTGCTCGTAAGAGTCCATCCTGGGAGATGAGGTATCTCTGTGGAGAACACGGATAAGTGAGCATCGGACTGTGTATCTTGGAAATCACCATTGCAGTATGTTTTGTATCCACCCGCTTGGGAGCGTTAGCCAAAATAGGTTTGGGGAATTTCCTTTTCCCATCAAAAAACACCTGAAACTCTCTACTAAGTGACAATTTTCATGAAAACATGCAAAAAGTGAGCAGTGACACCTGTCCTCCAGCGTGTCCATGCTGAGCCTGAGCCTTGCACTGTCGTCTCCTGCAGGTCAGCGCTGCTCTAATTCAGCTCTGAAGCCATTTTCATTCAGGACGTACCACATGGGGCTTCACTTTCAGGACTAGTATCGCAGTTTCTGGTATTGTGTCAGCTTATGAGCTGAAATCCAAGATAAAAATGAGCTTGGTGGTATTTAGGGAGATGTTTGGGTAAGTACTTCTAGCTGCAAAAGAGAAGGATGATGTGCAAGTCTGACCCAACATAGATGGGGGGGGGTCCACGCACACGCTGATGCCAGGGATGGTTCAAGTGTTTCCCCGCTGTGGAAAGCTAGGAAAGGCGGTAAGTTCAGCCTTTCAAAATACTTCCATGCCAGCCAAAACTCTCTTTCCACGTGTTGGAAAGCCAAATAAAACAGAGCACCAGGGAGCAGGCAGAACTGGCCTTTTATTGCCAGCTCTTCTTGGCTAGTCGGCGAGGAGGAGAGGATGTTTCCCTCAGACCTACTTTACATCCCTCTCTCTTTTTTTTTTTTTTTCCCCAATAGGAAATTGTGAGCGCACGAGTTAAGCAGAGCCCCGGAGAACGGGAATCTCTGGAGTGGCATGTGGCTGGCAGGGTACGAAGCTGGTGGCCGGGGTAGGACACGCACGTACTCACGGCGCGCTTGGCATCGCTCGGCTGCTTCACAAATTCCTTCCCCTCCCCTCGACCCAGCCTGCCTCTCCCCGGTTCCCGTCGCTGCAGGCGGGTTGGGAGTAACGCCACTGCAGCGCCGTGACCTGGGGAAAGTCCTGCCTCTGAAAATAATCTCTGCTTCTCTCTCCCCAATATTGACTTTTTTTTTTAAAGCTGGATCCATTTCCCCGAATGAGGCTGTCCCCGCCTCACCTGTGGCGGGTGGCCGGGAGTGGGGAAAGGGATGTGCTGCCCGTGGCTGTGGGAAGCCAGGCAGCAGAGGATCTCCTGGTAGGTTTTGCTACCAAAAGCACTGCCAGACTCAGGCAGGGACGGGCGATGGCTCTCCTCCAGTTGGCTTCGCAAGTCATCGCACTCTCTCCTGCATCCCGAGTCCATCCCAGTTGCAGCTGCCCTGCTCTCCCCATCACGGCTACGGCAACAGGAGCTGGTCCAAGCTGTCCGTGCGGGAAGGAGGTGGTATCTTTCACCCCTGGCATGAGCTCCTACAATCTCTTGGGAAAATCAGCACCAAAAATACTGACTGATGCTCCGCAAGCAGCGGAGGCTCCTGGAGGTGGCACGGCTGCTGTGGCATACCCTGGGTGCCCATGGAAGCCAGAAAAGCCTGCAGCATCGGAGGGACAGGCCCTTGTTAATATGCCCCAGTGACACGCTGCCCTGTGTTGAACCCAAGAGCGTGTGCTGGCTAACGCACACCAGCACGGAGACCTTCCAGGCTGGCCAGGAAAGCCCCAGGAGATGGAGAGGTCGCGAAAGCCGTGCTGGAAAAATAAATGAGTGTACCTTCCCGTGACAATTCGGTCTCCAGTGTACTCCTACACACCACTTCTCCCCTGCAGCTTCTGCCCAGGATGTTAATGCTGAGAGATATCTTGTGTTATTTACTCAACTCTCTCCTGACATCGCTGCAAGGAGCAGCGAACAACGCCTGTGCTCTCTGCAAGATCGGCAGCTTCAGCCGCAGTAAGTCGGCTGCTAGAGAAAACAAACCTCCGTGGCTGGGGCTGGAGGGGACACAGCCTATGCTGCTTCGGAGGGTATTAACAGCAGTTTCCAGCTGCTGTGGGATGGGTCCTTGGTTCAGATCAGCTTCCCAAGGAGCAAAATGTGAAGGGTCCTGTGTCTGCCCACGCATCTGGACAGCACTGGGCACAATGGGACCTTCTCCTCATTACACGTCCGGCTGCAGAGCAGCTAATCCAATATTATTAATGACAATCAGAACAGACATGATGGAATTTAAACCACTGTAAAAGGATTCCTCTTAGGTATTGAGCTGGCCAAGGATGGGGGAAAGAGCATTATTTTGTATATGGAGGAAACCTCCTGACACTTCCAAATGCTATGGGAGAGAGGAAATAACTGTAAGAAAATAGAGCAGACCAGGTCTTCTTCTGGCGATCTGGTGGATGAGCAGAAGCACACCAGCTTACAGAGCAGCAGAGATGTAGCTGCAGGCGGTCTGGCCCGAGGCCTTTCAACAGCTACTGGTGTGGCTCCCTGAAACGCTGCAAGGAGCTGGAAACCTTTGTTTTCAAGTAGGAACGTGCTCAAAAAGCAAGCAAGCCTTGGAAACTGCACAGTGTTGTTCCTTCCCTCTCCCGTTAGACCTGCTATCCAGCCCTTGCTGGAAGGGGAGGCATGCAGAGGCTTTGCAGGAAAACCTTACTCTGTGTGTGGATGCTTTAACTGGTCAGAAGAGTGGATGTCCAAAAAACTCTGGATGCCTACATTTCCCTGGGAATGAGGGGTCCAGTTTGTTGAAGGATGGGATTTCTTGACTGAAGAGGGTGAGTGCGTGCCCGCTACAGAGCTGAGAGCGTGGTGATTATGGCTCTCGCTTATAAATGCAAGAGCTCAAAAGCCTGGCCTGATGGAGCTAGGCTTGAGACTTGACTCCTTGCCACCCAGTTCCCAAGGTATGGGTTGCTTTGACCCTCTGGAGGCAGGTTGCTTTGGTGTGGGGATGGTTTCTTTTGCTTTTCCTTTTAAACACTTTTGAGGTAGTGGGTGACAGCACTCCCCTTCTGTCTCTGCAGGACATTTGCACTCAGTGGGATCTGCAGAGTTCTAAAGCTTTCACTCAAGGAGAAGGACTCTGCATAGGTCCTCATCTTCATATAGAGGGAGCCCAACACTCTTCCATGCAGATACAGGGAGAGTCAAAGCTGAAACCCTGTAAATCTAAGCTGCATCTAGAGCTGGTTACAATAGCAAATACGAGCCTGAAAAGCTGGAGGAGATTCCGTGCTCAGCTCTTCTGGCAAGCAGTTGTAGCAATCTTCTTCAGGGGAAAAAGGGAAGGGGTCTTTTGGTCTTGGCCTCCAGAGAAGTTAAGTCCTGGCATGCACCTGATCTGAGCCGCTGCTGAGATGGGAGACACACAGCAGCCTTACTGACAGCTGTCTGTGTTGATGGAGAGCTGTCTGACCAGGGAATACTGAACCAAGCCTGAGAGGTGGCTGCTCTGACGGGTTGTTCATCTCTCCTCTAATGGAGAGACGGCTCTCTATTTCTTCTGGGCCGTTTGCTTTAGTTCTAGGTGGCCATCTTGCATTTCTCTGTCTGCATCAATGTAGTTGGGACTTGCCTCTGTCAAACATCAGAAGAAGTTGCTTGGCTTTGGCCAGAGGATTAGGCTAGCTCCGTGCCTCTAGTCCTTGGACAAAAACCCCAAAGGACAGCTTGGGAAATGAAACCTTCCAGCCCTTCCTCTAGCAAAAGCTGGGCATCTCTAGCTCTGGGAATGGTCATGATGGGAAATAATACCCCTGTACTGCTGATGGCCCTTGGGCACGCGTGTCCCTACCCTCCCTGGCAGAGTCACAAACTCCACTTGTGAATGAAGTCAATAGAAAGATCAGCTGAAACACTGACAAACGCCAGAAGATCATACTGCGCCTCAGTAAAGGAAGAAGAAAGAAACCACCCCAGAGTCACTCAGCTCGAAGGAGAAGAAAGTCGGAGCACTGTGCCCTTCAGGCTGACGGTCGGAGGAGGTTTGGTGCTGGGGCGAAGGATGGCACAGAGAAGAGAGTTTCACTTTATGCACGTAACCACCATCTTCTGCAAAGCAGACCTGGCCAGACTAAGGAAGATCTGATCTGCTGCCTTTGATTTGGTGAGAAATAAACCGTGGTGGGGAAAAAAACTGGGGAAAGAGGCATGTGAGTTTGCAGTAGGGGATGCCCCCTTGAAACAGCAGTAACCCACATCCTCTCCATGTTTTAGCAGTCACGAGTGGCTCCCCCCAGCCAGGGCAATGCATCCGCCGGGGCTTTCCCTGCTGCCAGCCAAGCGATAGTTTCCACGATGGGCAAATGTGGACAAGCAGAAAGAGACTGGGCTCTGCTGTGAGGTGAAAGCACGTCTCACCCACCACGTGGTTTCCCTGTGTGGCACCTGGTGAGGGCCATAATGAAGGGACGTTCCTCTAGAGTCAAGGGCTAAGTCCACATCATTAGCAGAACCCAGCCTAGACCTTCACGCTAGACCTAGACCTTCACCAGGTCACACAAAGACCTGGCCTAAGCCCAAACCCTTCCAAGAGGGAGAAGACAAGGGATGGTCCATCCCTTGTCAGATATCCACAGAGGTCGTGCCACAGTGGTGGGGTGCAGCAGAGATCCTGATCAGGGCTGATTTTTGGTCTTGGCTCTGGACCCGTGCTGTTGATGGCATGGTGAGTGGGTCACAACCCACTGCCTGCCTCATTCACCGAGGACGTGACCTCCAGGGAGTGGATGGTAGGCACGGAAAATGTGAAATACATCTGCTTTGAAGCAGGCTGTGTCATCCAGCCTTAAATTTTTTCCTTGCCCACAGGCAGACGCCGGCCACAGGTCTCATGGGTGGCAAAGCTACGCAGCCCTACAGCATCGGGTCCCCTTGCAACCAAGCTGCCTCCCGGTTGCTTCCAGTGAATAACCCATCGAATCCCTCCAGGCTCATGTCCCTTGCAACAAGGACCCATCCCAAATGGTTATGTCCATCCGATGCCTGGGTCTATGGATCTGTGCCTTGCGATGGCTTCTCTGATGGCTGATGATGGTTCGGCTTGTGCTCCAGCCTCTCCGGTGGGGAGGGAAGGTTTCGTAGGAGCTCTTCTCCAGCTCTCTCCTGTCCTCAGAAAAGCTCACGGGAACTTACTATCTTTAGAAGCTCTCACCCTCTATCACATCTGTTTGAAAGGGCTCAGTGGGTTAAAATGTTAAAAAAGGGGCAATGATGAGCAGATGTAGCTCTTGCTTAAGTTTTAATGGCCTTAAGAAACCATATTAAAACCAGGTTTAAAAAAAAAAAGGAGTTGTTTCCAGGAAAAGTATTCCAAGGTCTCAAGTTGATTTCCTTTCCAGCATCATGAAAGCCACTCTTTGATAAATAACTGTAATTAAAAAACCCAACAGTCTAATTTTTCCTCCAATTCATTTTAATGTTATAAATTCAGGGGGGGAAGGTGGCATTCAGAAATAAAATAAGATTTTGCCGAGAAAAAAAGTCTGTATTTTCTCATATAAACAGATATTTCTTAGGAAGACACTTTCTTCTTTGACAATGATCTTTCTGTTGGAAAACGGTTGCTTAGCTTTGCCCTGACAGCCCAGGGACAGTAAAACTTGTCAGCATGGAGAAACTGAGTGGCCTGGCCAGGGTGGGATAACATTCATATTAACAGGGCAATTATCCCTCTAACTCCACAGCAGTGGTGCCGAGTGATCCCCCCACTCCCCGTGATCCCCCCTCAAGCTCTAACGCAGCTGCTGACTTGCGGCACATTTCTTTTCCTAGATGTCACCTTGCGGTTTTTCCCCCCCCCTCGCCTTTCTGGATTTCTAGGATGCTTGAACTCATTTCTGACTGTGGTATTGCTGATGTGGATGGGCTGGGCCGCATTTTTAGGATCTGATTCAAAGCCCACTGAAGGCAAGAGCAATTTGCTGTTGATGTCAGTGGTCTCTGGAGCAGGCACTGTGTAACTGCTATTTTTTTATCCAGACAATTGCAGTTAAAGGGAGCGAAGAAAAAAACCCCGCATTTTATTTTAAAAGTAAAGTGCTCAGGCCAGGGCTACTGGCTGCTGAGCAGCTGAAAGAAGGATCCTGCTTTAAACCAGGGTATTGCACCAGACACCCCAAAGCAGAGAGAGATACACTGAATTGCTCCTGCCTTGGGAAAATTGAGGCTATGCTCTTTAAAGGAGAGATTTTACTTTCTCTTTTTGGATTTTGTGTTCTAAACAAATGAAGGCCTTTGCGAAGAGAAGGAAGGAAAAATTAAAACCCAATGACCTTACAGTGAGCATGTCAGGAATCTGCAATACATCCAGCTGATCATGAACCTCTGTAAGGTCTGACCATGCCAGCATTGCCTGAGCCCATGGAAGGAGAGCACAGCACAACCCATAATGTCCATACCGTGAGCAGCAGCCAAGATTGTGCCTCCAAGAGAGGCCAGTGGCTTACAAAAATTGCTATGTTTTATCAGCTGTGAGTATTCCTAGGGGGAGGAGGGGTTGCAAGTTATTCCTACTTTTTGGAGTAATTTCAATATTCCTAGAAGCAGTTGCTCCAGTGGAGGTGTTTCTGCACCATGCATGTAGGTTGGTGCATGCCACCAGAGACTGGGTTCAGCGGAGAAAATTCAGCAAAACTCTCCAAAGGACGTTTCTACTGACAGACCCAAATTCCTGCTTTGCAACCCCATACAGCATTAGAGGGGGTGGCTGAACCTCGTTTGCCATGTGGCTGCGGGAAATCTGACCGTGAGATCCCCCCTAAAGATGAGGGGCTATTATTTGGAGGAGCTGATATCTGCCTGCTAGCAACAGGAGCCGAACGGCGAGGTTAGATGAGAGCTGCAGCATTTTGGGATGGCTGAAGGTTGGGTGAGTCCCCAGGCAGAGAGGGCCAGATCCAGCGCGGCGAAGGGTGCAGCTCTGCAGATGTGGATGGGGCACCGGGTTCACACCTCGGCTCAGGATCTGACTCACGGCCACGTCGTTATCTTGGAGGGTGGACGACACGAAGTGATTCACCGTCATCAACCGCTGGCGTTCGATGTGGTTGAGTCAGGGCCGGCGGGCTTAAAAACTGGCAGATTGGTTAAATGGTTTTGGAAAAGGGGAGATGTTGGGTCTTCTCCTTTGCCTGCTGGATTGTGGACCTCTGGACGGTGGCCAGCTTGCATGCGATGCTCTTCCCAGCTCTTCTTCAGCCTGGCAAGTGACTGGCTGCTCCTGTCCCGTGTCCTCTCCATGCTGTGGGATGCCGGTCCCGGCTGGGTGACGCGTGGATCCCACACCCTGGGTTTGAGCGCCGTGTGAGGTTACGTGGAAATTCGCCGCTTTTGGGCTGCTCAGTTTTTGTTTGCCGCCTTTTGAAATCTTCAAATATCCTTGTAACTACAGGAGGCTCAAGGAGAAACACCAAATGCTCGGTCTCGTGACAAAGCCGCAGACACCAGAGAGCTGCCAGGAGAAGAGGAGAGCAGTTAGTGAGTAAAAAAGGGCACGTATAGGTAACCCTCAGTACAAACTCCCAGCATGGGGGCCAAGCTGCAAGTGAAGAGCTGCCAGGGAAGGTGTGTTAGATTCGAGTGGCTATTTAATTGGGAAGAATCACAGAGTCATTGGGACCGGATCGCTTATTTGACTTTCCTTGAGCTTCAGCCAAAGCCTGCTAAAAGCTAACATGATTTTCTTTTCCACTGGCTTCCATGGGCTTTGGATCGGGATCTTTGTGCCTACAGGGTTATCTCAATTTCCTGGAACTCGTTCGCTGTTTGAATTTGCTAAGTATATTTACTGCCAGGCTGCTTTTTTCTTTAACTCCTGCCATTTGATTGCAAAAAGTTCCTGGCAGCTGCTGGTTACAGGAGCGGTGTTGCTCTCTCAAAATTGGCCATGCACGTCCCTGGGTGTCCCCTTCGCTGGCTGGCCACGTGTAACTCTTAAAAACAGCACAAGACCCACTACAAGCTTGCCTCTTGCAAACCATTCGGCGCGGTTAAAGAAGATTCAGAAGCGTCAGGCAGCATTTATTAATTTTTTTCCTTTCTTTTTGAGCCTCAGACACTCTTTCGCAAAGGCTCCCCAGAAGACACGTTTGCTCTGCCTTTATTACTTGTTTATTGGCTTGGTCGCAGTCAGGCACAGCACCAGCCGGAGCCTCCTCGGTGCTGCCTGCGCCTGATCCCTGCCTGCACCTATAATTGCCCCTTGATCTCCGCGTGAGCTTTGCCTCTTCCCGCATAACGGGAGGCATTTCTCCTGGGAAGACGGGAAGACCTGAGCACAAAACTCCTTGTTCCTGAGCAGCGGCATCAGTAGGGCAGAACGTTTAATTAGGTGGATTAATCATAGAATCATAGAATTATAGAATCATTTAGGTTGGAAAAGACCTTCAAGATCATTGAGTCCAACCATTAAGCATGCCCACTAAACCATGTCCTGAATGTGGCTTCATCATCCACTCAATTAATAAACGATCATGGATAAATCAAACATTCCGATTGGCTTGGCTAGGGTTTATTTGAATTAATGCAGGGTGCTGCAGATAAATTTGGGGGTGACGGTGCATTTTTTCTAGGTGACCGGGGAGGAAGTGTAGCCTTGCGGTCACAAACCTGCCCTTTGGGCTGGGAGATGGGGGTTCATGTTGGACCCTCCTCTGACCTCGTGTACAGCGGGGTGCTGCGGTTTTCAGCGGCATTGCAGGCGTGGAGATCTGTCTGCTGCCCTCTTGGAGTGACAGCTTTTTGATCAGGTAAGGGCGAAAAGCCATTTTATGGGCAACAAGGATCTGAGTTTGCACGGCTCATACTACAAGCCCTTCCCTCCCTTTTCTAGTACTAACATAATACTAATAAATGAAGACAATTTTCTAGGAAAAGCCCTGGCTGTAAGCGTTTAGCACCTTCTGAAGAACAACGTGGCCTGACATTTAAAAATAGAGGAACCCAAAGTGAGGGGGTGGTTTGGAGAGCAGAGGGTGGCGAGGAGCGGGGCTGAGCCACTGTGTTGCCCATGGATCTTCCTCCTTGGAGCCCCAGCAGATGATGGAGAGCCGTCAACGGAGACAGCCCACCCCACTGCGTGTCCCAGGAGGTGGGTGGTTGTGTCACCTCCAGCCTCTCACCCAGGAGCGCAGGTGCTGGTGGTTGAGCTTTGATGATCCTCCCTGAATTGCCACCAAAGTGCATTTAATCCCAAAGCTGCTCTTTGGAACAAAGTGCCCTCAGTAATATCTAGACACATGCAAAGAAGGATGTAACTTGCTTTTCAACTTGGACTAGGGCAGGTTGACAAGTATCTATCTCGGTTTTTTAGGTATTAATGGAAACTTGACTCTTAGGAAAACGCATCGCATCCAGGAGTCAAGCTAGTCCTTCGATTTTGGGAACCAGATGGGAAAAAACCCAGCTTTTAAACCAGGCCCCTCTCCCCCATGAGCATTTCTGAATCCTCTAAGTAGACTCGCCCTCCCATGTGAGGGACAGCCTTTTTGCATATACCATTTATTTCCTGGAGAAGGTGCTGGTGTGCGAGTGTGGCGATTCGCATTTCAAAGGTTGACGAGGTAGTATACAATTAGGAGCAGAGGTAGCTTCGCAGACAAGCTTTACATTGTCGCTCTCAAGGTAAATATTTCCCTTCAGTACACAGGGTCAAAGTACAGCTTGCAAAAAAAAAAATTAAAAAAAAAAAAAAAGTATAGAGATATATATAGCCAGGGACAAACCACAGCTTTCCAGCAGCGAGTATGCCAGCTTTATTCTGGGTCAATGCTCGCCCTGTCCTCTTCTGCCGTGCTGCTGGGACCTCTCGCAGTTCTAGCACGGGTGGCTGCCGCTGGGAAGCTCAGCTGGAAGTCTGCTCTTCCAGCAGCACGCGGCCACGTGAAATTACAGCGTGTGTGATCGTTTCTAACCAGGACAGCTGGGAAAAAGTCCGGAGAGCGTGACCCCCTGCCCTCTGTTAAGTTTTAAGCACGTGCTGCTGGGTCAGAAAGTCCCCAAAATGTATTATTTGAAGGTTTTTTAAGATAATCTTGATATTTATGTCACATCTTAATGCTCGGATTTTACAACACGTTGCTCTTTATGAGCGATTCCCAGAGGTTAATTATGCTGTATGAAGAGATTAATTAACTTTACAAGAGTCACTGCCCCCGGCAGTGGAAACGTGAACCGCTTCTGCTGGCTGGGACGGATCCGCGCTGCACGCTCAGAGGGTTCGGGTGCTCGGGTTTGGGTGCTCGGCTCCCCGGGGGCTATGAGCCCACGGGACGTCTCTGCTGTGTCAGAGCACTTCAAACACACCAGTGTCACGATGACCTTACTCCCCAGCTTTCTCCCATTCCATCTCCTTTCGCTCTGGTTTTTATTTTGACAGCCCTTGTCAAGTACCGAAGAACGCTGCCCCTCGCCAAGGCGATCGCTGGCCAGAAGTCCTCGTGGAATACGAACCGCCCGTGACGGCTTCCGAGTGCAGGAGAGCGGACCCAAAGGGCGAGCAGCTGGGGACGTGCGTCCCCCTCCGGACAGGTTTTGGTTTCAGCACAGCTGAAGGACAAGGCGATGGCACTGAGGTTTCGGGCTGGGTTGGAGTCACTGGGGTGGTAGGTGACGCATAAATCTCCAGGGAACTTAAAATGTGAGTGGGTGAGGCAGGCAAACAGCAGGGGATGAGTGACAGCGCATCCAAGGGAAAAGGTGGTTTGCAAGCATCCCTTAGAGCCGCCCTTGGAGACAGAGGGAAAAGCCTAGCAGGGAATTTTAGGATTTTGGGGTGCCTTGCCCCTGCCAGAGTTCAGCGCCGCTATCACAGGGCTGGCACAAGCAGCCGCCCTGGTGTGTTAATTCAATACCGGTCTGTTGTCTTGGCGTGAGAGGACAAGTGAGATACCTCCGGCAAACCTGAAAATGTACTTTGAATTTCTCCCACAACTCCCAGTTCCCCCCTGCACCCCCAATAATTTCTCCCAAGCCCCAAACCCCTGACGTTTTGACACCCCAACGTAAGCCATCATCCTGCGCTGGTGCAGCGAGGGCTGGGGCTCGCGTGGTCCAGTGCTGCTGACACACGCGTTGGTTCAAACCCCTCACCTGGCCGAAATGTCAGCGTGGCACCTGGGTGTAATCATATATGTACTCAGAGAGGTCTTTTTTTTTTTTTTTATTTGCTAATATAAAAATCCCTGCTTTGCTAAGAGACGGGATCCTGAGCACAAAGTGTTATGTGCAGGCAGCAAGCACAGCGTGTTCTTGGACGGCAGCATGCAGGTACATGGCTCTGCCCTAAGAAGAGTAATTCAGAGTTAGGATTTACTATGGCATTATGCAGTGCCGCCTCACACCCAGATTTAACCTCTTCCCAAGCCTGAGGTTTCCTGCTATGTTTTTTGGAAGGAAAGCTGCTTAAAAAATTATTTCCTTTTTTTATTTTTAATTTTCTTTTCTCCTTTTCTTTCTTTTCTTCTTCTTTTCTTTTTCTCCTTCTTCCCCTTCTTCCACTCAGGATTTGGTTCACCGGTCCCATTACAGAGTCAGTACATTCAGAGCACTCCCTTTACACCAGTTCAGCTTCTCTGGGTAAAGCACCATTCCTAGGTGTGTCTGGTTTAGAAACCTTCCGATACGTTTCAATGCTGATGTGGCAGATCCCAGGCCGCCTAAAGCAAGGTTTTTCCAGCAGACACGGAGAGGTGCCGCTGGCCCTTGGCAAAGCCCCCCCTGCAATAGCGGGTACGTGCTGGATGCCTGTGCCCAGCGAGAGAAATTCATCCCAAGGCGTGCGTGGAGGGGAGGGGGCTTGAAGTGACGCAGAAATAAAGAGATTTAACAAAATGCAGGTGGAGGGATTGTCTGCTTTTTGCTAATGCGCAGGAACAGAGGAATACCCGAGGGATGGCAGGAGCAGAAAGGACTTCTCCCAAGCACAGCCAGCACCCTGTATGACCCCACTCCTGCACCCACAGCACGTCTGCTCACCTGCCCGTCCTGCCCTGGACCAAGAGGGATCCCGCCATGGCCCTTTCTGCATCCTGGGAGCTGATGGAGAACTTGTGTCCTGTGCTGGAGGAGAGGGTCCCCTGGTCTTCCCTCCGACACAGGCATCCACCGACTCCCCATCTCCCCCCCACTGCTGGCTCACAGATCAGTTCCACGCTCCCTTTGGTGCCCGTCAGCTGAAGAAACATTCAAACAGGAGAAAATCAAAGGGAAAAAAATTTGCAAGTTAATTTTTTTCCCATAGAAAGCCCCTTAAAATTTGGGGTGGTGAGGCGAGAAGGGAATTCCATGTTGAAAACGGGAGTTTTTCTCCTCCAGAAAAATATGCCACTTATAGGGTGTATTTTTTTTACACGAGCACGGAATGTGATTTTTTTGGGGAGGAGCCACTGTGCATCGACAGACATGAAGGGTGGGATGTTGCTGTGTTTGCTGGGGAGTTAGCACGTTCGGCTAGGAGGCAGGAGATGCCTCCTGCCAGGAGAGACCTAGGAAAAGCTGCATCATCCCTCTGCCTGTGTTTCTCCTCCTGAAAAGTGGAGTTGATGGTACTGCCTTTCTATCCAAAAAGTCCTTCGTGGTGGCTTGTTATGAAATACTGGAAACTGCTATTAGTAGCATGTCCATAAAGCCTTGATGCAAAGCCACAGGGAGATTTTTTTTTTTTCTTTTCCCCCCCTGCAGGGTTGTGCTGAAGTCCCACCGAGCAGCCCAGGAGGATGACTTTAGAAAGGCACTGTTTGCTTTTCCTGCTTCTCATCACTGGGCAGAACCCAAGGTGAGAGAGACTCATGCGTGATAATTGCTGTGTGCTGGGGCGACGTGGTGGTTATAAATAAATACATAAAACCAAATTACCTGTCCGGAGGCGAGCGTCCGGGCAGAAGGCATTATCTCTGTCTGCAGCTTTGATCGCACTGTGGAGCAGAAGAAACCCCTTCAGGTCTTTGATCTCCCTTCCTGGCTCTTGTGCCAAGATTTTGCAGTCCCTCCGGGTTCATCCAAACCTCCAACCATAGACACAGTTCACACTTTCCCCCCCCCTCAAATTGGTTCCCAGCAAAACCAGCCCAGAAAGAAGAGGAGCTGGTGGGGCAGGGTGCTGGCTGCCATGCTTTGAGCAACCTCTTCGTTTTGGCTTTCAGGGATATGAGTGTCTGGTGGCCCTCAGGCTTTGCTCTGCTGCTCTTCCCATGTAGTGTTCAGCTCTCCTCCGCAACCCCGCGACAGCTTGTTGTGGCTTTCACCCAGCCAAAGCCCTCGTGAGCTCTCTGGGTACCTCTCCTGTGTGCATCAGCATCTTGGAAGCTTACGGCCCCTTGCTAGATTGGTTGGAGATCAGCTGCTGATGGGAAGTAGAGGCATGGGTCACGTAAGCCTAGTTTTTGGCAGCGTGTCTACCCCTGCGGTGTCCATGCCGGCAATTTCTTGGTGTCACCAGCCAGAGTCACCCTTCTGACTCCGTCCCCAACTGGCGTTGCCATCCGCACGCAATAACCGGTGTGGACATGCTCTCTCTTGTGTGCACAGCTGAAGAGATGGGCTGTCTCTTCCTACCCCGGTTCTTTATGCAGGTTGCACCAGGCAAAAGGTACCTGCAGAAGCAAATGCCTCTGCTCTCCCCAAAAGGTGCTTCGACCAGGGGAGGAGAGGTTTTGCACCGGTTTCATGTCTGAGGTGTGGTGGCAATAGGCAGATGAGGCTCGTGAATGTGGGAGAGCTTCAACCAGAGAAGCCTGCTCCCAGAAGAAGCACGTTTCTTTTAAGCCAGAGGTACTTCGTGGCCTTTTATTTAATCCCACAAGTGCATTCGTGTCCTCTTGTTCTCTGTAACGCTAGCATCCCCAAAATACCTTAAATTCTCCATCTGGGGCCATGCCCTGGGATTTCTCAAAGCTGGGAGCTGTGTTTGTTTCTGGCGTGTTAGGAGGTCCTTCCTGGGCTGTTTTCAGTTGGATTTATAATTTCCAGATGTTGAGTCAGGCAACGAGCATGAACCCTGCTAAGATCATACACGGAAAGTGAGAAGAGTTCCCTTGATATAACCAGTGATTGCCTCATCGCAATCTGCGATGCCTCTGAAGCTGCTGTCCCTGAATCCCTGCAACCCATCTCACCAGATTTTCTAAGCCCTGAAGAAGTTTCTTGTTAAGCCCCAGCTCCTGGAGTCATGTGAGTTTGTGTCCAGCCAAACTTTCAAGAGAGGCTTGAAGTTGTAGAATCATAGAATCGCTTAGGTTGGAAAAGACCTTCAAGATCATCGAGTCCAACCATCAACCATGCCCACTAAACCATCATGTTATCTGGACCTAAAAGCCAGTTTGGGGATGGGAAGAGGGGGACTCTCCTGCATCCAGTGTGGATGAAGAGTGTCTGGAGGAAAGAGGTCCCTATGCTTTTTTCCTTGCCCAGATGGGAATGCCCTTTCTTCCAAGCTGTATATAGCTCTGATGGTGTGGACTGGGCAGCAGCGGGAGGCCAGGTTGCATGGTGAAGGATTAGATAATTTCCTTCCCTTCTCTTCTGGAAGGTGTTTTGATTAGCATAACCATTGTGTTCCCAAATTAGCTCGTGTTCCTGGCTTTGCCCTTAGGCTGGCTTTTCCTGTTACAAGCCTGCGCTGGCACAGTGGTACAGCTTTCCAGGCACCGCGCAGCTTACGATGGGATGGATCCGGCTACGCTCAGTCTACCAGCTGCCCTTCCTGAGTGACCTCAGGCTGATGCTGAGACTACAGAGAGCTGGTCCTACAGCCCTGCAGCTCTCCCGTACCTGGGATAACTGCGTGGAACCTTTCAAATAGCCCAGGTTTTCACGTGAAGCTTGTGGGATGGTGGCATGTGCTGGACCGACACCAGGAGCAGCCGGGACAGCGGTGTGTCTCCTTCCCTGCCATCGCAGCAGAGAGAATGTTAACTTCTGGCACAGGCTAAGGTGCACACCTCTGGTATCTCAAGCCATCCTGGCTAGATGGGTCCGAGCCCATCTAACACATCCCTCTGCCAGTCACTCGCCCACTTCTGCTTTTCTCCCACCAAGCATCGTTCTGAACTGAAGCAATGCAAAGTTCTGGGAGAAAATTAAGAGTAGAAAGTGAAATATTTCCCAAGTACCAACAAGATAGACACACACACACACAGAGTGATTAATCAGGAGCTGCTTGCAGAGCGGGTCTAGTCGGGCACGCAACTGAGAAGCTGAAGTTACTGGTTGGCACGTCTGTTTGTGTGTCAAGCCTTATTCCCAGAAGATGTGTCCGGGGGTCCAAAATCAGCTGGTTAACACTCATTCACTGCCAGCTGAGCCACAGGAGGTGGTGTAGCTTCACAACCCTCCCTCTGTGGAGATAAATCTGTTTAAGTAAATTCTCTGACAGGACAGGTTTAAGTTCTGCGTAAAACAGCTCTAAAGAGGGATGGAGGAACTGATGAGCCACATGGATATTTGACTTTGCCCCATTGCAAAGCGCATATCATCATGCCTTGAAATGGCCCAGAGCAATCTTCCACCAGATTTCAGATGGACTTACGCAGTGGGAGCCCTGTTATGGCCAGGAGGGGAGAAGAAAGGGTGCCGCAAGAACATGATGTTCTTGATGAGGCCAGTGGGCAATGCGGGAGGTAGCTGGGGAGGAAAGAAAGAGGTTCCCTTCTCAAAACCTTCATCAGCTACTTTAACTCCAAGCTCCTCATCAATGTCATCTACTTCTGTAATAGTTTGATCGTCAGTGGGCCCAAAGACAAAGTCATTGGAACTTTTGGCTTCTGGTTGCCATTTGTGCAGGCTGGGGTGGCTGGAAAAGGGAGGGAAAGAATAAGCTTAAGTACAAATGTGCTCCTTGTGACTAGAGGCGGAGGTGTTAGTAGGAGAGCAGGGGCTGACCAGCAGCCTCCAGCTCGTGCAACCAGGGACTCCTACACCAGGTCATCTTGTCCTCAGGGTCTGCCCACTCTGCTCATGAGATATCCACTCCTTCTCTGACTTGGGAGAAAGATGGCCATTCCCAGGTCCTGCAGGACATGCCAGCTGACCAAGAGCAATTCTTCTCCTATAGAGCTGTCACCCCTGTCTTGGAGGGCTGTCCAGCTGGTCTCTGGCTGCCAGTCCACCAAAGTGGGGGTAATCCTGCAGGTCCTGGTTCATATTTCATATTCAGGCGGTATTTTCCAATCCCACATAGAGCTGGGTTGAAAACAGGGGAGGCCAGGGCGTACCCTGCTCCAGAAGCAGGCACAGCTGTGGCGTGGTGCATTTTCTAATCCAAACCTCAGCCGTTGTCACCACAGAAACATGGGCGAGGAGGGAGAGGAACGATCCAGAAGCTCTTGCCACCACCTCCCTGCGGTCGCACCGCGGCCCCGCATCGTGCTCCGCTGCAGCATCCACCTCCAGTTTCCGTCACTGGAGCAAAGCCGCCGCTTATTAAACCCAGACCAGCGAGCGCTTGGCAAGACACACGGGCCGGGAGGGAACGCCAGGGAGCCGAGGGGAGGCCAGACAGACCGATTCCTGCTTTTATAAAAAAAAAAAAGGGGAGGCTGCTTCCAGAGTCTCCGAAGGGATTGAGCATGGATGTGGGGTTGCTTGGAGGATCAGCCCGGCTGGTAGACAACGCAGCATCATGTCCATAGTGCAGGCAGCAGCCAAATCTGGAGCAAAGGACTCCTCTGCTCTCATTCCTACCAGTTTTTTTGGCATATTTCTGTATTAGTAAGTATCCCACAGTGGGAGTGAGGGTGGCAGGCACCTCCCCACCTCCCCCTGGGCTCAGGATCAAAATGCACCACTGAACCCGGGCCAAGCTGACCGCTCTCCTGTAAGAAAACACAAGCTGTGCCTGTCTGCGTGCTCAGCTGCAGCCTGGACGCGGATTGCATGGGAGCAGGACGAGGCGCTTGGTCACAGTCCCGGCTGGCTCCCCAGGTAAGATTTCGTGGTCATCTCTGCACAATTGAGCTCGGACCTTCAGAAGGAGCAGGGCTGTGAGGGACCTCAGGGAGTCCTGCGGACCTTGTGGCAGGGCTTGTTTGACGACTGCTGCGCAGAGCTAAAAATACCCCGGCGATGGTTATGAATTTAGGATAACTAATACATCCAGTGGAAAGATTTGGAGCCGTTCCAGGGCTAAACAACAGCTTCTTCACCAACGGCCAAAGACTTGTGGATGCAAAAATAACTAGGAACTGAAAAACTTGGAGCAAGGGATTTTCAAATCAAACCCAAGAAAAACTTTCTAGCAGCGAGGCCGACCGTGGATAATCGCCAGCGCGTTGGTTGTTTTAACAACAGGGTACACAGACCTCTGGATTTGGGTTGGATGCTGCCTCTGGGCAGGAGCTGGGAGAACTAGTAGTTAGGGAGAACTCCTTCGATATGGGGTGAAAGCAAATTATACTGATAATATAGGACCCAGCAGCCTGGATCAGTAGGCACTTCAAGAACCAAAGGGAAACACCATGGTGGGAGGTA